>NW_027362765.1:48959963-49517463 GCF_046119375.1 Phyllobates terribilis
TATTGTTCTCCCTTAGGTCAGCAGCCTGGGTGGTGTATGATGTCAAATGTTTCTAAGTATGTTGATTTAGTTCACCGTCTAATACTGCAACATTCAGCATTATGGAATCTCCCCTCATCCATGTATTGGGTATGTGGAGACAAGGCATTCAAGTGGCTCCCAGTAGGAGTAACAGGAACTTGTACTTTAGACAGATTGACACCCGCAACTTATATTGTTACTCCAGACCAGCTAGATCCTTTGTCTATCCCAAAACATACACTGCATAAGCGATCAGCAGACAATAAAGAAAGACCAAGTGGGAGACCCCATATAGTTCAAATGGGAGGGGTAAACAAATTTTTCAGTGCATTGTTTATATACCCTATGTTGACACAAATGTGGGATAAATTAGTAGAAGCTACGGACTATCTTGATGACCAGATTTGGGGTATTTTAGAAGTAGTTAACGGATCTCTTGCAGTACAGAATCAATTGGTCACAAACCAGCATACCCTTGTACTAGATTATTTAACAGCAGCACAAGGAGGGATGTGCCAGATAATAGGGCCCGCATGCTGCCATTACATAGACAATTCTAGTGTATTGACGCTGAAACATAAGTTAGAAGACGTTGTAAAATTAAGGAAGCTTTATGATGAGGCCAACCTCAAAAATCAGGATTCCTGGTGGGCAAACACCTTTATCTTTCTAAATCTCGCAAATTGGTTTAAAGGTATCGGTGGGTGGTTGGCTGGTATAGTGCAAGCTATTTTTCAGGTTTTGCTAATGTGCCTTGCGGTTTATTTGGTTTTTAAGCTTTTTCTAATGTGTATTCAGCGTTGTACTAAAAGAAAATATAGAGAATCATATTGATAAATGAAGGAACAAAAGGATGGAATGTTATAGCAGAAGATGAGGCCCCTCAAGTTTAAAGACCCCATCTATGCTATATAAGCCTGACAGTTACTTTAGGTCAAAATAACAGCAGCTGAATGTTCCTTCCTTGTATCAATAATGTGTCCTTGCTAGAAGATAACGTGGCCTTGCTAGCCAGATACGTCTAATTAAATGTTTCAAAGCATACAGAAACTAGTTTTTTGCTTGCACAGCTAAATTGTATAATCGAACCATATATGGTAAATCCATTTCCTGCCTTCAGGGTGTATATTAACCCTGTGTTTGTAATAAAGTTTAGAGCTTGTTGACACATACATCCTGTCCTGTGTCTCATTCTCTCCGATATCGTAATCCAAGGATAGAAGACCCAGAATGCAGTGACGACAACGCCATCAGTGCAACACCTGCGTGCCCTTATGAACTCTCCTGTGGGTATGTTGCTAATAACATGTTTAGGCTGCTGGCTCGAGGCGTGCAATATAGAATTGCCAGATATTTTTTTACGAAAAAGAATGCATTCCACCCTATGGTTATTAATATTACTCTTTAATTTCAAATCTAAAAAGGAAATTTCTTCCTTTCTTGCTTCAATAGTAAAGGATAAATTCAATTCATTAGTGTTTAAATAATTTACAAACCCGAGAATGTCACTCTCCTGTCCGCTCCAAACAATTAAAATATCATCTATAAAGCGCATGTAATAGCGCAGGTAGTCTGAATAAGGGTTAGAAATAGCATAAATGTATTTAGATTCCCACCAGTTCATGTACAGATTTGCCAGGGATGGTGAGAATTTGGCTCCCATGGAACATCCCTGGCACTGTACATAAAACTGATGGGAAAACTTGAAGTAATTATTTTGAAGCAAGAAAAGAGTAACATCAAGAATGTATTCCTTCATTTCATCAGAGTGTGTCCAAACTTTTGGTCTGTACTATATATACTGTATATATATATATATATATTGTGAGGCAGTGACCGGAATCGTATACGAGGGACGTTATATATCGGCGTGTGTTTTCATGGGCCTATGTGGAGACCCGACCTGCCCGGTCTCAGGCTTATGACCTCCTGCAGCTGGTAAAGAGGTGGCTCCAACCTGAGACTTTGTCCCCAGCCCAGATAGTGGAGAGGGCGGTGGTTGACCGGCTGGTGAGGACTCTGCCAGTCGCTATCCAACGTTGGGTGGGGCAAGGGGACCCCGGCACCCTCGACCAGGTGGTCAGTTTGGTCGAGCGCTACTCGGCTACTCAGGACTTCATTCGAGACTCCGCCCCCTCTCGGCTGTCACGCCGATCCCTGCCAACCCAGGAGTCGGGAAAGGGGTCGCGTCCCTCTGCTGGGGACAGTCAGCACCGTACCCATGCTGAAGGGGAACCCCAGAGTGAGAGTGGCAGGAGACCGGTTCCCTCCCAATCTGTCATAAGACCTAACAGTACCACCACCCTTAGGTGCTGGCGGTGTCAGGGGCTGGGACATGTGATTGCTAATTGTCCCCTGACTACGGAACCCATGGACTGCGGATATAGCCGCCGGGTCTCAATGTACGCCCAGACCGTCTGCACAGCGAGCGCCGAATCCCGGGGCAGTCAGCTCCAACTATGCCAGGTACTGGTTAATGGGTACCCCACAGAGGCCCTCCTGGACTCAGGGAGCCTCGTGACTCTGGTACATGGGTCGCTGGTGGCAGGAGACAACCCCAGTGGACGGCCAGTCGGGGTTGTGTGTATCCATGGGGACCTCCGAGAGTACCCAACTGAGGAGGTAGTCTTGTCCACGCCATGTGGAGACATAAAACATGTGGTGGGAGTGGTAAAAACTCTTCCCTATGGGACTGTGTTGGGAAGAGACTTGCCCCTGTTCTGGACTCTGTGGAAAAACAAAATCCACTCTCCCCCTGGTAAAATGTATTTCCGACGCTGTGCCCGATGAACCTGCCGTAGAGGTGTCCAACCTAGGGACAGAGTGTGACCCCGATAGGTTTCCCTTAGAGGTGTTGGCAGGAGAGGTCGAGGACACCCAATCGATCCCCGAGCTGAAAGTGTCCCGGGGCACGTTTGGGACAGCTCAGCTACGGGATCCCACCCTGACTCAGGCGCGGGAAAGGGTGTTAGAGATAAATGGCGTAGCTCAACAGCCTGGTGCAGATACTGTATTTCCACGCATGGTAATCAACGGTGAGTTACTCTACAGGACAGATAAGATCAGGGACGAGGTTGTAGAACAGTTAGTGGCACCTCAGTCGTACCGTCGAGAGATTCTGGAGATGGCACACTCACACCTGCTGGGTGGACACTTAGGGGTGAAAAAGACGCTAGACCATATCTTACAGCGGTTCTTTTGGCCTGGGGTTTACGCGGAAGTCAAAAGGTATTGCAAATCCTGCCCCGAATGTCAGTTGACCTCACCCATTGCAAGTTTCCGTAGCCCATTGGTACCTCTGCCTGTTATAGAGGTGCCTTTTGAACGGATTGCAATGGATTTGGTTGGACCCATTGTAAAATCCGCCAGTGGACACCAACATATACTGGTAGTCGTCGACTATGCCACTCGGTACCCGGAAGCTATACCACTACGCCACACCTCGGCAAAACAGATTGCACGGGAGCTGTTTGCCATGTTCTGTTGCCTTGGACTCCCCAAGGAGATCCTGACGGATCAGGGGACCCCCTTTATGTCCAAAGTGACAAGGGAACTATGCAAATTGCTAAAAATTAAACAATTGCGCACCTCGGTGTACCACCCTCAAACCAATGGGCTAGTAGAACGGTTCAATAAAACCCTCAAGTCCATGTTAAAAAAGGTGGTTTCTAAGGATGGAAGGGATTGGGACATGTTGTTACCCTATTTGATGTTCGCCGTCCGTGAGGTACCCCAGGCTTCCACAGGGTTCTCTCCCTTTGAGTTATTGTACGGCAGACACAATAGGGGTCTGTTGGACGTAGCCAAAGAGACATGGGAACAAGAGCCGACTCCACATAGGAGTATAATTGAACACGTGGCTAGTATGCAGGACCGGATCGCGGCGGTCATGCCCATCGTGAAATAGCATCTGTTAGATGCCCAGGCAGCTCAGAGGCGCACATATAATAAAAGAGCCAGAGTCAGAACTTTTAACAAGGGTGATCGGGTGTTAGTACTGGTACCCACAGCTGAGAGTAAGTTCATGGCCAAGTGGCAAGGACCATATGAGATTCGAGAAAAAGTGGGGGAGGTAAATTACCGGGTGTATCAGCCCGGAAGGAGGAAACCTGAGCAGCTTTACCATGTAAACCTGTTAAAACCTTGGAAAGATCGAGAGTGTTTAGTTACAGACGTCACTCCGCGCATATCACCAGAGAGTTCTCTACCTTTAGCCAGGGAAGCATCTGAGGGAGAGGTCAGGATAAGTGATGCTCTCACTAAACAGCAGCGACGGGAGGCTCGCTCGCTGGTGCAGCACAATAACGACGTGTTCTCAGAGCTACCAGGTAGGACTACGGTTATCCAACATGACATTGTCACCGAACCTGGCGTAAGGGTACGAATAAGACCGTACCGGGTACCTGAGGCCCGGAGGCAAGCCATCACGGCTGAGGTAAAACAAATGCTTCAGCTAGGCGTCATAGAGGAGTCACGGAGTGAGTGGGCTAGCCCCATCGTATTGATTCCAAAACCAGACGGATCATTAAGCTTCTGTAACGATTTCTGGAAATTGAATGAAGTGTCAAAGCTTGACCTTTATCCAATGCCCAGGGTGGACGAGCTGATTGAGAGACTGGGGCAGGCCCAGTACTTTACCACGCTCGATCTCACCAAGGGTTACTGGCAGGTACCCCTCACAGATTCGGCGAAGGAAAAGACCGCCTTCGTAACTGCAGAGGGTCTGTACCACCATGTGGTCTTACCTTTTGGGTTACATGGGGCCCCCGGCTACATCCCAGAGGTTGATGGACATAGTGCTTAAGCCCCATCAGGAGTACGCGTCCGCCTATTTAGATGACATTATCATCTTTAGTACTGACTGGCATACGCACCTATCCCAGGTACAAGCGGTTCTGGATTCTCTCAGAGCTGCGGGGTTAACGGCAAATCCAAAAAAATGTGCGATAGGGCTAGAGGAAGCCCGATATTTGGGGTATGTGATAGGCCGAGGAGCTATTAAGCCCCAAATCAATAAAGTTGAGGCCATAAAAAACTGGCCTAAACCGTCAAGTACAAAGCAGGTGAGGGCGTTCCTTGGCATCCTTGGGTATTACTGCCGGTTTATACCTAATTTTGCTGGGCGAATGGCAGCCCTGACTGATCTCTTGAAAGGAAAAAAATCGGTAATGGTTCAGTGGAACCCTAAGGCAGAGGAAGCTTTTCAGTCCATGAAGTTGGCCCTGTGTGGACAACCGGTCCTCATCAGCCCCAACTTCAAGGAAACCTTCATTATACAGACAGATGCCTCGGAGGTAGGCCTAGGAGCGGTATTGTCACAAAAAGTGAATGGTGAAGAGCACCCGGTCACCTACTTGAGTAGAAAACTTGTCCCGGCAGAGAAAAACTATAGCGTGGTAGAGAAGGAGTGTTTGGCTATTAAGTGGGCCTTGGAATCACTACGCTATTATTTACTCGGGCGTCAGTTCCGCCTGGTGACGGACCACTCACCCTTGGTATGGATGAGAAATGCCAAGGAGAGGAATGCGCGAGTCACCAGGTGGTTCCTGTCACTGCAAAATTTCAGTTTCTCGGTAGAACATCGCCCTGGGAAGTCGCATGGAAACGCGGATGCCCTGTCCCGGGCACCCTGTATGGTGGCAAATGTTCAACCCCACAAGTTTGAACAGAGAGGGGGGATATGTGAGGCAGTGACCGGAATCGTATACGAGGGACGTTATATATCCCCCAGAATGTGTACAGAGACCTATTAAATCCATTGGAGTGCATTGCAGTCACAGACACAGCTGCGGCTGCAATGCAGGAATGAAGGTGAGCAATCACCTGGTCAGACTACCTGGCTAGGGCAGATTAAGTAAGACCCGGCAGGGCCTTCATTTCTTGGAGGAGGTCACAGGAGGCAGTGGGGCGGCCTCCTCCCTCCAACCCGGATTTTCCAGTGGCTCTTGCCACAGGTCCTTTAAAACTCCTTCACTGAGGTTTAGTGTTGTTCTATGTTGCAACCTGCTAGGAGCATAGCAGGATAGCTCAGCAGGACTGAGTGTGGCTGAACCACCGCCTAGGAAGGCTCTGCACCTGTCAGGCTCTGAGAGGCCCGGCGTGGCCGTTGTCCCCAGCAACCGTTGTTTATGGACTCATGTTAACCCGGCTGCGAACCGGAGGACTTTCTGTTTAACCGTGAGTTGCTGAATAAAAGCTGTTTATGTTGGACTTGCTTGGGTCACTGCCTCAGTTACTGCACGGTGTGTACACCGCCGTCTTACAATATATATATATATATATATATATATATATATATATATATATTATACAGTGGGGGAAATAAGTATTTGATCCCTTGCTATTTTTGTAAGTTTGCCCACTGACAAAGACATGAACAGTCTATCATTTTAAGGGTAGGTTAATTTTAACATTGAGAGATAGAATATCCCCAAAAAAAATCTAGAAAATCACATTGTATACATTTTTTTTGCATTTTTCAGTGAGAAATAAGTATTTGATCCCTCTGGAAAACAATACTTAATACTTGGTGGCAAAACCTTTGTTGGCAAGCACAGCAGTCAGATGTTTTTTGTAGTTGATGATGAGGTTTGCACACATGTCGGGAGGAATTTTGATCCACTCCTCTTTGCAGATCATCTCTAAATCATTAAGATCAGTTTAGGTCCGTTGAAGAAGGGTCCATGCCATTATTCTTTTATCTTTAAGGCCTTTACTGGCAGTTGAACAGTGGAGATTTCAATGCTTTTTTTTGTTTTTTTCCCTTTAACTTTCCCTTGTAAATTGGTCTAGATTAGTACTGTCCCTCCTATTCTATAGGTCATTAATGGGTCCCTACAGACATAGTTTCTCCCAGAAAATATGTCCTCAGTGGTGACAGTCAGTCACGGTGAC
Source organism: Phyllobates terribilis (assembly GCF_046119375.1). Lineage (NCBI taxonomy): Eukaryota > Metazoa > Chordata > Amphibia > Anura > Dendrobatidae > Phyllobates > Phyllobates terribilis. The sequence goes on from NW_027362765.1 coordinate 48,966,879, forward strand.
TTGATGCCATTGAGGAGAATATCTGGAGCCAGACTAACATTGTGACTTGTTCCTTCTGGGTCCCAGAAGCTGCAACCATATTATGGGAAGTTTGGGCATCTACTTCCATGGGCATGCATGGTGACATCTGGTTGTCCTTGTCCACATGCTTTTGGCACTGACATAGGAGCGCATTAGGTGACACTGCTGACATTGTGAAGCGATGACGTCATGACATCTAGGTGCATGTGCGATACAGACAATGTAAAGATAAAGATGTTGCTCCAGTTTTCCTGCATGGACCGCCTGTGATTACGTCGGTGGCACCTGGATCCCTGGAGTAAGAGAACCTCCATAACAAGGTCTCTGTCTCTACACTTCAATGCTGCTCTTTTAGGCATTTCATCCACCATGAGCTCTGCAGCCATCCACAGTGTGGACCCCAGTGATCCAGCTTTAGCTCATGGTCTTCTGAGTAAACCTGCTTGTGGTGCTGGGGTATATCTTTCACTGCTGAGAATAAAGTTGTAAATTCTCATAGCTTTCCTTCAAGTGCACAGAATGCCCTACAGGCACTGAAGCATACTTGCTGCCATTATGCAGTAGCACAGTTTTCAGCTTTGGATGAATCAATAAAGTCTCCCATCGCTCACATTGTACTCCATGTTAAATTTTTTCATCAACTCAGGAACATCAATGCAATACATTAGAGCACCGTCTTGAGAAAAGTATGGAAGTAATTCCTTTTCTCTGCTTCTGTACCATGAAAAATAGGTAGCAAGAGACAGCAGGTTCTTTTCCTTTAGTCTAGAGCCTAAAACTTCTTCAGAATGTTTACGAAGGTCCAAGTCCCTGACCAAATCATTTAATTCGAGCTGCGAAAAAAGCTGTGGCTTGTTGGGACTAGCGTGAAAGTCTTCCTCAGAATCCTGCTCTTCATGTTCTGAATCAGGTGTATCTTCAAGCTTCTCTGGAGGTGAAGGACAGGTATTCCTGGACTGTGAGGCACAGTCCAGGATTGCTAACAGGAAGTCCGGGTATAGAATTTCCTTCTTAGTTTTAAGGTTGAATCTCTCAACATTGCAAGTACAAAAGTAGCAGTTATCACTATGATTTTGTGGTTGCCTCCAGATCATAGGCATGCCAAAACGAAAGCTCTCTTTCTTCCCTTTAGGATGTGTGCCCACGATGCGTATTTCATGCATTTTTGGTGCGGAAATTTCCGCAGCGTAAAAGCATGATAAACACATGGTAAGCCTTCTGCCATGGTCCCCTATGGAATTCCACACTTTCAATGCCCATGCTGCGGATTTTTCCGCACCGTTTATGCTGCGCTCAAAAATCCGCAGCATGTCCATTAGTTTTGCGGAAGAGCAGCGTTTTTGCTGCCATTGACTTGCATTAGAACGCGCCAATGCCGCAAGACTGCATCTGTACTTGCGTAATTGGTGTGTTCTAATGTGCGGATGGTACCCGGGTGTAGAGGAGAGGAGAGTCTCATCCACACCCAGGTACCATTAAAAAATCTGTAAAAAAAAAAGAATAAAATTAAAAAAAAAAGGTATATTTACCTTCTGGCGGCCCGCGCTGCGCTCCTCCTTGCTTCCCGGCACTTCACAGTCGATTGAAGGACCTGCGCTGACGTCAGAGTCATGTGACGGGTCACGCGACGCTGACGTCGACAGGTCTTTCAATTCACCGCTGCCGGCAGCCGGGACCGAGCGAAACAAGCCAGCGCGGGCCATCGGAGGATAAGTATATATTTATTTTTTATTTTTAACCACTCTCTCGTCACACTATATAAATCCATGCCGTTTGCATGGATTTATATAGTGTGACCTAGTTGTCACAAGCGATTAGCATCACTTGGAAAGCGCTTGTCAATCCGCATGCGGAAATGTCAGTGAAACGCTCCATTTCCGCATGTCCCTGGCAGGAAAAAGCATGTACAATCCGCATGCGTTTTTTTCTGCCAGGGAGATGCAGAAACGCTCAGGAAAAAATCCACTGTTGTAGTTCTTCTACACAAACAGAAAACAATAGATATAGAGCCCATGACTCGTCCTGAACACCTAGTTTTACACCAAAGTACGCATAATACACTTTTCTAACAAAGTCAGTAATGTTCTTTTGTTGTTTCTTCACTACAAAACAACTGCAAATGTAGCAAAAGTGGTTGACACCCCCTTGTTGCACCCCCTTGATCACATTGTTAGAAACAGAAGCTTAATCCACCACAACCACTAAATACTGAAAGAAATTGTGGTAAGCACTCCACCACAGATTGCTCTGATTGGTTACTATGGACACCACCACACTGTTATCGACTGAGACTGATTTTTTCCTTCTTCTCTAATGCATAAAGAAACTAAGCAGGATCCAGTACAATCAATGGGGGCCGCTGCTTTCGTTAGCATCAGTTCTACAAAAAAATACGTTTTTTACATTAATTCCATTTGGCTTCTCCTAAAAATGGTAACTGTGAACGTAGCTAATATATCTGATAGCTTTACATACACACAGCTCTGCTACATGCAATTTAAAGCAGTTATATTACATATATAATACACATACACGCTCAGTTTGGCTCAATACACACACGGCTCTGCACTCGTTATACATACAGGGTCAGCACTGTACACCTCAAACACACACAGCTCATCTCTATGCACCTCGTAAACACACGGCTCTGCTACATACACATTAAATCCCTCCTGACCCCATACATAAATGCATCGCACACAGATGGATTCGCTCCGTACACCTCGTACACACACACAGCTATGCTATGTATGCGCTGTACACACCCGACTCCGCTCCTTACACCTCGTACACACACACCTCCGCTCCGTACACCGCGCACACAAGCGCCTCCGCTCCGTAGACACATGCCTGCGCTCCATACAACTCGTACACACACTCCTCCGCTCCATACAAATTGTACACACAGGCCTCTGCCCCGTACACGCATGGCTCTGCTACATCCACACTAAATCCCTCCTCACCCCACACATAAACGCATCGCACAGAGATTGTTTTGCTCCGTACACCTCGTACACACACGCCTCCGCTCCGTACGGCTCGTACACACACGCCTCCGCCCCGTACGCCTCGTACACACACGCCTCCGCTCGCCTCGTACACACGCCTCCGCTCCTTGCGCCTCGTACACACACGCCTCCGCTCCTTGCTCCTCGTACACACACGGGTCCGCTCCGTACATCTCGTACACACACGGGTCCGCTCCGTACGCCTCGTACAGACACGGCTCCGCTCCGTACGCCTCGTACACGCGCGGCTCTGCTCCGTACACCTCGTACACGCGCGGCTCTGCTCCGTACACCTCGTACACGCGCGGCTCTGCTCCGTACACGCGCGGCTCAGCTCCGTACACCTCGTACACACGCGGCTCCGCTCCGTACACCTCGAACACACGCGGCTCTGCTCCGTACACCTCGTACACACGCGGCTCTGCTCCGTACACCTCGTACACGCGCGGCTCTGCTCCGTACACCTCGTACACGCGCGGCTCCGCTCCGTACACCTCGTACACACGCGGCTCCGCTCCGTACACCTCGTACACACGCGGCTCTGCTACATCCACACTGTAAACCCCTCCTGACCCCACACATAAACTTCCCCTCATCCAGCACCATGACAACCAGCACAGCAGAGTCCTGCATCCACTGAGGCCCCTGATCATGTGACCCCTGACTCCTCCCCTCCTGTGACCTCATCACAGGTCCTGTGCGCACAGAACAGCCATATATGTGGTGGCGGCTCTGCAGGTGGAGGTATGTGGAGAGACCCCATTAACCCCTCCATTACTTTTCTTCTCCGCTATAGCTGTGTGAGGGCTTGTTTTTTGTAGTATATAAGTTGCACATTGAATGGAAGTATTTTGGCGTATGTATAATTTTATTTAACTCCAAGGGGAGCGTTTGCAGAAATCTTTCACCTATAAACTGCATTTCCATGAAGCAATGGCTCCCACCTGACCATAACTGTCGGATATAGGCGATGCCTCATGGAAAAAGTGATTAAAAGGATTTTCTGACCTTTTGGTGAATCTGTAGAGTGTTAATATACCCCATTGTAACCACGTATAGCATCAGCCATGATGAGCAGCCTTCTGGTAGCTTTGTGCTGTTTGTACAGGATGATGCTTATAAGGACTCATAGTAACCAATCAGGGCTCAGTTTTCATTTTACCTCATCAGAGTAAGAAAGGACTTAGGCCATCAATTTTTTTGAGGCAGGAATACTGTTTGAGGTTCCCCTGAAGTGGAAACTTTTTTTATGTGTTCCTCTGGAATAATATATTTGGAAATCATTGTTGTAGATTATTTCAGCTTAACCCCATTCTGACGTGGGGCGTAATAATACGTACCTGCGCCCTGGGCCTTATTGACCGGGTACGTATTATTACGCCCCGGGGATTGCGCCCACACAGAGGCTGTGCAGGTGTGATCGCCGTCGGGTGTCAGCTGATTCTAAAGCTAACACCCAGTACTATGTGCCAGGACTGGTCCCTCACCGCTCTCGGCACATTATCCCCCGAAATGCTGTGATTGAAGTCGATCGCTGCATTTCCAGGGCAAGCAGAAGTAAGAGCGCTCCTCTTACCTTGGATTGGAGACCGATCATTGCCATGGTGACATCATGACGACATCCGGGTCACCAGGCATCAGGAAGTAAGACAGATCGTGCTCCGTGCACGATCTATCTAACTTGTGTCTGCAGGGCTAACAGCCCGCATAGCACAAAAATGCTGCTGCATCCCTATGCTATATAAGCGATCAGCCTGCAAAATATGAAAAAGTGTAAAAGTTAAAGAAAGTGTTAGAAAGTGAAAAAAAAAAAAATTAAAAGAAAAAATAATCCAAAAAAATAAAAATATACTGTACCCATAAATAAATATTATTATGAAAAAAAAAAAGCAATAAAAGTGCACATTTGTTATCGCCGTGTCCGGAACGACCTGACCTATAAAACTGTCCCACTAGTTAACCCCTTTAGTGAACACGGTAAAAAAAAAGCTATGTAAAAAAACTATTCTCGATCATCCTACCGCCAAACAAAAAATGGAATAAAACGCAATCAAAAAGATGAATGTAAATAAAAATGGTACCGCTGAAAACGTTATCTTGTTTCGCAAAAAAACAAGCAGCTCCATCAGCCGAAAAATAAAAAAGTTATACCTCTCTGAATAAAGCAATGCAAAAAAAATTTTTTTTCTATAAAATAGTTTTTATTGTGTAAAAGCGCCAAAAAATAAAAAAACAATATAAATGTGGTATCGCTGTAAACGTACTGACCCGAAGAATAATGCTGTCTTATCACTTTTACCACACGCGGAGCGGCATAGAAAAAAAAACAAGAAAACAATTCCTGAATTATTGGTTTTTGTTTATTCTGCCTCTCAAAAATCAGAATAGAAAGCGATCAAGAAATGTCACGTGCCCAAAAATGGTACCAATAAATACATCAACTTGCCCAGCAAGACATGACTCTGTCGGCCGAAATATGGAAAAAAGATTGCAAAAACTAGTCTTTGCAAAAAAAAAAGGCGTCTTTTAGTGTGTGACAGCTGTCAATCATAAAATATGAATCTGGTATCGCTGTAATCGCACCGACCTGAAGGATAAAGTCGTCTAATCACTTATACCGCACAAGGAACTCTAGGGTTAGGGTTGTGTTGGGGTTGGGATTTTTTCAAAAGTAAAGAAAAAAAAATGATGATATGGCAACTAGTGTTGAGCGGAAGTGCTCGCTACTTGAGTTTGTATAGGGTGCTCAGGTATGCACAGAGTATCGCGGGTGCTCGAATGACATGCTCGAGTCTCCGCCCCATATGTTTTGCGGGGATTGACTGCTATTCACAAGTGATCCCCGCATGTTTATTTGGGGGTATCAAACGACCGTGAAACATGCAGGGCGGGGACTCTAGCATGTCACTCGAGCACATGCGATACATGGTGCATACCCGAGTACCCGATGCAAACTCGAGTAGCGAGCACTTGGGCTCAAGACTAATGACAACTTATTCAATATGATGACCTAATGTTATTAAATTCACTATACCCCTTGATAAAATCCTTGAGGGGGTCTAGTTTTGAAAATGGGGTCACTTGTGGGGGGTTTCCACTGTTTAGGTGCATCGGGCGCTCTCCAAACGCGACATGGCGTCTGCTCTCGATTCCAGCCAATTTTTCATTCAAAAATTCACACAGTGCTCCTTCCCTTCAGAACCCTGCAGTGCGCCCAAACAGTGTATTTTCCCCACATATGGGGTATCGGCGTACTCAGGAGAAATTGCAAAACAAATGGTGTGGTGCAATTTCTCCTGCTACCCTTATGAAAATGCAAAATTGGGGGCTGAAAAATATTTTTGTGGGAAAAATGTGAAAATGTTATTTTTACGGCTCAATGTTATAAACTTCTGTGAAGCACCTGGGGGTTCAAGGTGCTCACCACACATCTAGATAAGTTCCCTAAGGGGGTCTAGTTTCCAAAATGTTGTCAGTTGTAGAGGGTTTCCACTGTTTAGGTACATCAGGAGCTCTCCAAATGCGACATGGCGTCCACTAATTATTCAAGCAAAAAGTAAAATGGCGCTCCTTCCCTTCTGAGCCCTGCCGTGTGCCCAAACAGTGGTTTTCTCCCACATATGGGGTATTGTCGTGCTCAGGAGGAATTGCACAACAAATTTTGTGGTCCATTTTTTCCTGTTACCCTTGCGAAAATAAACTAATTTAGGTCTAATTAACATTTTTGTGAAAAAAAGTTAAATGTTCATTGTTTTCTTCCACATTCCAAAAATTCCTATGAAGCACCTGAAGGGTTAATAAACTTCTTGAATGTGGTTTTGAGCACCTTGAGGGGTGCAGTTTTTAGAATGGTGTCACTTTGGGGTATTTTCTGTCATAAAGGCCTCTCAAAGTCACTTCAAATGATGTGGTCTCTAAAAAAAAAATGATGGTTTTGTAAATTTTGTTGGAAAAATGAGAAATTGCTGGTCAACTTTTAACCCTTACAACTTCCTAACCCAAAATAATTTTGGTTCCAAAATTGTGCTGATGTAAAGTAGACGTGGGAAATGTTATATATTATCTATTTTGTGTGACATACAGTTATATGAAAAAGTTTGGGCACCTCTATTAATCTTAAGCTTAATGTTTTATAAAAATTGGTGTTTTTGCAACAGCTATTTCAGTTTGATATATGTAATAACTGTTGAACACAGTAATGTTTCTGCCTTGAAATGAGGTTTATTGTACTAACAGAAAATGTGCAATCTACATTCAAACAAAATTTGACAGGTGCATAAGTATGGGCACCCTTATCATTTTCTTGTTTTAAATCCTCCTACCTACTTTTTACTGACTTACTAAAGCACTTTTTTTGGTTTTGTAACCTCATTGAGCTTTGAACTTCATAGCCAGGTGTATGCAATCATGAGAAAAGCTACTTAAAGTGGCCACTTGCAAGTTGTTCTCCTGTTTGAATCTCCTCTGAAGAGTGGCATCATGGGCTCCTCAAAGCAACTGTCAAATGATCTGAAAACAAAGATTATTCAACATAGTTGTTCAGGGGAAGGATACAAAAAGCTGTCTCAGAGATTTAACCTGTCTGTTTCCACTGTGAGGAACATAGTAAGGAAATGGAAGAACACAGGGACAGTTCTTGTTAAGGCCAGAAGTGGCAGGCCAAGAAAAACATCAGAAAGGCAGAGAAGAAGAATGGTGAGATCAGTCAAGGACAATCCTCAGACCACCTCCAGAGAGCTGCAGCATCAACTTGCTGCAGATGCTGTCACTGTGCATCGGTCAACTATACAACGCACTTTGCACAAGGAGAAGCTGTATGGGAGAGTGATGCGAAAGAAGCTGTTTCTGCAAGCACGCCACAAACAGAGTCGGCTGAGGTATGCAAAAGCACATTTGGAGAAGCCAATTTATTTTTGGAAGAAGGTCCTGTGGACTGATGAAACCAAGATTGAGTTGTTTGGTCATACAAAAAGGCGTTATGCATGGCGGCAAAAAAACTCAGCATTCCAAGAAAAACACTTGCTACCCACAGTAAAATTTGGTGGAGGTTCCATCATGCTTTGGGGCTGTGTGGCCAATGCCGGCACCGGGAATCTTGTTAAAGTTGAGGAACGCATGGATTCCACTCAGTATCAGCAGATTCTTGACAATAATGTTCAAGAATCAGTGATAAAGTTGAAGTTACGCAGGGGATGGATCTTTCAGCAAGACAATGATCCAAAACACCGCTCCAAATCTACTCAGGCATTCATGTAGAGGAACAATTACAATGTTCTGGAATGGCCATCCCAGTCCCCAGACCTGAATATCATTGAACATCTGTGGGATCATTTGAAGAGGGCTGTCCATGCTCGGTGACCATCAAACTTAACTGAACTGGAATTGTTTTGTAAAGAGGAATGGTCAAAAATACCTTCATCCAGGATCCAGGAACTCATTAAAAGCTACAGGAAGCGACTAGAGGCTGTTATTTTTGCAAAAGGAGGATCTACTAAATATTAATGTCACTTTTCTGGTGAGGTGCCCATACTTATGCACCTGTCAAATTTTGTTTGAATGCAGATTGCACATTTTCTGTTAGTACAATAAACCTCATTTCAAGGCAGAAACATTACTGTGTCCAACAGTTATTACATAGATCAAACTGAAATAGCTGTTGTAAAAACACCAATTTTTATAAAACATTAAGCTTAAGATTAATAGGGGTGCCCAAACTTTTTCATATAACTGTATCTCTCTGATTTAAGGGCATGAAAAATCAAAGTTTGAAAATTGCAATATTTTCTAAAAATCGCCAAATTTCAGTTTTGTTGTTTTTTCACAAACTATCACAAATCATATCGAAGACATTCTATCACTATCATGAAGTACAATATGTCACGAAAAAGCAATCTCAGAATCAGTGGGATCCGTTGAAGCGTTCCAGAGTTATTACCTCATAAAGTGACAGTGGTCAGAATTGTAAAATTCAGGTCATTCTGGCCTGGTCATTAACGTGCAAACCACCTTTGGGGGTAAAGGGTTTAAATTGTTTGTTCACCTCTGGGGAGATTTTTTTTTTTTTTACTTTTAAAGATTTCTAAAGAATGTAAAAAAATTGCCCCATCACATAATTCAAACGGCACCCATGCAGTCTGAAAAAAGCACACTTGTGATTCAACTGACAGAGTAACTGTATTATAAGGACATGTACCTCCAATAGTCCCCGGTGAGGAGCTGTGATAGGAGAAGAAAAAAAATCTCCTCGGTTGACTGAGCACAAAGGATTTTTTTCTCCAGCCTCAGTCCTCCATGCGCAGGCATCCGAAGAGAAGTTTATTTCTTTTGATGTGACAGGCCCTTCCCCTTGGCTCACTAAGGTATGTGCTCGCTCCTCTGTCATTTGAGACACAGGTCTTGGGAGCGGTGTTTCTTCACACTACTGGTCGTCCTGAATATGAATAGGACCGTATGTCTTTTGAATTACATGACGCGGAGAACCGATTCAAGGGGAATATGTCATCAGGTTTTTGCTTTCTAATCTGAGAGCAGCATAATGTAGAGACAGTTACCCTGATTCCAGCACTTCATCACTTACTGGGTTGTCTGTAAGGGTGTGTGCTGATGATCCGGAGCCGCTGCGGACTTATGCAGCGTCAAACCCGCAGCGGACAGATGTTACAGCTTAGTGGATGGGATTTTTAGAAATCCCATGTCCACTATGCATCTGCGGCTCACCCGCAGAAACTGACATGTGGCGCATCTTTCCAGACCGCAGCATGTCAATTTATCCTGCGAGTCCGCATACGGGCTTTCCCCATAGACCATGTGGGAAAAAAAAAAGCTGCCGCTCATTTGCATATCTGCCTGCGGCTCCACCGCAGCGTTTTGGTCGCTGGGTGGGAGTCATCGTGTGCACATACCCTTATAGTTTTGATAGAATTACTGTTTTATCAGCAGGAGATGAGGACTAGTAAATCTGCTGCCATGCAAACCTCCATATTTAAGAGCTCTATATAACTCTGCCTCCCACCACTGATTGGCAGCTTTCTGCCTATACATAGTGTACCCAGAAAGCTGTCAATCAGTGGTGTGTGTGGGTTTAGACCAAACTCAGCATTCAGAGAACTGGTAGATCTGCAGCAGATACAACACTGATGTTATCAAAACTACAGCAAGTAGCCTAGTAAGTGATACATATAGTTTGTGGCAGCCCACGTGAACGTACCTTTTGACAATTGTTTATAGGCAGAAATCTACCCACTTAAATAGACCTTAACTCCTTAGTGACCAATGACGTGTATAACACATCATGAGCTGGTGTCAGTTACCGCATCATGACATGCAATACACATCATGTCTTTAAGCTGTCACTATTGTGTAAATACACATGCCATCATACCAAAGTCTAAGAACAACTGGTGTTCAACACGCGCCTGATTACGGTTAATTTTTCTGCCTTTGTCCTCCCATTACTTCTTCCATTGTGTAAGGTTTTTCCTCCCACCTGTGAATCAATTTTCGTCTTCCTATATATTTTTTAACCATTTACATAAAGACTATTCATTTTAACACATCGTTGAATTTTGAATCGGAAGCTGGATCAAATCTTTCTCATTTCCTGTAAATACACAGTGACGGCTCCTTGCCAACAGCAGTCACTGATCACTGACAGGCACGGCTAGAGATGCTGGGACCCCACTCTCTGATGTGATCAGTTAGTCAATCTGACTGACTGTGATCAGAGGTAAGTGCTGAAACATCAGCCCTTTCCTCCATGATCACCGCCGGGAGCTCGACTTAGCTGACAGCTGAGCTCCTGCGGTCATAGCTAGGGCCGGTCCCCACAACCCCCCCAGCTGAATTACCCTCCAAATGCCTCGATCTTTAGCATCATTTGGAAGGTTGATGCGACTAAATCACGGGGAGCTGATGGTTGTCATGGCACTTGGAGGTCAAACAATGACCTCCTGGTGTGCCAGGTAGGTGGCCTGTTAGACCCTGACTATGGCTGGGTCTAACAGACGATCTGCCTATTTAATCTGACAGGTCTCATGAATTGCAGTGCTGGTGCATTGCAATGCATGAGACCAATCATAAGAGTAATAAAAGTTAAAGTCCCATAGAGGGACTAAGTAAAAAAAAAATTGAAAAAATTATAAAAAAAAACCAAAACCATAAAATAAAGAAAAAAAAACTTTACTCCAAAGAATACACGTATTTATGTAAAAACAAAAAAGTACACATATTTGGTATTGCCACGGTTTAAACAACCTGATCCATAAAACTGTCACACTAAGTTAACCTCTACAATGAACACCATAAACAAGTGGCAAAAAACTATGCTTTTTCATCATACTGCCGGAAAAAAGTGGAATGAAATTCTATCAAAAAGACGAATATAAATAAAAATGGTATTGCTGAAAACTTCATCTTGTCCTGCAAAAAAAACAAGCCGCCATACAGCTCCATCCGCAGAAAAATAAAAAAGCTATAGGTCTCAGAATAAAGCAATGCAAAAACAATATTTTTTCTATAAAATTGTTTTATTGTGTAGAAGCGACAAAACATAAAAAAAAATTATATAAATGTGGTATCGCTGTTATCGTACTGACCCGAAGAATAAAGCTACCTTATCAATTTTACCACACAGTGAATGGCTTAAAAAAAAAAGAAACACAAAAAACAAAACTGAGTTGATGGTTTTTGTTCCTTCTGCCTCCCAAAAATTAGATTAGAAAGCGATCAAGAAATGTTATGTACCCAAAAATTGTACCAATAAAAATGTCAACTTTTCCTGCAAAAAAAAACAATCCCTCACATGACTCTGTCAGCAGAAATATAGAAGAATTATAGCTCTCAGAATATGGCGATGCAAAATCTTTTTTGTTAAAAAAATAAAACATTTTTAGTGTGCAACAGCAGCCAAACATAAAAAACTATATTAATCTGGTATTGCTGTAATCGCACCAACCCAAAGAATTAAGTCGTCTAATCACTTATACCGCACGAGGAACTGCGTGAAAAATAAATAAACTAATTCTTCACCTGCTGTTGATTTGTTCATTCTGCCTCCCAAAGTTTGCAGTATGGCTCTGCTCACATTTATAAACAGAAAAAACTGACGGCACTTCCAATATAAGAAATAGGTGTGAACAGGTGCTTACTAGGAGCCACTACCTCCATAAAATACTAACAAAAAAGCAGCACACTGCAACGCTAAGTATGCGAAAATGAAATATATGAAATTTGAATAGCATTACTGCTCTAGAAAATAGAAATAAATGAGAAATCTTAGCGCATAAATTGGCCAATTATGCACATGTATGTAAACATGTACAGTGGGAAAATAAGTATTTGATACACTGACGATTTTGCAGGTTTTACCACCTACGAAGAATGGAGAGGTCTGTTATTTTCATCATAGGTACACTTCACCTGTGAGAGACAGAATCTAAAAATAAAAAAACAGAAAATCACATTGTATAATTTTTAAATAATTAAATTGCATTTTATTGCATGAAATAAGTATTTGATCACCTACCAATCAGCAAAAATTGTCTCACACAGACATGTTACTTTTTCTTTAAGAAGCCTCCTACTCTGCACTTATTACCTGTGTTAATTGCACCTGTTTGAACTTGTTACCTGTATAAAAGACACCTTTCCACACAATCACACTCCAACCTCTCCATCATGGCCAAGACCAAAGAGCTGTCTAAGGACACCAGGGACAAAATTGTAGACCTGCACAAGGCTGGGATGGGCTACAGGAAAATAGGCAAGCAGCTTGGTGAGAAGGCAACAACTGTTGGTGCAATTATTAGAAAATGGAAGAAACACAAGATGACTGTTAATCTTCCTCGCTCCACGCAAGATCTCACCTTGTGGGGTAAGGATGATGAGAAAGGTCAGGAATCCGCCTATAACTACATGGGAGGACCTGGTCAATGACCTGAAGAGAGCTGGGACCACAGTCTCAAACATTACTGTTAGTAACACACTACGCTGTCATGGATTAAAATCCTGCAGGGCACGCAAGGTCTGCCTTCTCATGCCAGCACATATCCATGCCCATTTGATGTTCGCCAATGACTATCTGGATGATCCTGAGGAGGCATGGGAGAAGGTCATGTAGTCAGATGAGACTTAAATAGAACTTTTTGGTATCAACTCCTCTTGCTTTGTTTGGAGGAAGAAGGATGAGTACAACCCCAAGAACACCGTTCCAACCGTAAAGCATGGTGGGGGAAACATCATATTTTGGGGGTGCTTTTCTGCAAAGAGGACAGGACGACTGCACCGTATTGAAGAGAGGATATATCGCGAGATTTTGGCCAAAAATCTCTTTCCCTCAGTAAGAGCATTGAAGATGGGTCGTGGCTGGGTCTTCCAGCATGACAATGACAAGAAACACACAGCCAGGGCAACTAAAGAGTGGCTCTATAAGAAGCATTTCAAGGTCCTGGTGTGGCCTAGCCACAGTGGCGTACCGCCAATGGCGGCAGACCACGCGACTCCTATGGGGCCCGTGAGCCGTGGGGGCCCCATAGCAGTCCAGGGGTGGACATACCGCCGCCAGTGCAGCTGCGCCGGGTCCCCACCATGCAGCTGCACCAAGGGGCCCGCAAGGTGCAGCTGTCTCTGCACGCGGCGGTCAGGGAGCGATCCCGGCAGCTCCGCTGTTGTCAGGAGGAGAATAGCAACGGAGGTGGAGGGTTTGTCCTCTGCTTCCTCCCTGACCCAGGCGCGTGCAGCTTCATGACGTCATCATGCAGCGCGCGCCTGGGTCAGGAAGAAAGCTGCCGTCAACCAGGAGGATGCTGCTGCAGGGGAGCGAGCTGAGGTAAGTTGTTGTTTTTTGTTTTTTTTTACTGAAATGCTGGGGAGGGGAGGTGGGGGGAGAGCAATGGTGGGATGGTGGGGCTGGGGAGAGGAATGATGGGGCTGGGAAGAGCAATAATGGGGCTGATGGGACTGGGGAGAACAATGATGGGGCTGGGGAGAGAAATATTGGGGCTGGAGAGAGGGCTGATGGGGCTGGGGAGAGGAATAATGGGGTTGATGGGGCTGGGGAGAGCAATATGGGGCTGATGGGGCTGGGGAGAGGAATAATGGGGTTGATGGGGCTGGGGAGAGCAATAATGGGGCTCATGGGGCTGGGCAGAGGAATGATGGGGCTTGGGATAGAAATAATGGGACTAATGGGGCTGGGAAGCGCAATAAAGGGGCTGGGGAGAGGAATGATGGGACTGGGGAGAGGAATAATGGGGTTGATGGGGCTGGGGAGAGGAATAATGGGATGGTAGGGCTAGGGAGAGCAATGATGGGGCTGGGGAGAGGAATGATGGGCTGGGGAGAGCAATGATGGGGATGGTGGGGCTGGGGAGAGCAATGATGGGATGGTGGGGCTGGGGTGAGCAATAATGGGGCTGATGGAGCTGGGAAGAGGAATGATGGGGCTGGGAAGAGCAATAATGGGGCTGATGGGGCTGGGAAGAGCAATAATGGGGCTGATGGGGCTGGGGAGAGGAATGATGGGGCTGGGAAGAGCAATAATGGGGCTGATAGGGCTGGGGAGAGCAATGATGGGGATGATGGGGAAGGGGAGAGCATGACGTGTTGCTGGGAGAGAGCAATGATGGGGGTGCTGGGAGAGAGCAATGATGGGAGTGCTGGGACAGAGCAATGATGTGGGGCTGGGAGAGAACAATGATGGAGGTGCTGGGACAGAGTAATGATGGGGGTGCTGAGAAGAAATGATGGGGGTGCTGGGAGAGCGCAATGATGGGGGTGCTGGGAGAGAGCAATGATGGGAGTGCTGGGAGAAGCAATGATGGAGGTGCTGGGAGAAGCAATGATGGAGGTGCTGGGACAGAGCAATGATGGGGGGCTGGGAGAGAGCAATGATGGGGGGGCTGGGAGAGAGCAATGATGGAGGTGCTGGGACAGAGCAATGATGGGGGTGGTGGGACAGAGCAATGATGGGGTGGTGGGACAGAGCAATGATGGGGGTGGTGGGACAGAGCAATGATGTGAGTGCTGAGAGAGAGCAATGATGCGGGTGCTGGGAGAGAGCAATGATGGGGGTGCTGGGAGAGAGTAACGATGAGGGTGCTGGGACAGAGCAATGACGGGGGTGCTGGGACAGAGCAATGACGGGGGTGCTGGGACAGAGCAATGATGGGGGTGCTGGGAGAGAGTAATGATGAGGGTGCTGGGAGAGAGCAATGATGGGGGTGCTGGGAGAGAGCAATTATGGGGGTTTCACTTTGCTTGTACTGTGAAGCCTTGTATGTTTTCCGTGTGCACATAGCCTTACAGTTAATTGGGGAGAGTCACAGAGACTGAATAATTTATATTATTGGCCGGTTCAGATTATAGTTAATGGGGGGCACAGTGCTGCTTATCACTTTATATTTTGATTACTAAGTGGCTAATAGTATATTCATGGGGGGGTTACATATCTGTATTCGAGGACGCAGAGCGGGGGAGACACATGTATACATACAATATGTGACCTTGTTATTTTCTAGGCTGGAGATCATCGTGACAAGACGAGTCTTGGCTGGGAGATGTCAACATGAAGGTCTGACCAGATAGAGAAGAAGCAGCAGAAACCGGCTCTGATCAGATGAGACGCCAGCGGTAAGTGCCTGGATGTAAATATTATTCTATTTCTGCACTGTGTGACTTGGAGTGATAAAGTTATCTGTAAAATCCCTTCGGTCACGTTCTCACACTTGTGTGAAATGTCCGTGTGCTGCCAGATCTTTTTATCGGATGGTCCACGGACTCGTAGAGTTTTATAGATCCATTCACACATCCATGAAAATCACGGATCTGAGAATGAGATCTAAGAGGGTCAGAGAATGTCCTGTTCTGATCCAATATTGAGGATCAGAATAGGACATGCTCAATGCGTCAGTAAAACAGGGCAGCACACCGACACTGCACACAGATGCAGGAATGTAGCCGTATTATGTATAGCACAGTCCTTTAGTATATAGTGTACTCACTTATTATGTAAAGCATACTCCCTTAGTATATAGTGAGCTCACTTATTATGTATAGCGCCATCCTTAGTTATATAGTTTCCTCTTTTATTATGTATAACACCCTCCCTTATTATGTACCATCCTCTCTAGCGGCTCACAGTTGGGGGATCATACTGTGTTGGGGTCAGCATACTTTACCCTGGGAGTTGAGGTGGGGTACAGTAGGGTTATTATACTGTGCATGTGGAGGAATTCACCATGGGGGTTTCATACTGTGTTTGGGGGGCCCTTTTATTGGCATCACACTTTATGGGGCAATGAAAGAGAGATCTAGGACGTCAGCAGGAGGAAAATTACTATGTAATGGATGGAAAGTTGTGAGATCTGATCTTTGGTGACCCCGACAATTATTTAATTTTTTTTTTGGGGGGGGGGGGGCGAATTAGAGCTTCTGCTATGGGGCCCCATGATTCCTATGTACACCCCTGCCTAGCCAGTCTCCAGACCTGAGCCAAATAGAAAATCTTTGAAGGGTTCTGAAACTCCATGTTGCCCAGCGACAGCCCTGAAATCTGAAAGATCTGGAGACGATCTGTATGGAGAAGTGGGTCAAAATCCCTGCTGCAGTGCGTGCAAACTTGGTAAAGAACTACAGGAAACATCTGACCTCTGTAATTGCAAACAAAGGTTTCTAGACCAAATATTAAATTCTGTTTTTCTATTATATCAAATGCTTATTTCATGCAATAAAAGGCAAATTAATCATGTAAAAATCATACAATGTGATTTTTTTTTTTATTTATTTTTTTTTTAAGATCGTGTCTCTCACAGTTGAAGTGTATCTACGATAAAAATTACACACTTCTGTGGGAAGGAATTAAGAAAATTAGGAGGGTGGAATATCCAACAACTTTCCCCATTTGGCAAAATGATAAACTGCTTGAATTTGATAAAATGAGCGAGTTTAAAAATTGGAGGGGAATGGGAATTCCATATGATTACCAGCTGCTGGGCAAAATGTCTTTAGAACATTTGAGAATATGCGGACGGTATATGCGATGCACACCGTATGTAGCTTCCAACATAGACAGATCAAACATGCGTATGTTGGCTAGAGTAAATCGGTTAATATGACAGTTCAGAGAGACATACTAATGGAATACATTTGTGGGGAGGGAGGAACCAAAGGGGTGGTCTCAGATGTCTATAAAGACCTAATGCATACATATCTAAATAAATACCCTGTTAAGGCCAAATTGAAATAGGAGGAAGACATAGGGAGCAAAGAGGAAGAGAAGTGGGATTCACTTTTGGAATGTGTACCGCAGCTATCCCTAAGTGAGCCGGGAAGACTTTCGCATCTCTTTGTGATACATAGAGTGTATAAACCCCCCCTGATATTGTATAAAGCAGGGTTAAGACCGACCTCAAGTAGTCCAAGGTGCCAGGTGGAACAAGCAGGACTCCTTCATATGTTGTGGCTTTGTCCTAGGTTGGGCTCCTACTGGTTGTCAGTCCTCCATACCATAGAGGGGGCGTATGGATGTATAATAGACAGGGATCCCTTGATATGTGTCCTGGGGTATGTGGAGGAGGTCCGAGTTAATAATGTGTTCAAGATTGCTATTGCCAGATTACTGTATATTGCGCGGAAAGTCATTGCGAGGCATTGGATACAGGACGAACCTCCAACACTACAAGAGTTTATAAGACAGGCGGCTTTTATTATTCAATTAGAAAAAGAAATTTATGCTAAAAGGAAAAAAGGCAATATGTTTGATAAGTTATGGAAGCCCTGGTTAGAGAGAGGATGAGTTCCTGAGAGTGCTGTTTTCGTAATAAGGGTTTGATTAAGATATGGTGGGAGGGGGGGGATTAAAGATTGTTACTGGTTAAAAGAAAAGATGTATGTATGTATGTTCAATATAAGTGTTTTTTTTTCTTGAATAAAAATTTATCTGATTTAAAAAAAAAATACAGACCTCTCCATTTTTTTTTAGGTGGGAAAACTTGCAAAATCGGCAGTGTATCAATTACTTATTTTTCCCACTGCATATGTGCACCCATGTACTGTATTTTAGCTACATGCATTCCTGTGCTCCTATTGTTTGTGATCATTTCCCCAATGTTTGTGGTACTTAACAGAAAACAATTCCCCATTGTCACAATATTTTTTGTGGTAGTGGTGTACAAAAAGAAAACAACCCCCCCATTGTTTGTCTTCGTGTAGAAAACAATACAAAGCCTATTGTTAAGGTACCGTCACACTTAGCGACGCTACAGCGATTCCGACAACGATACGACCTGACAGGGATCGTTGGTGCGTCGCTGTGTGGTCGCTGGTGAGATGTCAAACAGTCAGATCTTCCCAACGACGCAGCAACGATGTAGCGACCTGTATAACGATGCACGCCTATGTGTTTCTGTGTCTGAGTCGCCAACAAGGTCATTGGTAAGGTGTCAAACACACCGATGCATGCTACCCAGCGGGACCTCAACAATCAAAAAAAGGTCCAGGCCATTCCGACACGACCAGCGATCTCACAGCAGGGGCCTGGTCGCTGATAAGTGTCAAACGTAGCGAGATCGCTGCTGAGGTCGCTGTTGCGTCACAAAGCTTGTAACTCCGCAGCGATCTCGCTTAGTGTGACGGGGGCTTTAGTGATATCCAGTGCCCCTATAAGATTGTGGAAAGAACTGGGTTTGAAACAGGCCATTTGTTCATGTACAGGGGAAGGGGAGTGCATTAAAGTTCAGTGCAGGTTGATCCAAGGGGAATAGAAGTAGTCCCGAGGTTTTCCAAGTGGCGTAAGAAAGAGAGTCCTCGCCATCTATCCGAGCCACCACATAACGCGAAAGTAAGGAACAACCAAGCCACTCCAATCAGACTGAGTATCCAACCCTCTTTTCCTTTTAACCAAATAATTCTGTATAGTTACAGGGAAATTTTTGACTGATAGAAAAAGACGTTTTATATGGTTATATGTGTTTGTGTGTGTGTTTTAGATAAGGTGGGTGGAAAACTTGTTAGATAATTGTGAGTTTTATTGTGTGCTACTGTATTTTGTATTAGTGTTGTAGAAAAATGATAGGCGGTAGACTTTAGTGTGTATAATAAATACTCTTTATTATTAGCACACGTTTTAATCGCAGTTCATACACTTACTCAAGCGCAGAAATAGAATAGGGAACAGAAAGCGTTAAGATGTAGTTAAATAAAATACACTAATATATCAACATCTGACCACAGAGTCTTTATTTTATTTTTTTCCTTAAAGGGAAGGTCCCGTGATTTTTATTTTTGTATTAATAATTATTGATTATATAATCAATAATTTTTTATACAAAATTAAATGCACTGGTTTAATATTTTTTTTTTTATTTATTAATTATTTTCTACAGCCACTGGGGGCAGCCATTTTTATTTGCTGGTGTATATGTGCCTCTATGAAACCGCACATATTCAGCTATGGCTAGGTTTCATAGACCTCCAGGGTTTTGTATATACGTGATGTTCGGATTGTCCAGCTTTTGTTGTTTTTTTAATCTTTTATCTGAATGATTAATTCCTCCTGCACTCCAACTGTAATGCTCTTGTGGTTTCATTCAGTCTCTGTTCAGTATCTCTGCAAATGTTAAAGACCATATCGCTTGCATGGGTATTTCCAATTAGTTTGTGATGTGACTGTTGTGCACCATTTTTCTCCACAAAAAATATGTGCCATACATCTGGGCAGCACCGCTGCTGCAAGTGACTGGGAGTAGCTGTCATGTGACAGGACTTCATGTTTTAACCTCAAAAATAGAGAATACAAAATCTATACGTTCCATCACCTCATATGTTTCCCTTTATTTTCTCAAGTGATTGTATTATTAAATGGCATTTTTATGATGTCACATCTTCTTCTTATTCAGGTCCCTACAATATCGGATCCTCTCAGTGGAGATCTTCTATATAAGGATGGATAAGGACAGGGACAAGATGGCGGAGAGGATATTACACCTCACCCTAGAGATCCTCTTCCGGCTTACTGGAGAGGTGAGAGATTCTGATAACGTCACATTGCATCATTCTTATCTATGGGAATAACAGATGGAGAGAACTGGAGAGGTGAGGACTCTGGAAATGTCTGTAGTGAGATTTATTCATGTGTCTCTCCATAACCAGGATTACACCGTAGTGAAGAAGACCTCTAGTGACCCTGTGTCTGAGGGATGGGGAAGACCCCTAAGCCCAAACATAGAGCCTCAAACTCACCCCCTGATGCATGAGGACATAGGTGACCAGAAGATCCTAGAACTCACCTACAAGATGATTGAGCTGCTGACTGGAGAGGTGACACTGCTGGGACATTATACAGTAACGCTATGAAGGTATTGGGGGTCATGACTGTATCATTGTATGTATCAGGTTCCTATAAGGTGTCAGGATGTTACTATCTATTTGTCCATGGAGGAGTGGGAGTATTTAGAAGGACACAAAGATCTGTACCAGGATGTCATGACGGAGGTTCCCCAGCCCCTCACATCACCAGGTAATAGACAGGACTAAATACACACGGCCTATAATTTTCTGAATGTAAAGAATGAATTCAGTCCCTGTATGTGTTTCCTCCAGTTCTATCCAGTAAGATGACAACACCAGAGAGATATCCCCATCCTCTTCCTCCAAAGGACTGTAAAGAGGAAAATCCCAGTGTTACTCAGGATTATCAGGTAGATGGAGGGAAGGTGAAATTAGGTCCCGACTGGTTAAATGTCCTTTGTAATGGTGTTTTTCATACTTGCATATAGAATAAAAATGATTGCATGTCGCCAATTGAATCCTTTCAAAACTTAGCTCTACTATTGTCCAGCTTCTTGCGCAGTGCCATGTGGTGATGAAGGGCAAGAAACTTGATCAAGTAGTTTGAAAAGGTGATAGCAGGTTGTGTCCTGAGTACACAAATTCATAGCCAAAGCCCCCCCACCACTCGAAATAGCCACATCATATTTGTGTTGCAGAAGCCTAACTTCCACCACTAACACAATTTGTAGCATGACTAGCCAAACTGATTATATATACATTATATGAAGTGTGTATGATGTTCTTGAGTTGTTATTAACCCACTCTCTCATAACTATGTCTAACTCCTTAGAATCCTGTACATTTTTATTTGAAACTACTACTGCTGTAATGTCATTTTTGGTCGTCTTGCTAATTAATGTTCTTTACTGATCACCAAAAAAAATTAATATGGCTTCTCCATCTGTCTGTGGCTTTTTCAGGGTAAAGATCTAACCCATATTAATACTACAGAGACAAATGTGAGGGGTGATGAGCCGTGTAAAGAGGAGATTCCTACAGAGAACAGTACAGGTGAGTAGTGACCACTAAATGCTGAGAAGTCATATTCTACACTCTCATTAGGAACTTCAATTTTGTGCTGATTTTTTACACTCTGTGTTCTATCAGTGTTTTAGCCAAAACACATTAAGGCTGTGTGCCCACGATGCGTTTTTTAAGCATTTCCGCAGCGGCAAAAACGCTGCAGAAACGCTTAAAAAACGCATGGTAGAAGGCCTGCCATGTTCCCCAATGATAATCCGCATGTGCTGTGCACATGCTGCGGAAATTTCCGCTGCGGATTATCATTGCGGAAAAAAACGCAGCACTACCAATTATTTTACGGAAGTGCTGCGTTTTCGCCGCCATTGACTTGCATTAGAATGCATGGATTACTCATCACTGTATATGTAGATGCGCATTCCTTGCGTTCTAATGTGCGGATGGTACCCAGGTGTGGAGGAGAGGAGACTCTCCTCCGGACCTGGGTACCATAGAAAACTGTAAAAAAAAGAATAAAATAAAAAATAAATATATACTTACCTTCTGGCGGCCCGCGCTGCGCTCCTCCTTGCTTGCCGGCAGTTCGCGATGGAATGAAGGACCTGCGCTGACGTCAGAGTCATGTGACTGGTCACGCAACGCTGACGTCGGCAGGTCCTTCAGTCTACCGCTGCCGGCAGCCGGGACGGTGAAGCAAGACAGCGCGGGCCATCGGAGGGTAAGTATTTTTTTTATTTTTTACCATTCTTTAAGGTCACACTATATAAATCCATGCCGTTTGCATGGATTTATATAGTGTGACCAAGTTGACAAGCACTTTCCCAGTGATGCTAAAATCGCTTGGAAAGCTCTTGACAACCCGCATGCGGAAATGCAAGTGAAGAACGCTTCACTTCCGCATGTCCCTGGCAGGAAAAACACATGTACAATCCACATGCGTTTTTTTCTGCCAGGGAGATGCAGAAACGCTCAGGAAAAAATCCAGAGCATTTCTGCATCGCGGGCACATAGCCTAAAGGGAACAATTCGTAATAATTGAAGTTTGTTATATGCTTTGAAACTTGTATAGAAATTTGTATACAAAAATTTTGTAAATGTTATTAAATAATGAAATCTAGTTCTACTCTTGGTAGATGACTGTACCTGGAACTCAGAGGGATATCCGACATCTTCAGATTTTAAAGAAGAATTTGAAATTATTACACAAGGTACACATGAAGATTATGACATCATCCCAGATATATATTCCGATCTTCACAGACAATATCTGCCATTAGATTTCTTACAACAGGTCCCTTCTTCTGATTTTTCTGAGACTGTTAACCAAAAAAAACGTCACACAAGAGGCGTTAAACATCATAGAGCTCATACAAGAAAGAAACCATATTCATGTTCAATATGTGAGAAACGTTTTTACAAGGAATCAGATCTTGTTATACATCAGAAAATTCACACAGGGGATAAACTATTTATATGTTCAGAATGTGGCAAATATTTTACACAGAAATCTGATCTTGGCAAATGTCACACAGGACAGAAACCATTTTCATGTTCAGAATGTGAGAAATCTTTTCACCTAAAATCCAAACGTGTTGAAACGAGAAGTCCAACTAAGAAGAAGCCATTTTCATGTTCAGAATGTGGGAAATGTTTTGCTATTAAAAGAACTCTTTTTACTCATCATAGAACTCACACAGGGGAGAAGCCTTTTTTATGTTCAGAATGTGGGAAAGGTTTTAAGGTTAAATCAAATCTTGTTACTCATCAGAGAATTCACACAGGGGAGAAGCCATTTTCATGTTCTGAATGTGGAAAATGCTTTAATCAGAAGTCATCTTTTGTTACACATCAGAGGCGTCACACAGGGGAAAAGCCATATTCATGTTCAGAATGTCAAAAATGTTTTATCCAAAAATCAGCTCTTGTTATACATCAAAGAATTCACACAGGAACAAAGCCATTTTCATGCCCAGAATGTGGCAGAAGTTTTTCCCAAAAAGGAACCCTTGTTTCACATCGAAGAACTCACACAGGAGAGAAACCATTTTCATGCTCCCATTGTGAGAAATGTTTTAAAGATAAAATAAATCTTATTACACACCAGAGAAAACACACAGGAGAGAAGCCATTCTCGTGTTTGGCTTGTGAAAGACATTTTAAAAGAAAATCGGAACTTGTCGCACATCAGAAGTCACACCAGGATGATCCCATTTTTATGTTTGGGATGTGGGAAACATTTTAGTGTTAAGTCAGATCTTGATTGTTCTCAGTGGGAGAAACAAGATAATAATCTTGTAGCTATGATACCTTTTAATGGCTAACAAAAATAAAAAAATGTGATGTTACAAAGCAAGCTTTCGAGACTACTTAGGTCTCTTCATCAGGCATGGTATAACAAAATATCTGAAGAAACACACATATATACCAGGAGATGGTATATATTCTCTGAGCTCAGTTTGTTTTTTTAATGTCCATTAATTATGTCATGTCTCTGCTCTTTTTGTGTATGTATTTGTGTTTCTTCAGATACTTTGTTATACTATGCCTGATGAAGAGATCTAAGTAGTCTCGAAACATTGCTTTGTAATATCAATTATTTTATTTTTGTTAGCCATTGAAAGGTATCATAACTACAAGATTGTTCTCAGTGGGAGAAACAAAATAATAATCAATCCGTTTTCAATTGGCTAACACGATACCAAAACCTTTTTTTTTTCTTTTAAGTAAGATCTTATTACCCATCAGAGAATTTCATATTTATGTATGTTCACATCACACGATTCAAAGACATTGTAGCCATTTTCTGTTGTCATTTGTAGCCATTTTCTCATGGCATACACGAGAAAAAGAAAGCCATTTAGATCAATAAATGAACAAAAAAATGTGTGCAAATGAATAAACATCTGTTATCCAAAATGCTATTAGAATTTACAAACTAAATATCGACCATGTGCAGTGACTATTTTAATTTAATATATATGTTCCTGTGTTTCAATACTTATTATTAAATATTTTTGTTTGAAATGTTTCTACTTGTTTTTATGCCTAAATCCTTTAGATGCTACAATATTGCCTCCAAGAATATCAAGTTGAGGAATGCTGGCAGCCATTTTGTGTATATTGATGTAGCGAATACTAAACGAGCATCTGTGGCGGGCTAAGGTGTTAACTATGCTACATGGTAGTGCTTCATTCATACTTCGTATTAGAATGTTCACTTGGGGGCATGTATGGATGCCAGAGTGAGAGGACGTGCTGCCGAGGAGCTCCTCCGGGACACCAAGCTAAACAAGGCAAAAAGCCCTAAGTAATACCGGCCACTTACCCTGTGGTCATGGGACCGAGAAGAGCCCGATCTGCGGCACGCGCAGGTCCTGCTGCGGCGGCCTCCGCAAAGGTCTTAGAGGCCTTCACAAGGGACCCGATGGGACCAGGTACTCAGGCACCATCTTGCTCCATGCCTTCCAGCAGAAAGCAGGAGAGGATGACTCGACATGGAACAGGGGAAGAGGTGATAGCGGTCGCAGCTTCTCCTGCTGGGGAGGAGGGAGAGGAAAGGGAACCCCCTGCCTCACGGACCCACATGGAAAGTGGAGGTGAGGCCTTGAACAGCACTATAAAGGGGGTGCAGATGGCGGGGGAGCACAATGAAACCCTCCTGGGGAGCTGGGCGGACTCTCTTAACCCCGGGCCCAGTTTGTGGAGGAGAATAGGAGTGGAGAGGAGATCTCTGCTGGGAGGACCAGGAGGAGACTCACAGACCGGGAGTCCCTAACTGCGGCAGATACTGCAGTGTCCAGGAGCCCTCCTTTAACATCATCTGAAGATGAAGGGCAGGAACTTGATCTACCTTTAACCCCCTATAACTGGAAAAAAAATCTATCTTTACTACCCTCTAAGAAGGACTTTAAAACTCTGATTACTGAGGTGAAGGAAACATGCAGAAATGAAATCACGTGTGTGAGGCAGGACTTGCATCACCTGGCAGGCCGCATAAATGTCCTGGAAGGGGATCATGACACTACACGCTCATATGTAGCAGAGCTGCAGAAGCTACACTAGCACAACAGAAAACAGTGAATGACCTCAGCACACAAATGGAGGACCTGGATAACAGAGGGAGATGGTGTAACATTAGACTGCGTGGCATCCCTGAATCTGATGAACAAGAGGACCCTAAACTAATACTCCAGACAATCTTCAATTCAATATTAGGGGACCCCACCACCCACATCAAGTTGGATAGAACAAAAGGGTTCTATGACGCACCCAAGAGACATTATATGCTGTCTGCACGATTTTGAAACAAAAGAAAAATTAATGAAAAGGGTCAGACTTCAAAAAACGATAAAATGCAAGGACTCTGAAATACAATTGTTTCTGGATCTCTCCCGCTTAACCCTCCAGAAAAGAAGAAATTTAAAGCCACTGCTACAGATCTTGCTGGGCCAAAAAAATCCCTTATAGGTGGGGCTTCCCATTTGCTCTGATTGCAAAGCATGAAGGAGTCTTGTCTGTCCTGAGAACTGTTGCAGACCTTCCTGCCTTCTGTGACACACTGGGCATCCCCGTCCCTGAGATTGTGGACTGGGACACTCCGTACCCTCCTGAGGCGCCCCCACCAGCCTGGAGTAAGAAAAGGGGGAGGAGCCGAAGGGGAAGAAGAGATGACAGGAGACTCCTCGATCCCCTCGACCACGCTGACTCTCTCCTAGGGACACAGGGGTCCCTCCAGCTCTGTGGACAGGGCGTTCCAAACTTTCCTTTTGTTACGGGTCCGGGTGGTGGAACCTCTGTGCCGCGGTGCAAGGAGGGACCCAGAGGGGCATAACTAAGTATCAACCCGGACGGACCCTGGTCGGACGGCGGCAAACGACACCGTAACCAGGGAGGGACCGAGCAGAGGGACCTGGTGCTACTCTGGGGACGACCTTGTAAGAGAGCAGGTGGCTCCCACAGGTCAGACAGCAGGGACTGACCGGTATAGCGGATGGACACAACTGGTAGGCAGCAGTCTCTGGGTTAGCTGACGGGTGGTCACGGTACGTGACAGAAGAAGTCTCTTGGCAAGCGGGTAGGTGGTCACGGCAAGTGACAGCGGGAGCCTCCAGGTAGGCTAGCAGGTGGTCACGGCAAGTGACGGCAAGCAGGCTGTAGTCTCTAGGCTGACAGGCAGGTGGTCACAGCATGTGACGGCAGAGCCTCCAGTTAGGCTAGCAGGTGATCACGGCAAGTGACGGCAAGCAGGCTGTAGTTTCTAGGCTGACTGGTAGGTGGTCACGGCATGTGACGGCAGAGCCTCCAGGTAGGCTAGCAGGTAACAGGCGGGTAGCAGACTTGCGCTCCCAGGTGAGCGGGTTTAGCAGGCACGACAGGTAGCAGGCAGGTAACTGGCAGGTGCTTCCTGGAACGAAGGTGGACTTGCCCATAGACAGACTGGTGGAAGACCGGAGGCAGACTGTCGGGCAGGAGGGAAGAGAAGCTGGCAGACAGGACTTGTAGTCAGGCTGGCAACGGGACCTGAGGGCTGAAGCAGAGGTAAGTATTCCGTGCAACAACTTTGCTCGGGCACCTCCATTTTGGAGGAGGTGCCTTATATATGGGAGGTCCTCCGGCTATTGGCCGGGGACTCCTTAGGACGGCGCGCGCGGTCCCTTTTAAGAGAGGGGGAGAGCGCACGCGCGCGCCCTAAGCACAGTGCCGGGGAAGGAGCGCACGCCGGCAGCAGCGGGGAGAGGAGTGCTGGAGGATGCCGCGCCAGGAGCGGGAAGGTGAGAGGGACGGCGTCTCTGCCTAGCAGGGGGCAGAGACGCCGATGCTACACCTTTTTTCTTAGTATTGGTCGGTACATTTTTTTGCTACAATGTTCAGACTTTTTGCCATAATCCCACACTGCGGTATAACCGCAGGCTTACCAGCATCTTGTGTTCTATGGAGAGTTCCGGAGAGAGTTACAGACACTTTTTTTCCTCGGTGGTTCCGGGTATTTTCTCCCCCCCAATCTACATTTATAGGGGACAGTTTTTCTTTTTATATCTGTTTCTATTAGGGTTGTCATTACGGTGACAGCTAGGACAGCCTGTTAGATCAATAGTCATTATCCTGTGGGCTCAGTAGTTGCCGCAGGAAGTGCTCCCTACCAGAAAATTTTCTGAGAAATCTGAAATTATTGTAGAGTTTACTAAGTTACTTATGTGTTTATTGTTGTCTTTGTCATAACACCCTCCCTTTGTGCTTTACCTCCCCTTCTTCACAAGCCCAGGTACACGTATCACTGAGGGATGTTGACAAATTGCCCCCTCGGGGGAAGCCGTACCCTCTTGAAGGAGTATACTCCAAAAGAGTGAGTAGTAATATTGTTCTTCTTACACTTAACTCCCCTAAAAAAGAATAACCATGAGAGAATTGAAGGCTCAGACCGGCTATAGTCTTCCTTCAAGAGACCCATATTGATAAGTCAGGAACCTTCCATTTTACGGCTAGACAGTTCCCAACGGTATATTCTGCTTTTAATGAGAATAAGAAGGGGGGGGGGGTAGCAATCCTGATCTCCTCAAGTTGCCCACTCCAGGTGAGGGGCTCCAGTTTGGACCCTGACGGCAGGTATATTATATTGGAGGCCTTACTAGGAGGTAAATCTGTCTGTCTGTGCAATGTTTACATCCCGAATGTGGGGCAAATCAGTTTCCTAAAAAGAGTGATTTCCCTTCTTAGCGGTCTGAGTGCAGCGCCACTGATAGTTGGTGGGGAGTTTAATGTCCCATTTTCAGAATCTATCGACAGACATTCAATAAGGGACTCTCCTCCCTCTGCAAATTCAGCTAACTTGGCCCAAAACTTTAGGAAACTGATTAGATCGCACTCGCTGTTTGATTTGTGGAGAATTGCCCATCCTTGGGAGAGGGTTTACTGTTTCTATTCGCCGACCCCCCCATAAAACACCCACACTAGAATTGATTAATTTTTTGGTAACATTACAATTCTTAGGATGCTGTCTGGGGCAGAGGTAGATCCCATTACATGGTCAGATCATGCTCCAATACTTCTGAACTTAAAAACAAAGTTTGCGACTGTGCAGACGTGTCATTGGAGACTGAACCAGTTCTTGTTAAAAGATCCAAACACTAGGCAAGTGCTATCGGAACATTTAAAAGAGTTTTTTTCACTTAATTCAGGCTCGGTGTCCTCTATCTCGGTACTCTGGGAAGCACACAAGGTGGTGATGAGGGGCTACTGTATCAGAGAAGGGAGTAGGCTAAAAAAAAATGCAAACCATACCCATGCCAGACTCACTTCTCAAATTAAAAGCCTATAGAGGAGGCTAACAATGGCACCGTCTAGGAGAGTTCTGAGGAAGCCGGTCGCTGCAAGAGAGGAATTAAAAAACCTCGTCATGTGTAAAGTCGAGAAGATGCTTCTATACTCTACACTGTGTTCCAAATTATTATGCACAGCAGAGTTTTCAACTTTTTCATTTTAATAAAGAACAAAAAAATGGTCATTTTTAAAATTATAAGCATTAGCAGGTTATTACAAACTGAAATCAAACCGTTTTTAACTCAAAACTTTATTCTAGGTGATGTTACATTTGCACATAGGACCCCTTGTTCGAAAGGAGCTTCTGAACTCTCTCATCCATTGAATTTGTCAGGTTTTGGATGGTTTCTGCTTCAATTGTTTTGCATGAGGACAGAATACCCTCCCAGAGCTGTTGCTTAGATGTGAACTGCCTCCCGCCATCATAGACACTCCTTTTGATAATGCTCCAGAGGTTCTCAATGGGGTTGAGGTCAGGGGAGCATGGGTGCCACACCATAAGTTTGTCCCCTTTTATGCCCATAGCAGCCAGAGATGCAGATGTGTTATGTGCAGCATGAGACGGGGCATTATCATGCATGAAATGATCTCGATGGTCCAGATGGATGGAGTGGAGGATGGCTGGTTGATGGACACCCCATGCAAACACGGCTACGGCGCTAACAAGGAGGAGGTGAAGTAATGTTTTGGGCTGGAATCATGGGGAGAGAGATTGTCGGCCCTTTTAGGATCCCTGAAGGGGTAAAGATGAACTCCATAATGTATGTTGAGTTTCTCAAACAGCACTTCCTTCCATGGTTCAAGAAGAAGAACCGTGCATTCCGCAGCAAGATCATTTCATGCATGATAATGCCCCGTCTCATGCTGCACATAACACATCTGCATCTCTGGCTGCTATGGGCATAAAAGGGGACAAACTTATGGTGTGGCACCCATGCTTCCCTGACCTCAACCCCATTGAGAACCTCTGGAGCATCATCAAAAGGAGTGTCTATGATGGCGGGAGGCAGTTCACATCTAAGCAACAGCTCTGGGAGGGTATTCTGTCCTCATGCAAAACAATTAAAGCAGAAACCATCCAAAACCTGACAAATTCAATGGACGAGAGAGTTCAGAAGCTCCTTTCGAACAAGCGGTCCTATGTGCAAATGTAACATCACCTAGAATAAAATTTTGAGTTGAAAACTGTTTGATTTCAGTTTGTAATAACCTGCTAATGCTTATAATTTCAAAAATGACAATTTTTTTGTTCTTTATTAAAATGAAAAGGTTGAAAACTCTGCTGTGCATAATAATTTGGAACATGCATTTTGAGTTTTTTATTTTTTTAAAAATATACTGTTATCATAGGCAGTTTGTACAAAAAACCTTTCAATTGTACTCTAATAGTTATTTGACTGGAAAATTACAATGACTGACATTCATATAGGTAATTTGGGAAAATCTGAGAAAATATTATTTGCATAATAATTTGGAACACAGTGTAAACAGAGATATTACGAGATGGGCAATAAAGCTCATACTCTTTTAGCTAATCAATTAAAAGACCGCTCTGTAGCCCTAGCTCCTCACGCTCTTAGAGATGAAAAGGGTACAATTCAGTATGACCCCTCTGTTATTTCAAAAATATTCCATAAATTTTACCAAAATCTTTACAATCTCAAAGATCCTCTTCCAGTGAGTCAGAATAGATGATCGGAAATGCTGAAAAGCTACCTATCCAATCTCAAGCTGCCGACCCTTCCTCCAGAGGCGGCAGATTATATGAATAAAACTGATGGCTGAGGAGGTGGAGGAGATCCTTAAGGACATTCCTCTGGGCAAATCCCCAGGTCCCGATGGCCTGACTTATTTTTATTAGAAGACTTTTAGAGAGGAATTGGCTCCTCATATGGTCAGACTGTTTAATTCCTTTATGGAAGGAGCACTCATCCCTGACACCCTGTCCCACTCCTACCTCACAATTATTCATAAGATCTGTAGAGACCCATTAGATTGTTCAAATTATAGACACATTGCTCTTCTCAACTCGGACCTGAAGATATTTACCCGATGTAACGGGTCTGGGAGGTGGAACCTCTGGGCTACTATACAAGGGAGCGGTCCTTGTAAGGGAGCAGGTGGCGACCAGGCAGGCAGTCACAGCAGGTGACCGGGACAGTCTCTGGGTGTACGGGCAGGAGGTCACGGCAAGTGATCAGGGCAGTCTCTGGAAGAACGGGCTGGAGGTCACGGCAAGTGACCGGGGCAGTCTCTGGAAGAACGGGCTGGAGGTCACGACAAGCGAGAGTCTCTGGAATAGCAGGTGGTCACAGCACGTGATGGCGGAGCCTCCAGGTAGGCAAGCAGGCAGGTAGCGGAGAAGCGCTCCCAGGTGAGCGGGCAAGAGTCTGGAATAGCTGGTGGTCACAGCACGTGACAGCGGAGCCTCCGGGCAGGCAAGCAGGCAGGTAGCGGAGAAGCGCTCCCAGGTGAGCGGGCAAGCTGGTCCATAGACAGACTGACCGGAGTTGTAAGGCAGACCGTCGGACCTCAGGCAAGCAGGCAGGTAGCTGATGTGCGCTCCCAGGTGAGCGGGCAAGTTGGTCCTTAGACAGACTGACCGGAGTTGTAAGGCAGACCGTCGGACCTCAGGCAGGCAGGCAGGTAACAGGAAATCAGGCAGGATTAGGACAGCAAGCTGGCAGGAATCTGGCAGGTAACTGGCAGGTAACTGGCAACGGGACCTGAGGGCTGAAGCAGAGTAGAACGGTGCAACAACATTGCTCGGGCACCTCCATTTTGGAGGAGGTGCCTTATAAATGGTAAAGTCCTCCGGCCATTGGCCGGGGACTCCTTAGGACGGCGCGCGCGGCCCCTTTAAGAGGGAGGGAGGGCGCGCGCGCGCGCCCTAAGCACAGTGGCCGGGAAGGAGCGCGCGCTGCCAGCAGAGCGGGAGAGGGACGCCGGGCACGGAGCAGAGCGGTGAGGGGAACAGCGTCCCTGCCTAGCAGAGGGCAGGGACGCCGGCACTACAGTACCCCCCCCTTTAGGCCCCCCCTTTTTTAGGCCAGATAGAAATTTAGCTAGGATGAGAGGGGCATGGATGTTCTCCCGGGGCTCCCACGTTCTCTTCTCAGGACCAAACCCCTTCCAATCTACCAGAAAAAAGGTCTTTCCTCTTACCCTTTTGTTGGCAAGAATGTTCTCTACCTCAAACTCGTCCTCAGCAGAAACCGGAGCAGGAGGCGTACCTGTAGACTTGGAAAAAGAGTTAAGCACCACGGGTTTGAGGAGAGATACATGGAAGGAGTTAGGGATCCGTAAGTTGCCCGGGAGTTTCAATTTATAGGCCACCGGGTTGATCTGACTGATGACCTCCAGAGGACCGATGAACCGAGGCCCTAACTTGTAA
Source organism: Phyllobates terribilis (assembly GCF_046119375.1). Taxonomy (NCBI): domain Eukaryota; kingdom Metazoa; phylum Chordata; class Amphibia; order Anura; family Dendrobatidae; genus Phyllobates; species Phyllobates terribilis. The sequence goes on from NW_027362765.1 coordinate 48,998,925, forward strand.
GAAGGTATCTTGAGTCGAACATATTTAGATGAGAGCCAGACTTTATCTCCTGGACGAAATTGTGGAGGATCCAGGCGTTTTTTGTCAGCGTGTCTTTTCATACGCTCGGATGACAGAAGGAGTGCGGACCGGGTACTCTCCCATATGGAGGAAAATTTGCTAACGAGAGATTCCGCAGCCGGGTTGTCCACAGAGGTGGAGACAGGAAAAGGAATCTGAGGATGCTGACCAAAGACTACAAAAAACGGGGATTTGGAGGAGGATTCGCTCTCGTGATTATTATAAGAGAACTCGGCCCATGGTAGGAGATCCACCCAGTCAGAATGGTGGGCATTAACGAAGTGCCGGAGGTAACTGGTCAGGTTCTGATTGATCCGCTCCACTTGACCATTGGACTGTGGGTGGTAAGCGGAAGAGAAGTCCAGGGTGACGTCTAGTAGTTTACAAGTGGCTCTCCAGAAACGTGAGGTGAACTGTACCCCACGATCCGACACGATGTGGAGGGGCAGGCCATGAAGACGGAAGATGTGGCGGATAAAGCCTTTAGCCAGCTCGGGTGCAGACGGAAGGCCTGGCAGGGGAATAAAGTGAGCCATCTTGGAAAAGCGGTCAGCGACCACCCAAATGACCGTACAACCGGCAGAGACGGGGAGATCAGTTATAAAGTCCATTGCTATATGCTGCCAGGGGGCAGCAGGTACAGGAAGCGGAAGGAGGCGTCCGGCTGGCAGATGTCTCGGGACTTTGTTGCGGGCGCAGGACACACAGGCAGAAACAAAGTCTATTATGTCCTTGTGCAGGGTAGGCCACCAATAGTGCCGGGCAATAAGCTGGAGGGTCTTTTTCTGACCGGCGTGGCCAGCTAGTTTAGACGAATGGCCCCAGTGTAGGATCTTCTCCCGATCAGGTACTGAAACAAACGTCTTACCGGGAGGGAGACGATTTAGACTCACGGGAGCCACCTGCATTACTCTGGCGGGATCGATGATATGTTTAGGTTCTTCCTCGAGATCGGACACCAGAAAGGATCGGGACAAGGCGTCTGCTTTGACGTTTTTGTCAGCCGGGCGAAAATGAAGAACAAAATCAAAGCGAGCAAAAAACAAGGACCACCGGGCTTGGCGCGGGTTAAGTCTCTGGGCATGCTGGAGGTAAGCCAAGTTCTTGTGGTCAGTGTAAATTATTACCGGATGAAGAGCCCCCTCGAGTAGGTAACGCCACTCCTCCAACGCCAGCTTGATGGCCAATAACTCTCGGTCTCCTATGGAATAGTTGCGCTCAGAAGAGGAGAAGAGTTTGGAGAAGAAGCCACAAGTTACCATTCTCCCGGAAGATGATTTTTGAGTAAGTACCGCTCCGGCTCCAGAGGAGGAGGCGTCAACTTCCAGGAAGAACTGCTTGTTGCCGTCCGGGCGATGCAGCACCGGGGCGGAAGAGAAGGCCTGTTTTAGGGAAAGAAAGGCCTCCTCTGCTTCGGGCGGCCACTCTTTGGGATTAGTACCCTTACGGGTGAGCGCGGAAATTGGGGCAGTCCGGGAAGAGAAGTGCGGGATGAAGAGGCGGTAATAGTTGGCGAAGCCCAGGAACCGTTGAATAGCCTTCAACCCCTCTGGTCGGGGCCATTTCTCGATGGCAGACAGTTTCTCAGGATCCATTTGTAGGCCGGTCTGAGAGATAATGTAGCCCAGAAACGGAAGCGAGGTCTGCTCAAAGAGGCACTTCTCATATTTAGCGTAGAAATGGTTCTGCCTGAGCCTGAGCAGGACCTGACGAACATCCCTCCGGTGAGTCTGGAGATCCGGAGAGAAGACCAAGATGTCGTCCAGGTACACCACTACGCAGGAGTAGAGAAGGTCCCGGAAGATGTCATTGACCAACTCTTGAAAGACGGCAGGAGCGTTACAGAGGCCAAAGGGCATTACCAGATATTCATAGTGGCCGTCCCGGGTGTTGAATGCCGTCTTCCATTCATCCCCCTGACGGATACGAACCAGGTTGTACGCCCCACGGAGGTCCAGTTTGGTGAAGATTCTAGCCCCCCTCAGACGATCAAATAACTCCGGAATGAGCGGAAGGGGGTACTTATTCTTCACCGTGATCTGGTTAAGGCCTCTATAGTCTATACAGGGACGGAGAGAGCCGTCCTTCTTTTTGACGAAAAAGAAGCCTGCTCCCGCCGGGGAGGTAGATTTCCGGATGAATCCCCTGGCCAGATTCTCCTCAATATATTCGGACATCGACCGGGTCTCAGCAGCGGATAATGGATAAATACGCCCACGGGGAGGAGAAGTACCAGGTAACAGGTCGATAGGGCAGTCGTATGGTCTATGAGGGGGTAGTGTCTCTGCCTCCTTTTTATTAAAGACATCAGCATAAGACCAATAAGGAATCGGAAGTCCAGGTAGATTAGCTGGGGTAGGAGAAGGACGGACGGGATGAACGGGAACCAGACAGGTCTTATGGCAGCCCTGTCCCCAGCGAAGGACTTCTCCGGTCTGCCAGTCAAGAACGGGTGCATGTTTCTGGAGCCAAGGTAGGCCTAGCAAGAGGGCGTGAGAGAGTCCAGGCAGAACATGGAAGGAGATACTTTCAGAATGCAGCATTCCCACCTGCAGAGTAATGGATTCGGTGATGAGTTGGATGGGGCGTGGTAAGAGCCCCCCATCCACGGCAGCAACAGACAAGGGTACAGCCAGAGGTTTGGTGGGGATGCGGTATTTCTCTACCAGGGACTGTGAAATAAGATTCCCGGCTGCTCCAGAGTCCAGTTGGGCTAGTTCGAAATAACGGTTCTCCCCGTAGACGATTGAAACTGACAACAGCAGGGATGGAGAGGATTTATTCTTGTCTAGGTGGACCCCTCTGAGCGAACCTAGACACAGGCGTTTCCCGACCTCTCCGGGCAGGCACGGATCCGGTGCTCCTTACTGCCACAGTAGAAGCAGGTCCCCTCGGCACGGCGTAAGTCCTAACGGGTCTTGACCATCTTGGTCTGGTCGACCTGCATAGGCTCAGGAGGGTGTACCTGGTTAGAGACAGAAGGAGTGACGGGTTTCTGAAAAGTAGGAGCTAGACGTGGTAACCTCCTCTCACGGGTGACCTCTCTGGCACGCTCCTGGAACCGTAGGTCAATCCGGGTGGCAAGAGTTATTAAGTCATCGAGAGTGGTAGGAATGTCCCGACCGGCAAGTTCATCTTTAATACGGCCGGACAGACCCTCCCAGAAGACGGAAACCAGAGCGTCGTTATCCCAGGCCAGCTCCGAGGCAAGGGTACGGAACCGTATGGCATATTGGCCCACGGTGAGACTTTCCTGACGGAGGCGTAGCAACGATGATGCGGATGAGGTCTTCCGTCCGGGTTCGTCGAAGACTTTCCGGAAAGCCGTGAGAAAAGCAGGCAAGTTGGACACCAGGGGGTCTCCTCTCTCCCATAGAGGATTTAGCCAGGCCAGGGCCTCCCCGGTGAGATGGGACATGATGAATGCAATTTTGGCTCGGTCGGAGTTAAACTGGTGGGACAATAGTTCAAAGTGCAGGGTGCACAGATTTATGAAGCCCCGAGCCTGGGCTGAGTCGCCTCCGAAGCGAGGAGGTGCAGAAAGCCGAGGTCCGGGGTAGGATATCATGGTGTTAGTGGACAGCGGAGCTGCCGGATTGCGAGACATGGCACTGGCGGAGGTTGTTGGTGGAACAGTCAGAGTGTCCAGGCGAGTATTGACATTCCGCAGGTGACCCAGGATGGACTCCTGTTGGGACCTTTGACGGGACAGTTCATGACACAGGTCCGAGAGCGAGGGAGCTTGGGTGCCACCGGGTTCCATGGCCCGAGCAAACTGTAACGGGTCTGGGAGGCGGAACCTCTGGGCTACTATACAAGGGAGCGGTCCTTGTAAGGGAGCGGGTGGCGACCAGGCAGGCAGTCACAGCAGGTGACCGGGACAGTCTCTGGGTGTACGGGCAGGAGGTCACGGCAAGTGATCAGGGCAGTCTCTGGAAGAACGGGCTGGAGGTCACGGCAAGTGACCGGGGCAGTCTCTGGAAGAACGGGCTGGAGGTCACGACAAGTAACCGGGGCAGTCTCTAAGTAAGGGGTAGGTACGACCTGTGATGGCTGAACCTCCAGGTAGGCTAGCAAGGCAGATGGAGGATGTGTGCTCAAAGGTGAGCAAGCGAGAGTCTCTGGAATAGCAGGTGGTCACAGCACGTGACGGCGGAGCCTCCAGGTAGGCAAGCAGGCAGGTAGCGGAGAAGCGCTCCCAGGTGAGCGGGCAAGAGTCTGGAATAGCTGGTGGTCACAGCACGTGACAGCGGAGCCTCCGGGCAGGCAAGCAGGCAGGTAGCGGAGAAGCGCTCCCAGGTGAGCGGGCAAGCTGGTCCATAGACAGACTGACCGGAGTTGTAAGGCAGACCGTCGGACCTCAGGCAAGCAGGCAGGTAGCTGATGTGCGCTCCCAGGTGAACGGGCAAGTTGGTCCTTAGACAGACTGACCGGAGTTGTAAGGCAGACCGTCGGACCTCAGGCAGGCAGGCAGGTAACAGGAAATCAGGCAGGATTAGGACAGCAAGCTGGCAGGAATCTGGCAGGTAACTGGCAGGTAACTGGCAACGGGACCTGAGGGCTGAAGCAGAGTAGAACGGTGCAACAACATTGCTCGGGCACCTCCATTTTGGAGGAGGTGCCTTATAAATGGTAAAGTCCTCCGGCCATTGGCCGGGGACTCCTTAGGACGGCGCGCGCGGCCCCTTTAAGAGGGAGGGAGGGCGCGCGCGCGCGCGCCCTAAGCACAGTGGCCGGGAAGGAGCGCGCGCTGCCAGCAGAGCGGGAGAGGGACGCCGGGCACGGAGCAGAGCGGTGAGGGGAACAGCGTCCCTGCCTAGCAGAGGGCAGGGACGCCGGCACTACACCCGACTTCTAGCTGACAAATTGAATCCCTGGCTTCCGCAGCTCATACACAAGGACCAGGTGGGGTTTGTCCCTGTCCCATTCCGCCAAAGGGGGGACAACAGGAGGAGAGCAGTGGATCTGATAGACGTAGCTAATAGAAACAATATCAGGGCTTTATTTCTAAGTTTAGGTGCGGAGAAGGCCTTTGACCGACTCAACTGGTCCTTCATGTTTGAGACTGTGAAAGCATTCGGGATCTCGGGGTCATTCCTAACAGCGTTAAAAGTACTTTACAAATCCCCCTCAGCATCGATTAAATTACCGCTTTGCTCCTCCTCTACTTTCAAAATCTCTAACGGTACGAGACAGGGGTGTCCCCTTTCTCCACTCCTATTTTCTCTGTGTATAGTGCCACTGGCAACAGCAGTGCGTATTAATCCCAACATAGAGGGAGTGACAGTGAGAGACAAGATCTTCAAAATCTCGTTATTTGCAAATGATGTCTTATTAACGCTCACCAAACCACATACTACACTACCTAATTTGCTTTAGACTCTAAAAGAATATGGACATTTATCAGTGTACAAGACAAACACCACTAAGACGGAAGCTCTTCCTCTGAATCTCCCAGTAGATGTGCTAGATCATCTTAAACTAAATTATAAATTTCGGTGGAAAGAACAGGCGATTAAATATCTGGGGATCAACATTTCAGCCTCCTATAAAACATTGTACTAATCCAATTTCCCAAATCTTTTTAGGGAGCTAAAAGGACTATTAACCAAATGGAAGACATTAACAATTTCTCTAATGGGCAGAATATCAGCAATTAAAATGACCTTACTCCCTAAATTAATGTACTTTTTTGAAACCCTCTCAGCTAAAGTCCCAAATGAGTGACCTTAAATCCCTTCAGACTAGTCTCATGAGATTTATATGGGGGAAGAAACGTCACAGAATATCAAAACAAATATTAATTTCTCACAAACGTGATGGGGGCCTATCGGTTCCTGATATTACCAAATACTACTGTGCGGCCCACCTGAGAAGAATCACCTCTTGGTCCTCACTGTGGGCATATAACAAATGGACAGAGAAAGAAAAACTGTGGTTAGCTCCAATACATCCAAACTCATTATTATGGTCCTCCAAGTCTGCTAAAACGACAACCCCACTTTTGGGACCTATTCAGTTCACAAGAGATATTTGGACAATGTGTAAGAAAAGGTCTATTGTCACAAAACTCTCCAATGGTTTCTTTTACATTTCAACCTCTACTGCTTAATAGCTCAGACCCCTCAATGGTTCACCCTTGGATCTCGGCAGGTCTCTTTAGATACTCAGACATAGTGGATAAAGATACACTTGAGATCCTCCCATTTGACAGCATTAAATCCAAATTCCGAATAACAAATAGGGAATTTTTTCAATATTTGCAAATCAAGCATCTGGCCTCAACCCTTTCATGTATCGGCAAAAGATTTTAGACCAACGTAGTTCGAGATGTTGTGTAAGAGAAGTCCTTCAACCAAGGGCTTGATCTCTAACATTTATAGCATTTTTAACGCCCCCAAAAAGGATTCCTTTATTAAGCATTCTTATATGGATAAGTGGGAGAGGCTCCTCCAAAGGGCTATTTCACCCCAGGACTGGCAGACCATCTGGAACAAGGCGTCCAAAACATCCATTTGTACATTGTACAAGGAGAATCAGTACAAAATATTAATGTTCTGGTACCATACTCCGGAATTGTTGCATAAAATTGATCACCGAATACCAGATCTCTGCTGGCGCTTTGGTTCCTCGGGAACCTCTCAGTTCCATATTTTTTGGTTCTGCTCACTCAGCTTTGGGAATAAGTGAAATCCCTTCTCCAAAAGGTATTATTTGCGGATATCCCCCTAGACCCACTTATATATTTGCTTAATATTACTCTGAAGGGATTAAGGCCCCGTCACATATAACGAGATCGCTAGCGAGATCGTTATTACATCACGGTTTTGGGATCGCTGGAGAGTCGTTTCGTGATCGCTGGGGAGCTGTCAAACATGCTGAACTTCCCAACGATTTCGGCCACCCCAGCGATCTAACTAACGATCTCGGCGGTCGTTGGGACGCTTTCACACAGCAGCTATTTCAACGATCCACACCTTGATAGGGACTGTACTGTGTTACAAAGGCGTGCATAAAATTACGCAATATCAGGACTCAGTTGAATGAACGGATATCAACAGCCCAGAGAATTCTGCTAGGATCTGCAATCCAGCACGAGGTCAGAAACAAAAGATGGAATCGCTATTCTGTTGCCTTCTTTATGCACGGCGGAAAATGAGAACGCTGTAGCGACCACCAATCGGGGACGAGGGGCGCGGAAAAGTCCAATTTATGCACGCCTACGTGTCTCAGTTCTGAATCGCTAACGAGGTCGTTGATAAGGTGTCAAATACAGCGATGCACACTGCCCAGCGGGAGCGCAACGACCCAGGAATGGTCCAGGAAGCTTTGTAACGATCAGCGATCTCACAGCAGGGGCCTGATCGTTGCTACCTGACAGACATAACGAGATCGCTAGCAAGATCGCTATTGCGTCACAAAAACCGTGACGTATCAACGATCTCGCTAGCGATCTCGTTATGTGTGACGGGGCCTTTAGGGGAAAATTCTGCTAAATTGCTCCTTTACTTATTGACGGCGGCTAGATGCTTGATAGCGCTTCACTGGAAGAGAAGGGCTCCTCTCTCCTTGAGTGATCTGATGAGTAGAATATCAGACATTAGGAGAATGGAATATATGACATCTATATTGAATGACAAAGTGGCTGTATTCTATACAATTTGGGCCCCCTGGGACTACTACTGGGCTCAGTAGAATTGTTGATTAGCTCACTTCACTTTTTCCCACCCACCCCCCTTCCTTATGTCTCTGTCTTTGTCCATTGTCGATTAGTCAATAAGCATTGTTTTCTTTAATGACTTGGAAAGGTTTTGTAACAATAAATGGAAGGCCTTGACACAAAGGTGGGAGAAGAGACTGGTCTTGGGGCCCGTTTGTACCCTCATCTTCTCGAGCTTATTACTTCATTGTCAACCAGTCATAGGATAAAGAAGGTCTTCCTAGCTATAGGAATGTTGATTTTCCATTCAATTATCAGACTACAATGTAACGTGTTATTTGTATTATTGTACTGTGCTATTCTATTTTATAATTTAATAAAAATTACAGTTAAAAAAAGAAAAAAATGTTCAGTTGCATGGACAGGGTAGAACACAATGGATCACTATGTCAATAGCATACCTAGTCAGCCATTCACAGTCGTTTTTTCTGTAAATAATAAGGAAATAATTTAAGTTGTGATATTACTTCACTGAGAAAGTCTCCTATATCCTCATTATTTGTTATAGTTTTGACTGCTATGAGTCTTGAGTTGCCATATATTGATTTGATGTTGCCACTACTCCTCATCAAGGAGACCCAACACACATACCTCTGAGCTAGCTGATAATGGAGATCAGGGGCGGACATATCGGCGGTGCAGTTGCACCGGCCCCTAGAGGTGAAGGGGGCCCACTGCCACAAGCAACTACTTCCGCTGGATGAATATCCAAGGACGCACATTCAACTGAAATGTATTGCGGCGCAGGGAACCCGCCAGTTTTCTACGCTGCTATACAGGTCGCCGGCCAATCGGAGGCTGGCCGCTGACGTCGGTGTGCCCATGACTGAGGGTGTATGGCAGTGACGTCATGCACCATGACAGGGACGCCGAAGTTAGCTGCTGGCTCCCGCACCAGCTGTAGAAGAGAACCACCGCACAGCATGGGGGAAGGTCAGTAGTATTGTTTGTTTTTAATGTGTTAGGGCAAAGCAGGATGTGGGATATACAGGTGCATCTCGCTAAATTAGAATATCATCAAAAAGTTAATTTATTTCAGTTCTTCAATACAAAAAGTGAAACTCATATTATGTAGAGTCATTACAAACAGAGTGATCTATTTCAAGTGTTTATTTCTGTTAATTTGATGATTATGGCTTACAGCCAATGAAAACACAAAAGTCATTATCTCAGTAAATTAGAATAATTAACAAAAAAACACCTGCAAAGGCTTCCTAAGCATTTAAAAAGGGCCCTTAGTCTGTTTCAGTATGTTCCACAATCATGGGGAAGACTGCTGACTTGACAGATGTCCAGAAGGCAGTCATTGACACACTCCACAAGGTCCCAGAGTTCCAATTTTCATTTGGAAATCAAGGTCCCAGAGTCTGGAGGAAGAATGGAGAAGCACACAATCCAAGCTGCTTGAGGTCTAGTGTGAAGTTTCCACAAACAGTGATGGCTTGGGGAGCCATGTCATCTGCTGGTATAGGTCCACTCTGTTTTATCAAGACCAAAGTCAGCGCAGCCGTCTACCAGGAAATTTTAGAGCACTTTCATGCCTCCCTCTGCCGACAAGCTTTTTGGAGATGGAAATTTCATTCTCCAGCAGGACTTGGCACTTGTCCACACTGCCAAAAGTACCAATACCTGGTTTAAAAACAACAGTATCACTGTGCTTGATTGGCCAGCAAACTCACCTGACCTTAACCCCATAGAGGATCTATGGGATATTGTCAAGAGGAAGATGAGACCACAGACCCAATAATTCAGACGAGCTGAAGGCTGCTATCAAAGCAACCTGGGCTTCCATAACACTTCAGCAGTGCCACAGGCTGATCGCCTTCATGACACGCCGCATTGATGCAGTAATTGATGCAAAAGGAGCCCCGACCAAGTATTGAGTGCATTTACTGAACATACATTTCAGTAGGCCAACATTTCGGATTTTAAAAACATTTTTCAAGCTGTTGTTATAATGTATTCTAATTTAATGAGATAATGACTTTTGTGTTTTCATTGGCTGTAAGCCATAATCATCAACATGAACAGAAATAAACACTTGAAATAGATCACTCTGTTTATAATAACGCTATATAAAGAGTTTCACTTTTTGTATTAAAGAACTGAAATAAATTAATTTTTTGATGATATTCTAATTTAGTGAGATGCACCAGTATATACGAGGATGGGGGGACATTATAACAGGAGGAAGATATTATACCAAGAAGGGGACAAGGATGAGGGACATTATACCAGGATGCTGGACATTATACCAAGAAGGAGGCCAGGTTGGGAGACATTATCCCAGGAAGGGGCCCAGAATGGGGGGACATTAATACTGGAAAGGTCGTCACTTATTACATCATCCTCTCTAGTAATGTATGGGGCGGTCCCTTATTTTGTAGCATTGTAGTGTTCTGTACAATGCTGTCCCATTATTACATAGTAACATGTCTTGTTATATGTAGCACCATTCCTTACATTATGCTTGGTATTCATATCGCCCTCTCTTTATTACATAGAGTCCTCTGCTAGTTATAAATTAACTGCTGATAGAGCAGCATAAGACCAAAAGACCAGTTTATATCTAACATGGTATGTAATAAAGAACAGGGCGCTATAAATAACAAAAATAACGAGAATCCGATATTTAAGGGACGGTGCTGTACATAACAAGAGAGGGCCCTGTGTATTTATAGCTTTGTTGCCATTAAAGGAGGAGGCCCAATCACATTTTTTTGCACAGGACCCCAAGCTGTCAGTGTCCGCACCTGCTGGAGATCGAATCAACTCAAAAAATAAGGCCAGGAATTTCAGTCTAAAAGGTACAAATACCATTACCGGCACATGAAAGTCTGTATCCATCTTCTGGTATCTATGACATTGTGATGTCAGAATGTTATCCATTCTAAGAAATCTTACAGGTAGGTTGGTGTATAGCGAAATAAGTTTATTTTCAGCAATGCAATTTCTGTTTACACATTTTGGCATTGGCATTGTCTGTATGCATTTACAAGGAGTAGCCCTATCATCAACCCACAGTGTCATCAGATTTCCAGCTTAGTCCATGATGTACTTCAATCACTTTTGCAGCTGCTCCTGAGCATCTTCTGCTCTCCTGGATTTTGTTTTGTAGCCTTTGGCCTAGATACATCAAAACAATTAAGTTTTGGCGTAAATCATTTTTGCGCAACACTAAGTTGCCCACAAAATTTTTCTAATTTTGTTGTTTTCATGCTAGTCTCAGCCAGTTCTGCCAAAATGGGCGGACCTGGGACAGGGAATGGTGATGTCCAGTTGTCCAATTTATCCCTGACTGAAGTAAGATTTGTTTCGAGACTCACATCATTTATCAGACGTGCCTGATTCATTAAAAGGCACATAATGAATCATGTGCGTCTCACTTCAACATACACCCGTGAACAATGCCGGTCCTGATGAATCGGGGGTCTTTGTCTCCATTGGGTTGGTTTTGAAATTGCCATTCTCCTCTAAATCCCCTTTCACTTTAGTTCTCCAGAATACCGTAAATCTTAACTGAGTGATGGGGACATCATGGGCTTTTCATCATGCCTCTGCGACCACATGGTCATCCCTTAAAATTTTCTACACAGTGCACATATACTTACATGCTTTAGAAAATAATGAGGTATATTGTAAGGTATCAGCTCTTTAGAACAGTTTATTTCAGAAATGGTTGTTGTTTCATCATTATTTTGCAATTATGTTGCCTACGCCTTTATCAAGGGGGCTGCTGCAGCCTGTAAGTGCATTTGTTTTGTGACCTGAGTTGGTAAGTATGGCTGTGTGTATATATACATTGCTCAGCATAAATGATTTGTCAGAAATCCTTTAGTGGGCCACAAATGTGGGCAATTGATTATAGACAAGATTTGTTAATTTGCGCATTGGGTGTAATTTTCCTAGCAAATTCATTCAAGACCATGTTGTAAAAATGAATACACCCCAATGAAAGTCTTAAGTGCAAAGCTAAAGTTTCAAATAGACACAAAGAAAGGAATTTCAGGCACCAGTGTTGCAAACTATAATGGCTGGTTAACACAGCTATTTCAAGAATCAACGGTGGTGCAAGAGCCGTCACACACTAATGCAAGTTATTTAAGAAGATAGAAAGGCAGCACTCACCAATCTTGCTGCAGTTAAAAGTCCTTTAATTCAACAGAAATGGACATCCATCCGGTGTGTAGCAAGGCAGGAGAACAATGAGGGGAAAGGGAAAGTGGAACACTTTCTATCTTCTTAAATAACAAAGCTAAAGTTTCAGCTACAAAATTGTAATGAACAAAAATTCACCCACAGGTAAGTAATTATTCCTTACACAAATGTCCAATAGTAAGTTGACTATAAAAGGATGTTATCTAACATAGTAAACCATTTCATGCTTTCAGCAATGGCACCACATGGAAGAGAAATGTCACAAAACTTGAGAAAGAAAATATTTTTTTTACACAAGAAAGGTGAAGGCAACAAGAAGACCAGCAAAGCTTTACTTATCTGTCAATACTGTAACAAAGGTGATACAAAAATTTAACAAAGATGGAACTGCAACCATCTTACAGAGACATCTTGGCCAACCATCTAAACAGGAGCGTCTTGTAGCGAGAAAGGTGGAATAAAATTGACATACAAATTCACTCCAGTTAGCAAAGAAGTAGAAAGCCAAACCGTGGTGAGTGTTTTCCGTGACACAATACAGTGTACACTCCAGGGAACGGCATGCTTGGGTATTGTCCACAAAAGAAGCCTCTCCTAAAGCCCATTCGCAAAGAAGCCCACCTACAATTTGCTAGGACAATGCTGAAAAATATGAAGACTACTGGGAGTGATGACACCAAAATAAAAAAGTTTTTTTAATAGATTGCTTCAAAACTGTATGGTGTTACAAATGTGAGGGGTACAAAAGAAAATTCATCATGCCTATAAAGCAACATGGTGGTGGCAGTGTCCCTTATGCGGGGCTGCATGAGCGCTGCTGGTGTCGGGAAGCTTTATTTCATTGATAATATCATGAATTCACAAATGTACTAATCTATACTGAAAGAAGGTGCTACCATCACTTTGTGACCTTAGATGTGTACATTTCCAACCTGACAATGATGCAAAACACACATCTAAGGCCACCGTTGGAATTCTGGAGAAGAAATGGGTGAAAGTGATACAGTGGCCAAGTAGGTCTCTTGATCTGATCCCAAACACCTATATTTTTGCAGCACGTCATCTTGTGTAAATAGGACCTACGCAACCGAGAACAATGGCAGCTGATGCGCACTGAAGCAGGATCAGCCTGTGTAACAGGCAATCAACCGACTGCTGTTTGGCAAACGTTGGTTTACAAACGTTTAACTCTGCACATTGTGCACTGTGCATGGACCTTAACAACAGGGCAAAATCAAGAGACAAAGTTGTAGTCAGAGGAATAGCTGGCATCAAATACCAGGCGGTCAATATGAGGACATGATCTAGCCAGGTGGGAAAAAGGAAATAAGCAGAAAAATAGCACCAGATGTGTACAAGTGAAAAAAAAACTGAGTTAGAGACTGGGGTTTTAGGTACATGTGCTTCTCAGTAAATTAGAATATCAAAAGGTTAATTTATTTCAGTTCTTCAAAACAAAAAGTGAAACTCATATAGAGTCATTACAAACAGTGATCTATTTCAAGTGTTTATTTCTGTTAATGTTGATGATCATGGCTTACAGCCAATGAAAACATAAAAGGCATTATCTCAGTAAATTAGAATAATTAACAAAAAACACCTGCAAAGGCTTCCTAAGCGTTTAAAAAGGTCCCTTAGTCTGTCTCAGTAGGCTCCACAATCATGGGGAAGACTGCTGACTTGACAGATGTCCAGAAGGCAGTCAATGACACACTTCACAAGGAGGGTAAGCCACAAAAGGTCATTGCTAAAGAAGCTGGCTGTTCACAGAGTGCTGTATCCAAGCATATTAATGGAAAGTTGGGGGAAGGAAAAGTGTGGTAGGAAAAGGTGCACAAGCAACTGGGATAACCGCAGCCTTGAAAGGATTGTTAAGAAAAAGCCATACTAAAATTTTGGAGAGATTCACAAGGAGTGGACTACTGCTGCAGTCATTGCTTCAAGAGCCACCACACACAGACGTATCCAGGACATGGGCTACAAGTGTCGCATTCCTTGTGTCAAGCCACTCATGACCAATAGATAACGCCAGAAGCGTCTTACCTGGGCCAAGGAGAAAAAGACCTGGACTGTTGCTCAGTGGTCCAAGATGTTGTTTTCAGATGAAAGCAAATTTTGCATTTCATTTGGAAATCAAGGTCCCAGAGTCTGGAGGAAGAGAGGAGAGGCCACAATCCAAGATGCTTGAGGTCTAGTGTGAAGTTTACACAAACAGTGATGGCTTGGGGAGCCATGTCATCTGCTGGGATAGGTCCACTGTGTTTTATCAAGACCAAAGTCAGCGCAGCCGTCTACCAGGAAATTTTAGAGCACTTCATGCTTCCCTCTGCCGACAAGCTTTTTGGAGATGGAAATTTCATTCTCAAGCAGGCCTTGGTACCTGTCCACACTGCCAAAAGTACCAATACCTGGTTTAAAAACAACAGTATCACTGTGCTTGATTGGCCAGCAAACTCGTCTGACCTTAACTCCATAGAGAATCTATGGGGTATTGTCAAGAGGAAGATGAGAGATGCCAGACCCAACAATGCAGACGAGCTGAAGGCTGCTATCAAAGCAACCTGGGCTTCCATAACACCTCAGCAGTGCCACAGGCTGATCGCCTCCATGCCACGCCGCATTGATGCAGTAATTGATGCAAAAGGAGCCCCGACCAAGTATTGAGTGCATTTACTGAACATACATTTCAGTAGGCCAACATTTCGGATTCTAAAAACGTTTTTCAAGCTGGTGTTATAAAGTATTCTAATTTACTGACATAATGACTTTTGTGTTTTCATTGGCTGTAAGCCATAATCTTCAACATTAACAGAAATAAACACTTGAAATAGATCACTCTGTTTGTAATGACTCTATATATGAGTTTCACTTTTTGTATTAAAGAACTGAAATAAATTAACTTTTTGATGTTATTCTAATTTACTGTGAAGCACTTATATGTTGTAGTATTGCCCCATAGGTCACAGCAGGGAACTAATTACACCTACTGATAACAGGTTACAGCAATGCTACTACCTTTAGCTGGACAGTACCAGTGCTATCCAATGATGCTGGTAATGCAGCCCCCTTCATCACTAGTACTGCCAAAGAAAGAATGTGGCAGCGCCTGACGCACAGGCAGACATCGCCAAAGCCGGTCTAGGTAAGTATATAACGATTAACACTAAAAAACTAAAAAAAAGAGAATAATATAAGAGGGTAGTATAAGTGTTAAATATCATAAATAAGTCCTGGGAAAATTCCCTACTGCCACATGAGTACCTCAGGCTATTTAAAGACTCATCGGTGGCAATATAGAAATACAAAGACAGAGGAGAAAACGACAAAAAAAAGTCCATGGTAGGTTTGAATATCAAAATACAATTTTATTAATAGAGTATTAAAAA
Organism: Phyllobates terribilis; assembly: GCF_046119375.1. NCBI lineage: Eukaryota > Metazoa > Chordata > Amphibia > Anura > Dendrobatidae > Phyllobates > Phyllobates terribilis. The sequence continues at coordinate 49,014,249 of NW_027362765.1, forward strand.
TAATAATAAATGGGTGGGAATAAACAACCAAGTAGAAAAGTGGACACAATTCCAGTAGCTTAATCTGGTCAATAAGGTGCAGGTGCATGAATGCCTAGAGTCCACAGAGTAGCTGTGTTAGTATAACACATGGGGAATAGTTATAGCTACATAATTATCACTGGGCTGTGACAAAAAGCATTTTATATAAAACACATCATAGGATTGTACCTGGAGAAGAGGGTAAATGGTGATCTGTCACTCAGAAGCGTCCATTTACCCTCTTCTCCGGGTACAATCCTATGATGTGTTTTATATAAAAATGCTTTTTGGCACAGCCCAGTGATAATTATGTAGCTATAAGGCTATGTGCCCACGATGCAGAAATGCTCAGGATTTTTTCCTGAGCGTTTCTGCATCTCCCTGGCAGAAAAAACGCACGCGGATTGTACATGCGTTTTTCCTGCCAGGGACAAGCGGAAGTGAAGCGTTCTTCACATGCATTTCCGCATGCGGGTTGTCGATTTTAGCATCACTTGGAAAGTGCTTGACAACTTGGGTCACACTATATAAATCCATGCAACCGGCATATATAGTGTGACCGTAAAAGAATGGTAAAAAATAAAAAAATAAATATTATACTTACTTTCTGATGGCCCCCGGTGTCCTTATCTGATCCGTCCTGGCTTGCCGGCAGCTCACGGTGGTCTAAAAGGACCTGCCATGATGTCATTTAGTATAATGTATATTTTTTATTTTATTCTTTTTTTTTACAGGTACTATAGTACCTGGGTCCGGAGGAGAGTTTCCTCTACTCCAGACCCGGGTACCATCCGCACATTGAAACGCATGGAATCCGCATATACAGATGCAGTGATGCGGATTACATGTGTTCCAATTCAAGTCAATGGCGGCAAAAACACAGCACTTCCGCAAAATAATTGGTAGTGCTGCGGATTTTTCCGCAATGATAATCCGCAGCGGAAATTTCCGCAGCATGTGCACAGCACATGCGGATTATCATTGGGGAACATGTCAGGCCTTCTACCAAGCGTTTTTAAGCGTTTCTGCAGCGGAATTTCCGCTGCGGAAACGTTTAAAAAAAGCATAGTGGGCACACAGCCTAACTGTTCCCCATATGTTACACGTCGTACACACGCGGCTCCGCTCCGTACACGTGCGGCTCCGCTCCCTACACCTCGTACACACGCGGCTCCGCTCCGTACATCTCGTACACGTGCGGCTCCGCTCCCTACACCTCGTAAACGCGCGGCTCCGCTCCGTACACCTCGTACACGCGCGGCACCGCTCCCTACACCTCGTACACGCGCGGCTCCGCTCCCTACACCTCGCACACACGCGGCTCTGCTCCGTACACCTCGTACACACGCGGCTCCGCTCCCTACTGCTCGTAAACGCGCGGCTCCGCTCCGTACCCCTCGTACACGCGCGGCTCCGCTCCGTACCCCTCGTACATGCGCGGCTCCGCTCCGTACACACGCGGCTCTGCTCCGTACACCTCGCACACGCGCGGCTCCGCTCCGTACACCTCGTACACACGTGGCTCTGCTCCGTACACCTCGTACACACGCGGCTCTACTCCGTACACCTCGTACACACGCGGCTCCGCTCCGTACACCTCGTACACGTGCGGCTCTGCTCCGTACACCTCGTACACACGCGGCTCCGCTCCGTACACCTCGTACACACGCGGCTCCGCTCCGTACACCTCGTACACACGCGGCTCCGCTCCGTACACCTCGTATACACGCGGCTCCGCTCCGTACACCTCGTTCACACACGGCTCCGCTCCGTACACCTCGTACACACGCGGCTCCGCTCCGTACACCTCGTACACGCGCGGCTCCGCTCCGTACACCTCGTACACGCGCGGCTCCGCTCCGTACACCTCGTACACGCGCGGCTCCGCTCCGTACACCTCGTACACACGCGGCTCCGCTCCGTACACCTCGTACACACGCGGCTCCGCTCCGTACACCTCGTACACACGCGGCTCCGCTCCGTACACCTCGTACACACGCGGCTCTGCTCCGTACACCTCGTACACACGCGGCTCTGCTACATCCACCCTGTAAACCCCTCCTGACCTCACACATAACCTTCACCTCATCCAGCACCATGACAACCAGCACAGCAGAGTCCTGCATCCACTGAGGCCCCTGATCATGTGACCCCTGACTCCTCCCCTCTTGTGACCTCATCACAGGTCCTGTGCGCACAGAGCAGCCATATATGTGGTGGCAGCTCTGCAGGTGGAGGTATGTGGAGAGACCCCATTACTGGGCGCAGGGGGCATTAACCCCTCCATTACTGAGGGACATTTCAGTATAAATTTGTTCCTGCATTCCATAACTGCAGTTTTCTGGGTATATGACTGCCAACTAACAACAGCTGATGAGCATGAGAGGGTAGTCTCCCATTAAAGGGGTTGTTCGGTCCAAACTGATAAGTCTGCAGTCACTCTGTGAATGCCCCCAGCACACGCACTGTGCTCTGCAGGGATTGGCTGGTTTCTGAGCCAGGAATGGATGATACGTGTGCGTTATACATACCCTCGGCCAGAGCTGTCTAGTGGGCGTGGCTCCGATCCATACAACTCATACATACCCTCCGGTCCTGGCTCAGAAATTAGCCAATCCCCACAGTGCCTGCGCTTGGGGGATTCATAAGCCTGCAGTCACACAGAGTGATTGGACTGGACAGCCCCTTTAAGGTAGCTAATTTGAAGAAAGATTGCAAAGTCGTAACACCCTGGGCTATTCTACAACAATAAGAGTACATTTTTGCCTTGTATATGGTATGCTTAGAAAACCAGGCCCCTGTTTTGTGGTTTCTCCTTCAAGCCTCACGACCATCAAAAACTGAACAGCAGTGCAGCTCCAAGGGAGTCTCTTCGCCTCTTCTGTGACTCGGTATTGAAGGTGCGCATGTGATGATGTCATCGCGTACGCACCTACATCGAGCGCCAGGATGTCAGTCCAGAGGTGGAGCTGCAGGGGATCGTATGAGAGGTAAGTATATAAAAGATTTTTTTTTAATAGAATTAATTAAATGGTGTGGGGGGAGAGCGATGAATTGGGAGTGTGGGGGAGGGGAGAGCGATGAATTGGGAGTGTGGGGGAGGGGAGAGCGATGAATTGGGAGTGTGTGGGGGCGGAGAGCGATGAATTGGGAGTGTGTGTGGGGGGGAGAGTGATGAATTGGGAGTGTTGGGGGGGGGGAGCGATGAATTGGGAGTGTGTGGGGGGGGGAGCGATGAATTGGGAGTGTGTGTGGGGGGGGGAGAGCGATGAATTGGGAGTGTGTGTGGGGGGGGGAGAGCGATGAATTGGGAGTGTGTGTGGGGGGGGGAGAGCGATGAATTGGGAGTGTGTGTGGGGGGGGGAGAGCGATGAATTGGGAGTGTGTGTGGGGGGGGAGAGCGATGAATTGGGAGTGTGTGTGGGGGGGGAGAGCGATGAATTGGGAGTGTGTGTGGGGGGGGAGAGCGATGAATTGGGAGTGTGTGTGGGGGGGGAGAGCGATGAATTGGGAGTGTGTGTGGGGGGGGAGAGCGATGAATTGGGAGTGTGTGTGGGGGGAGGAGCGATGAATTGGGAGTGTGTGTGGGGGGAGGAGCGATGAATTGGGAGTGTGTGTGGGGGGAAGCGATGAATTGGGAGTGTGTGTGGGGGGAAGCGATGAATTGGGAGTGTGTGTGTGGGGGGAAGCGATGAATTGGGAGTGTGTGTGTGGGGGGAAGCGATGAATTGGGAGTGTGTGTGTGGGGGGAAGCGATGAATTGGGAGTGTGTGTGTGGGGGGAAGCGATGAATTGGGAGTGTGTGTGTGGGGGGAAGCGATGAATTGGGAGTGTGTGTGTGGGGGGAAGCGATGAATTGGGAGTGTGTGTGTGGGGGGAAGCGATGAATTGGGAGTGTGTGTGTGGGGGGGAGCGATGAATTGGGAGTGTGTGTGTGGGGGGGAGCGATGAATTGGGAGTGTGTGTGTGGGGGGGAGCGATGAATTGGGAGTGTGTGTGGGGGGGAGCGATGAATTGGGAGTTGTGGGGGTGAAAAGCAAACGGTTAATTGGGAGTGGGGAGAGCAAATGATGAATTGAGGGTAGGGGCCAACAAATGATAATGAATTGGGAGTAGGGTGAAAGTAAATGTTGAAGTTGGGGTGGGAGAGAAAAGGACATGACAATGTATTTGGGCAGAGGGGAGGCATGTTAATATAATGAATCGGGGGAGCTAGAGGTACATGGTGGGGGGCGTTGAGGATGCCGGAGTGTGACTGATAATGAATTGGGGGAAAGAGTACAGGTGCTAATTCATTTACATATTTATTGGGTGGGAAAAATGGCTTTTTACAGCTATTGGGGGCGCAGTTGTGGATTACAATTTATATTTGGAATGGTGGGTTGCATAATAACTATATAATAATGGTGGGTGCACTTCTGTATTCAGCTGTGCAGTGTAGAAGTTGGGGAATGTGCTCTGGAAGCGGTGCTCTAGATAACTGTGTGTTATTTTATGCAGAGATGAATCCTGGCTGGAAGAAGTGATGGCAGTCTGAGCCAGATGAAGAAGAAAAGTGAAGATGAAGGACTTCACCTAGAGATGTCACCGGTGAGTCAGTGTGTTACCTGTGCATTGACACTATACACTATATACTATGTACAGAGCTCCTGTGTATAATGTCACCGGTGGTCACTGTATTACCTATACACTGACACTATATACATAGCTCTTGTGTATAATGTCACCGGTGATCTCTGTACTACCTGTACACTATACACTATTTACAGAGCTCCTGTGTATAATGTCACTGGTAATCACTGTATTACCTGTACACTTAGTATACAGTGTATAGTGTATGTACAGAGCTCCTATGTGTAATGGCATTTATGGTAATATTAGTATTGTAGTATTAGATCACTGTGTGGTGGTAATTTGTGGTCTGGTCATGGTGTGACGGTATTTGTTCCTTGTATGTGGTATTATTCGGTCACTATGTGGTCTGGCCATGGTGTGACAGTATTTGTTCTTTGTATGTGGTATTATTCGGTCACTATGTGGTGTAATATGTGGTCTGGCCATGGTGTGGTGGTATTTGTCCCTTGTACGTGGTATTATGCGGTCACTATGTGTTGGTAATATGTGGTCTGGTCATGGTGTGGCGGTATTTGTTCCTTGTATATGGTATTATGTACGTGGTATTATTTGGTCACTATGTGGTGGTAATATGTGGTCTTGCCATAGTGTGACGTTATTTGTCCCTTGTATGTGATATTACTGGTCATTTTAAAAAATGTATGTGACACATTCCCTAAAAGAAAAATTAATAAAAATATACCTAAAAAGAATGTTGGATATTTTAAGAAATGTTTAATAGGTTAGAGTAGAGTAGGGCCCTGCCAGAACTTTGTCATGGTGGCAGCTTAATAAATCTTTTGGCTAAAACAAAATCTGATGGCTATGTATGTGATCTGGTGTTTGATGGGAACTGTTAATGTGTGATTAGTGAAGACCTGGTTCAGAAGTGAAGTTTTTCCAAAAGTGGGCGGTGGGACTGTGGAAGGATTGAGGGGTGTAGGTGGAGCCTGGGCGGAGTCTTAAGGGGGCCCTAAAATGTTACCAGTAAGGGGCCCTGAAATTCCTAGTGGCAGCCCTACGTAACAATAGCAGAAAAAATACAACCATGTATTCGACACCTGTCGTCGTTGCTGACACCCAGCGATTATAAGATGTCCAGGGAAATTGATCCCAGCTGGCAACGAAGAAGAGACTTAAAGAAGTTGTCCACTACTTGGACAACTCCTGTTCACACCCCTCACTTGGCCCCCATAAAATAATAAAGCTTATACTCCCCTACCGAGCTGGCGCCATTCCCGAGGTATCAGCACTCGTTCTCCCCTGGGCTCCCGTGCTGTTGTTGTAACACGTGACCCCGGCACCCAATTAGCGCTGGCATCACTGTCTACGCCTCCTGTCGAGTTGAACATGAAAAGGAAGTCATAGAGCAGCTGCAACCGGACTTCCTCTTCATGTTCAATTTGTCTGAAGGCGGATACAGTGATGCCAGCACTGATTGGGTGCTGGTGTCACATGTCACAACAACAGCATGGGATCTCCGGGACCGCGAGTGCTGACACCGCTGGAACGGCGCCAGCACGGGAGGGGAGTATCAGCTTTATTATTTAATCGGGGCCAAACATTTTGATCAAGAAGGGGTTGTCCTAGTAGTGGACAACCCCTTTTAATAGCTGTCTACAAATATCTGATGGGATGTCTCAGTATAGAGGGATCATCCTTATTCTCCTTTCCACATGGAAACAGGAGAAGCAATGGAATAAAACTGAAAGGGAGAAGATACAGATTAGATAAAGGCAGGACGGACATCTGTCTGAGATGGTTTAGTGAATCCTGGATTGAGCAGGGGGTTGCACACGATGATCTCGGAGGTTCATTCCAACTCTAACATTCTGTGAAAAAAAACAAGAATATTTTCATTAGTAAAAAATATAACAAGTGGATTCAACATAAAATGCCTTTTTTACTGACTACTGTAGACTCAGAATTATTCACCCCTACATGAAAAGCATATGTAGTACTTAGTAGAGCCCCTCTGGTTATTATGACCTCCTGGAAACGTGATGCGTTCTGGGTAGCCAGACACCAGCTTCTGGCAGCCATCATGAGGAGTTCTTAGTTCATTACTTATGGGCAATGACTTCTTATTCACAAATATTTTTGCGTTTTGTGTGAAGCAACTGTCTTCTTCAAATCCCACCAAACATTTTCTACGAGCTTTTGTGATGCCCACTCCAGAATATTTCAGGACTTCTGAAAAAAAGCCTCGGTGCACTTGGGACCATTGTCCTATTTCAAGGTCCTTGTTTCATTTTTCCATACAAGAATAATATTTTCGTTTAGGATTTCCAGGTACTGTAGCTGTTATGTAATGGCAGGGCATACTTTAACCACAGATATGGAGGAATGACCTTGATATTAAGTGGAGTTCTAGACTTTACACTATTACACTTTCTATCCCCTAATATGTTTCCCTGTATTATTACATGTGATTACATTATGAACTTCCAACTGCTCATCTTCTCCCAGTTCAGGTCCCGACATTATTGGATCCTCTCAGTGGAGAACTATATAAGAGAATTTTTCTGGTAGACCCTTAAAAGATGGATAGCGACAGGGAAAAGATGGTGGAGAGGATATTACACCTCACCCTAGAGATCCTCTTCCGGCTTACTGGAGAGGTGAGAGATTCTGATAACGTCACATTACATCATTCTTATCTATGGGAATAACAGATGGACAGAACTGGAGAGATGAGGACTCCGGAGATGTCTGTAGTGAGATTTATTAATGTGTCTCTCCATAACCAGGATTACACAGCAATGAAGAAGACCTCTAGTGAGTGCTGTCAGGCCCCTGTGTCTGACAGATGGGGAATACCTTTGAGCCCCATCATTGGGCATCCACCTCACCCCCTGATACATGAGGACATCAATGCCCAAAAGATCCTAGAACTCACCTACAAGATGATTGAGCTGCTGACTGGAGAGGTGACACTGATGGGAATCCTGGGACATTATACAGTAATGATATGAAGGGATCGGGGGAATGACGGTATCATTGTATGTGTCAGGTTCCTATAAGGTGTCAGGATGTCACTGTCTATTTCTCCATGGAGGAGTGGGAGTATTTAAAAGGACACAAAGATCTGTACAAGGACTTCATGATGGACATTCCCCAGCCAATCACATCATCAGGTAATTGACCTGACTATATACACATGGCCTATAATTATCTGTATGTAAAGAATTAATTCAGTCCGTGTTTGTGTTTCCTCCAGTTCTATCCAGTAAGAGGACAACACCAGAGAGATGTCCTCATCCTCTTCTTCCACAGGACTGTAAACAAGAAAATCCCAATGTTCCTCAGGATCATCAGGTAGATGGAGAGAAGGTGTCATGAGATCTCCCATATGATGTGTAGAAGTCTGTGAAGGTCTTGTGTTCAGTCTTGTTTTATCCACCAGTATTATATGTTTTATACTTGTGTAATGAGTAGAGATGAGCAAATTTCCTAAAATTCATTTCAGGCTTGATATGTTCAATTTGGTTGAAATACTCGATTCAGACCTAACCAATTTGTCAAGAATTGAAAGTACTCCGTAGACTTCAATTGTCCTGTAAAGAAGTGGATGACACTCACAGGTTTCCTTAAACTGAAACCAACGCACAGTTGGTCCTTTTATGCTTTTTAAAAATTATCCCTTTTTGGGGGCAGATGCCTGCTGGTGTTCATACATATATGGTACATGCTGAAGAAGCAGTGGGATTGACTTTTTAAAAAGTAATTCAATAACTATCCCTTTTATAAGAAGTAGCAACAGGTTTGATGTTCTCAAAATGAAGAAACAATGGCTTCTTTTATCTATTTTTTGCAAGCAGTTTCAGGTCTATTATGTTTACCCTGTGAATGTTAGGGTTCCCAGCAGCAGTACAGTATGGAACATGATGGAAAGGCAGGCAACAGCTATGTAGTCACTTGGCCAGTGATAAATAGCAGTTTCTACTGTCATCAATGGCTGATCTAATCATTGGCATCAGAAAGAAGAGTGTGTAAACCCTTATGAATCCATGCCTGATTCATTTTTACAAATGTAATGTTTTCCATACCTGTGAAGGACAATATTGTTTGATTAGGTGTTAAACTGCCACCTGCCGCATTTAATACATTATTTGTCACTGGACTCAGGAAATATGCTATGGAAAGGGCACAATATAGGTATAACTCAACTTGTTTTTTCGTGGTGTGCATCTCAAAAACTAGATCCAACATGTTCCACAAACTGTATTGGCTGCTGCATTAGCTACTGTACTTATCATTTGAAAAGGCAGTGAAGGGATGACTCAGCAGGTTTTGGCCTCCCAGACAGTTTTTGATATGCACAATGTGTCTTTAACATTAGTTCAACGATTCGCCGAGCAAAGAATACAGCTTATACTTTTAATACACCAATTTTTCCTCTCTTTTGGAAAAAAAATGATGGTTGTGTAAGGGCATTAGAGTGTATTGCAGGACTGATAGCAGCAGCTACCAGCCTAACAGTGTCAGTGATTCCTATTCCCCCTCCATTTCAATTAATTTCTTGTAATTCTCTTTACATGTCCACATTTCCCACAAAATAGTGACAGCATTTCCTGTTTGGGCTTTAAAGTGGCTTTGAGCCATCATTGACTTATAGTCCCTCATAATTGGCTAGTTGTGCTGTAGGGTGAGGTTACTTCAAGACATTATGGGGAAGCTCACCTTAATGTTGACAATTCATACCAGCCTTTCCCAAAATGAAGCACCAGATCTCAGCGTGAAAATCTGTCACCCCGTTTTTTCTGTTTTTAAGGGCTTCTTCACACATGCTTATAAAAAATTGGTTAGTTTCATCTAGAAAAGTGGGATTATTTTTTTCTCACTTGTCATCTGTATGCAATCTGTTTTTTTACAGCAGAAGCTATTAATTATTTACAAGTTCATTTACAGTTTCCTATGTTACAAAATTGCAATGTATCCGTAAAAAAACGAATGCTATATTGTTGCTCCTTACAACATCCAATTTTTTTTCTTTTTTGTGCACCCATAAACTTGAGTGGGTGAGTCTCACCCAATTTACGGAAGAAACTAGTGCAGGCTGGTATTTTTAGGTTTTATTTTTTATTTTTTTTAGATGCAGATTGTTAGTAAAAAAGTAGCGCTCATCCTCACTGCCCCTTTGAATAACATTGGTCCAAGTGCTGTCCATTTTTTTTCATGTACAGCACTCGGACTAAAAATACGGTCATGTGAATGAACCCCGAGAAAGACAAGCAATCACCTCAAAACTAGTTAAAATTCCTTTGTAAACATATTTATTCACACCCGCTAACTGCAATATAACTGATGCACATAGAAAAAAGAAAATCCTTTCAAAAGTCATCCTCTAATTGTTCAAGTTTTAGACAACCTTTCTCCAGGGCACTGTCCTGTGCTGATAAACGGCAAGAACTCTGATACATCTGTTTCAAATAGGTGACAATAGGTTGTTCCCCATAAGAAGCTGCACAAAAGGCGAAACATACTCCACTAAAACAATCAGCAAAGCAAATTTACCAAGCTGATTATACATATGTTTGAGATTCTTGCAGTGTTATTGAGGAACTTAGTTTAATATCTATGTCCTGCCACTTGGAATCCCATAGATTATAATCTGAAGTTCCTACTGCTGCTATCTCACTTTTGATCATCTTGCTAATAAATTATTTTCTGGTTACCTAAAATATTTAATTTAACTACTCAATCAGTCTTTGACTTTTACAATATTTGTTTCAGAGTAAAAATCTGACCTATATTAATACTACAGAGACATATGTGAGGGATGATGAGCCGTGTAAAGAAGAGATTCTTACATATGACTACCCAGGTGAGTAATAACCAGTAAATGAGAAGTTATATCTTCTAGTCAGTTACCAGAAGTGTTTATTCTTTATTCTCTTTGTACTGTCAGTTTTTTTCAACTGTATATTAACACCCCCTCCCCCTGTCAGCCAATTGCATATTTAACTTCCCACAGGAGCATGCATGGCTTTTAAGTTTCCTCACTCTGACATGCGAGGCTTGGCATGTCACTCTCCACAAGGAGAAACGTCACTCCTTATACTCCAGTCCAGAGCCTCTCACCTAGCCAAATCAGATTTCATACTTTTTACTCACGAGGGGCAATCACCCCGAAACTCTGTGTCTGCAAATTGAGATACTGATTTGCCTATTATCCTAAGTCATATTGAAAGACTCTTTGAAGGGTTCGATATTGACTTTTAGGACCACTGCTTCCAATAGGTGGAGCTAGAGTTCAAGTCCACTTCCTCTCTGAAGAGGCAATTTATATATTTAATTTCCCAGAGATTCATGCATTGCTTTTGAGTTCCCTCACTCTGACATGCCAGGCCTGCCATGTCACAGTCAACAAACAGAGATGTTACCCCTTAGACACCCTTCAGCCAAAATACACTTAAAATATGAATGAAAAAGTGATATCGTTACAGGTGAGAACATATGGAATATGGTCATTATATATTGGTATATTAGAGAAGCCTGTATGATTATCATCTGAGAGAAGAATTTGCCTAATTTGGGGTACTAGGTGCCATTAGATTCATACGAAAATAAGAAGAATGTAAGGTCAATGCTAGGAGTCTCTGGAAAGCTGGCCACCATGGGACTAAAATCAGAGATACTGGATCATATTTATGCATAACAAATTTAACAAGAAGTATGAAAGATAAGTATAACTTGCTGTGTCCCAAGAAGATCTGGCTTCTCAGTAGCCTAATTCAGAAATTTTAAAACAGAATCTTTAACCCCTTAACAACATTTGCCATACTAATACGCGTCTGTGCCCTGGGACTTAAGAGCCAGACCCGTATTAGTACGTCATGGCGATCGCGCGTGCACACAGGCTGTGCTGGCGCGATCGCCGCCGGGTGTCAGCTGATTGTCACAGCTGACACCCGGTACTATGTGCAGGGAGCGGTCCTGCACCGCTCCCAGCACATTAACCCCTGCGATGCTGCGATCGAAGTCGATCGCGGCAATGCGGGGGCAAGGGGAGGTGATCGCCGATACTCACCTCCTCTTCCGGCTTCCAGCGCAGTCTGCAAAGGCTTCCCGGGTGTTGCCATGGCGACCCGATGTCATCATGACAACATCCGGGTCACCAGACAGCAGGAAGATTGCTTGGACATGCGCAGTGCATCTCCAAGCAATCTTCACACTGTGCATTTCTGACAGCTTGCATGGCATAGGGATGGTGCTGCATTCCTGTGCCATGCAGGCGATCAGAAAAAAAAAAGTGAAAGTCCCAGAGTGGGACAAAGTAATAAAGTGTATAAACTGTGTGAAAGTGGAAAAAAAAAATAAAAAAAAAAATTTGCAAAAATATAAAAAAAAAAAAAAATAATAATCCACCAAAAATAAAAATATAATGTACCCATCAATAAATATTATTATAAAAAAAACAATAAAAGTACACATATTTGGTATCGCCGCGTCCGGAACAACCTGACCTATAAAACTGTCCCACTAGTTAACCCCTTCAGTGAACACGGTAAAAAAAAAAAAAAAAAAAAAAACGAAGCAAAAAACAATGCTTAATCACCATACCGCCAAACAAAAAGTGGAATAACACGCGATCAAAAAGACGCATATCAATAAAAATGATACCGCTGAAAACGTCATCTCGTCCCGCAAAAAAACAAGCCGCCATACAGCTCCATCAGCCGAAAAATAAAAAAGTTATAGCTCTCAGAATAAAGCGATGCTAAAAAATATTTTTTTCTATAAAATAGCTTTTATTGTGTATAAGCGCCAAAACATAGAAAAATGATACAAATGTGGTACCGCTGTAAACGTACTGACCCGAAGAATAAAGATACCTCATCAATTTTACCACACGCGGAACAGAATAAAAAAAAACCCTGAATTGTTGGTTTTTGTTTATTCTGCCTCCCAAAAATCGGAATAGAAAGCGATCAACAATGTCACGTGCCTGAAAATGGCACCAATAACAACGTCAAGTCATCCCGCAAAAAAACGAGCCGTCACATGACTGTCTGCCAAAATCTGGAAAAATTATAGCTCTCAAAATATGGCGATGCAAAAACTAGATTTTACAAAAAATGCGTCTTTTAGTGTGTGACAGCTGTCAGTCATAAAAACCCCATATGATTCTGGCATTGCTGTAATCACACCGACCCGAAGAATAAAGTCGTCTAATCACTTATACCGCACAAGGAACAGCGTCAAAAATAAACTCTTGGGTTAGGATTGGGCTAGGGTTAGGGCTGGGTTTGGGGCTAGAGTTGTGCTGGGGCTAGGGTTAGGGCTGGCGTTGGGATTTTTTTCAAAAGTAAGAAAAAAAGATGACGATATGGCGACTAGTGTTGAGAGCAAGTGCTCGCTACTTGAGTTTGCATCGGGTGCTCTGGTATGCATTGAGTATCGTGGGTATTTGAGTGACATGCTCGAGTCTCTGCCCCATATGCTTCGCGGCCAAAAAACTTTACGGGGATTGCCTGCCATGCACGAGCGATCCCCGCATGTTTTTTTTTGGGTGTCTAATAGCCGTGAAACATGCGGAGCAGGGACTCGAGCATGTCACTCGAGCACACGCTGTACATGGTGCATACCTGAGTACCCGATGCAAACTCAAGTAGCGAGCACTTGCGCTCAAGAATAATGACAACTTATTCAATATGATGACCTAATGTAAACAAATTCTGTGCCGTACCTCTGGGTTCAAAATGTTCACTATACACCTTAATAAAATCCTTGAGGGGTATAGTTTCCAAAATGGGGACACTTGTGGGGGAGCTCCACTGTTTAGGCACATCACGGGCTCTCCAAACGCGACATGGTGTCCGCTAACAAATTGAATGGAAAATCGGCTCAAATTGTTAGCTTACGCCATGTTGCGTTTGGAGAGCCCCTGTGTGCCCAAACATTGGAGCTCCCCCACAAGTGACCCCATTTTGGAAACTAGACCCCCCAAGGCACCTATCTAGATGCATAGTGAGCACTTGGAACCCCTAGGTGCTTCACAAATTGATTCGTAAAAATGAAAAAGTGTTTTTTTTTTTTCACTTTTTCATTTTTACGAATCAATTTGTGAAGCACCTGGGGGTTCCAAGTGCTCACTATGCATCTATAAAGGTGCCTTGGGGGGTCTAGTTTCCAAAATGGGGTCACTTGTGGGGGAGCTCCAATGTTTGGGCACACAGGGGCTCTCCAAACACAACATGGCGTCCGCTAATTATTCAAGCAAATTTTACAATCAAAAAGTCAAATGGCGCTCCTTCCCTTCCGAGCCCTGCCGTGCGCTCAAACAGTGTTTTTCCCCCACATATGGGGTATCTGCGTGCCCAGGGGAAATTGCACAACAAATTTTGGGGTCCATTTTTTCTTGTTACCCCTGTGAAAATAAAAAAAATTGGGTCTAAAGTAACATTTTTGTGAAAAAAGTTAAATGTTCATTTTTTTCTTCCACATTCAAAAAATTCCTGTGAAGCACCTGAAGGGTTAATAAAGTTCTTGAATGTGGTTTTGAGCACCTTGAGGGGTGCAGTTTTTAGAATGGTGTCACTTTTGGGTATTTTCTGTCAAAAAGACCTCTCCAAGTGACTTCAAATGTGATGTGGCCCCTAAAGAAATGGTTTTGTAAATTTTGTTGGAAAAATTAGAAATCGCTGGTCAACTTTTAACCCTTATAGCTCCCTAACAAAAAAAAATTTTGGTTCCAAAATTGTGCTGATGTAAAGTAGACATGTGGGAAATGTTATTTATTAACTCTTTTGTGTGACATATCGCTCTGATTTCAGGGCTTAAAAATTCAAATTTTGAAAATTGCAAAATTTTCTAAATTTTTGCCAAATTTCCGTTTTTTTCACAAATAAACGCAAGTGATATCGAAGAAATTTTTCCACAATCATGAAGTACAATATGTCACGAAAAAACAATCTCAGAATCAGGGGGATCCGTTGAAGCGTTCCAGAGTAATTACCTCATAAAGTGACAGTGGTCAGAATTGTAAAAATTGGCCCGGTCATTAACGTGCAAACCACCCGCGGGGCTTAAGGTGTTAAAGAAAAAAGATGGCACACACTCTAAGTGCATCATTTACAGTTGCTATTAGAATGAAAGAAAAATCGGGTGTCTAACACCTCACCTTATGAGATTGTGCAATGATGGTCAAGACTCCACTTTGCATATGTACTTCAAGTGTTCTGGCCAAAATGAGCGTTGTTGCTGGGTTTCAAGCTCGAACTACCAAATGTTGGTTGCCTGTCTGTTAAAATCACGAATCGTAGACAAGTACACTCCAAAAGGAAAAAACACGGCAGAATCTAAAGCAATGGTCTAATGTCATAAATAGAGGATAATTGAAATATCCAATAAGGATGAAAACACATTTATTAGCTTAAAATTAAATGCGAAAATAAGACCTACAACACGATTCGACTCAGGCTCTGAACCTTCATCAGGTAGAGGGTTCATATGTTAAACAGAATGAATAGATGGTGGTTTCAGATGTCCGTAGGGTGAAGAACCCACCAATCAAAAAAATGTGTTTACCAATGATTATATTTAATGACAATGTGAAAAAATATCAAGTGATTCAAAGACTTCACCTTGGCTATGAAACAATTAATATTATACAGAAACATGGTACTTTACTTAAAAAGGACTGAAGTGATATCAAGAGTATCAAAGACTAGCAATCCATTTCATCAAATCAAAAATAGTGCTAAATATGAACATAAAGTTTTATCAAAGAATGCCTGACTTAAATATATGCACTAATGTGGGAAAAATTCAGATAGAAGATATAGAAAAGATTGTTATGAAAAAATGGATGGAACTGATATTTGTGATGGCCATCACAGGAGTGGGTAAAAATTAAGATTATAAAATTGAATGAAAACATGAATGTGCTAAGGGACAACTGGTAATGGTGATAATGATATAATGGCTGCTAGCAGAGGTAAATATTACAGTATGGAAAAAGTGTCTAATCTGTCCAAGTGACTGTTAAGGTGGCATCACCTGGGGTAACCTCTTGTAAACAGGAGGGGGTTATAGAAGCCGGAATGGAATAAAAGACAAGAAAACGCATTCATAGTGTACAGAGGAGATAGAGTTGAAACCAGAAGTTTACATACACTATATAAAAAGACACATATGCATGTTTTTCTCAATATCTGACATGAAATCAGAATAAATCGTTCCCGTTTTAGGTCAGTTAGAATTATCATAATTTTTAATATTTGCCAAATGCCAGAATAATGAGAGAGAGAGAATGTTTTAAGGCATTTTTATTACTTACTGCAAAGACAAAAGTTTACATACACTGAGATTACTATGCCTTTAAACAATTCTGGACTGCACATATGATAATGTTATGTGTTTGGAAGCTTCTTTTTTTGGCAACATCTGAGTTAATTAGAGACACACCTGTGGATGTATTTTCATGCACACCTGAAACACACTGCTTCTTTGTGTATCATCATGGGAAAGTTTAAAGAAATCAGCCATGATATCAGGAAGAGAATTGTGGACTGTCTGGCTCCTCCTTGGGTACAATTTCAAGATACCTGAAGGTGCCTCGTTCATCTGTACAAATAATTATATACAAGTACAAACAAGATGGGAATGTCCAGCCATCATACCACTCAGGAAGGAGACCGGTTCTGTGTCTCAGAGATGAACGTGCTTTGGTCCGACATGTGCATATCACCCGAAAGACAAAAGAAAAAAACCTTGTGAAGATGATGGCGGAACCTGGTAAGATTGTGTCAATAACCACAGTGAAATGAGTACTGTATCAACATGGGCTCAAAGGCCACTCTGCCAAGAAGAAGCCATTAGTCCAAAGGAAACATAAAAAAGCCAGATTAATGTTTGCAAATAGTCACAGGAACAAAGACCTTAATTTTTGGAGACGTGTCCTGTGGTCTGATGAAACTAAAATCTTTTTGGGCATAATGACCATCGTTATGTTTGGAGGAAAAAGGGAGAAGCTTGAAAGCCTAAGAACACCATACCAACTGTGAAACACGGGGGTGGCAGCATCATGGGACTAATATAATTCACAAAATAGATGGCATCATGAGAAAAGAAGATTATGTGGCAATACTGAAGCAACATCTGAAGACATCAGCCAGGAAGTCAAAGCTTGGGCGTAAATGGGTCTTCCCATGGACAATGACCCAAACCATACTGCCAAAATGGTAACAAAGTGGCTTAAGGATAACAAAGTCAATATTTTGGAGTGGCCATCACAAAGCCCTGATCTCAATCCTATTGAAAATTTATGGGCAAAGCAGCAAAGGCAGGTGCGAGCAAGGCGATCTACAAACCTGGATCAGTTACACCAGTTTTGTCAGGAGGAATGGGCCCGAATTTCGACCAACTGTTGTGAGAAGCTTGTGGAAGGATATCCCAAACTTTTGACCCAAGTCATTGAGTTTAAGGGCAATGGTACCAAATACTAATGAAATGTATGTAAACTTTTCACTTTGCAGTAAGTAATAAAAATGCCTTCAAACATTCTCTCTCTCATTATTCTGGCATTTGGCAAATATTAAAAATTATGGTAATCCTAATTGACAAAAAAAAATCACAGAAAAAAACAGCTTTACCAACACCAGGTCAAATTACCAACCCACTCGATTTAAAATTATGGGCGTCATTAATAGGCTGTAAGCCAGACACTGCATCACACCTATCTGTGTGACTGGCATCCTATACAACCTGCAGTTGTGTGCATTATAATACTACACAGCCACTCACATATCTGCCAATTCATGGAGGGGGTGGCTGTCGCATCAGTATTTCATGTCAGATATTGAGAAAAACATGCATATGTGTCTTTTTATATAGTTTATGTAAACTTCTGGTTTCAACTATATATATGCTATTACGTATTGTGTAGTATCTGAAAGAATGAAAATAAGGAATCATATCTATCTTCAATTGGTTACTAAAAAGCGCAATGGCGGCACTGCAAAAAAAAACACTACTATATTGTGTCAGAGCTGTGGTGCAATAGTAGCTGATTTAGGGTCTGTGTACACAGATCGACCGGTGGCATGTTACAACCGGTGGTCATTTGAAATCCTGTTTACACTGGTAGACCAAAGTAAACGATGAACACAGAACAATCCACATAAGAATGCTCACTGTGCATACGCTGACATTGTTCTCGGCAGTGCGAATGTTGTTTACACAGGACAATGCACTGTAGAGAACAATGATCTTTTATGCTACATAACAAGTGTCGATTATCTGCAGCTTTTTTACACGGCAAGTTTATTGCAAATGCTCGTTCATGATTATCTTGCAGTGTAAATTATCATACATGTGGATTGTGGACCCACTGTGCCACGGGCCGGGTTTACCTAGGAGTGGCTACGTTGTCTTCACTAGAGCTCCTGATGGTGGAGGTAAATTGAGCTGCAGGCAGGACTGTGGAGTCGGTGTCCATTTTGGTGGAGTCTGTATAAAATGGACCAACTCCTAAAATATATAATAAATTGGGTACAGTAGTTAAATGCAGTTTGTGGGGAATATTTTTTTCATAAGAATTTAGGAAAGTTATAAAATGTCCTATAAATGTCTGTCCTATTCCTGATCTAAAGGTCTAGACTTTAAGCTGAGATGAATCTGTGCTACCGTAAATATATCGCTTAAATATGAGCCATGTATAAGGGAGTTGGAGTCGGAGGTTTGGCTTACCGACTCCACAGCCCTGGCTGCAGGTAGCTGACAGGTACCACGCCTAGGCAGTCCCCGCTACTGCAGCTGCTGACCCCAGGGGTCAGTATCACGGACACAGGCTCGGAGTCACTGGCAGGACAGGACTCAGATCATGGAACAGGTTCTGACAGTACAGACTCTGGAATGCTAACCAGGACTGACACTAATGCTGGTTCAAGTACCGGCAGAAAGCTTTCAGGCTCATGTACTGCCAGAACGGCTTCAGGCTCATGAATCTCTGGAGCGGCTTCAGACTCATGTACTGTCAGAATGGCTTCTGGTTCAGGTACCGCTGGTGTGGCTTCGGGGTTCAGGTAGCTCTGATGCGGCTTCAGGGTTCAGGAACTGCAGGAGCAGTGCCAGGCTCGGGTACCACCGTGGCAGTTTCATGCTCCAGTACCACTGGAGCTACTTCAGGCTCATGTACCGTTGGAGCGGCTTCTGGGTCCAGGTGCTGCAAGTGCAGCTGCAAGTGCAGTTTTAGGGTTCAGGTGCCACGGGTGCGGTGTCAGGGCTCAGGTACTGTGGGTGTGGCTTCAGGGTACAGGTACCGCGGGCGCTGCTTCGGGTTCAGGTACTGCGGGTGCGGAGTCAGGGCTCATGTAACGTGGGTGCACGCCGCCGGGAGACCAGGAAGTTGTGCAGGACAGTCACCGCTGAGCAGCCGGGACAGTGAGTATGCTGATGTACTTGCCGATGGTGGGACAGCGGCATTAGCGTTACATAAATGCCCCTTTAGAGACCAAAGGAAATCAGATAAGTATCTAGTGTCATAAGTTGTTTCAATTATATCATTGAGATTATCAGGAGCTAAGCTCTGCAACTTATAAATTAAATGGTATTCACATTTATTTAGGGTCTTCTGGTATATTACCATTAATATAGATAGTTGGTCTATAGATAGTTTTATATTCGCGACCAGTTATTCTGGCTCTCAGGCTTTGACTAGTTTTTATTTATGTTTACTTATGTAGCCCCATCATATTCCACAGCGCTTTAGAGACTTTGTCATCATTGGCCCCATTGGGTCTTACAATCTAAATTCCCTATCAGTATGTCTTTGGAGTGTGGGAGGAAACTGGATTACCAGTAGGAAACCCACTTAAACACGGGGAGAACAAACAAACTCTATGCCAATGTTGGACTTGGTTGGAACACAGACACATTATTGTACACCAACTTTACTTATCGGATTCTCTTACGTCTTCTGCATGTGCTAATCCAGCTTTAGGCTATGTGCCCACGATGCAGAAATGTTCAGGATTTTTTCCTGAGCGTTTCTGCATCTCCCTGGCAGAAAATCCCTGGCGGATTGTTCATGCGTTTTCCTGCCAGGGACATGCGGAAATGAAGCGTTATTCACTGACATTTCCGCATGCGGATTGACAAGCGCTTTCCAATCGATTAGCATCACTTGGAAAGTGCTTGTGACAACTAGGTCACACTATATAAATCCATGCAAACGGCATGGATTTATATAGTGTGACCCGAGAAAGTGGTTAAAAATAAAATAAATAAACTAATACTTACCATCCGATGGCCCCCGAGACTTGCTGCGCTCCTGTGCTGGCTGCTGTCAGATCGCGGTACTGAAAAGACCTGCCGTCACATGACTGTGACGTCAGCGCAGGTCCTTCAGTCCTGCGCGATCTGTCAGCAAGCAAAGAGAAGGAGTCCGGGGGCCGTTGGAAGGTGAATATAATCTTTATTTTTTATTTTATTCTTTTTTTTTATGGTACCTGGGTGTGGAGGAGACTCTCCTCTCCTCTCTACACCCGGGTACCATCCGCACATTAGAACGCGCCAATTACGCAAGTACAGATGCAGTCTTGCGGAATTGGCGTGTTCTAATGCAAGTCAATGGCGGTGAAAACGCAGCGCTTCCGCAAAATTAATGGACATGCTGCGGATTTTTGAGCGCAGCATAAACGCTGTGAAAAAATCCGCAGCATGGGCATTGAAAGTGCGGAATTGCATTGGAGACCATGGGGGAAGGTTTACCAAGCGTTTCCCAAACTTTTACGCTGCGGAAACGCTTGAAAAACGCATCGTGGGCACATAGCTTTACAGTTGCTTCAAAGTCATGACATTCTTTTGATATGGCAATATTATTCCTCCCTTCTGCTTTGTGCTTAAGTACTTATTAGGAAGTGTTGGTGACATCACCTAATCACATTATTCACTGCTTCCTATAAGAGTTTCCGCTGAATATTTCACTAGAAAATGTTGCTGATGGGTAACCTGAAATCTAAAGCTGATGACTTTAATACAGGAACTGCAAGAGAATAGTCTAGTGGACTAATATCATGATCTACTCTTCTATGCTCTGAGTTCTACTGTAAGATTGTGATCTTTTTTGCCACTACTGTCTTCATAATTATTGATATTTATTACATGCCTTGCAATTTGTATGGAAATGTTTATATAGAATTGTTCAAAATGTTGCTAAATAATCAGTTTTATTCTTGACAGATTACTATACCTGGAACTCTGAGGAAAATCTCATATGTTTAGAATTTAAAGCAGAAGATGGTGGTATTACACAAGATACATATGAAGAGCATGCCATTATCCCAGATATACACTCAACCCTTCACACCAAATTTCTGATATCAGATCTTTTTCCACATGTCCCATCCTCTGATTTATCACAGACT
Organism: Phyllobates terribilis; assembly: GCF_046119375.1. NCBI lineage: Eukaryota > Metazoa > Chordata > Amphibia > Anura > Dendrobatidae > Phyllobates > Phyllobates terribilis. The sequence continues at coordinate 49,035,257 of NW_027362765.1, forward strand.
GTTACACAAAATAAACATCACAGAAGGGGTGTAAAACGTCAAAGGTTCCCCGCAGTGGAAAAGCCATATTTATGTTCAGAATGTGGTAAATGTTTTGGCCATAAATCAAGTTTTGTGACACATCAGAGAATTCACACAGGGGAGAAGCCATATTCATGTTCAGAATGTGGGAGAAGTTTTACAGATAGAGCTAATTTAGTTAAACATCTGAGCAGACACACTGGAGAAAAGCCATTTTCATGTTCGGAATGTGGGAAATGTTTTAATCAGAAATCAGATCTTGTTAGACATCATAAAATTCACACAGATGTGGTGCCATTTTCATGTTCAAAATGTGGAAAATGTTTTACAAATATATTGGATCTTGGGCTAAGTCATGAGAAAATATTTTCATGTTCAGAATGTGAGAAATTTTTTCATCTAAAATCCAAGCGTATTGCAAGGCAGAGAAGACATGCAAAGGAGAAGACCTTTTCATGTTCAGAATGTGGGAAATGTTTTGCCCTTAAAACAACCCTTGCCACTCATCAAAGAATTCACACAGGGGAGAAGCCATTTTTATGTTCAGAATGTGGCAAATGTTTTGCAAATAAATCAAATCTTGTTACACATCAGAGAACTCACACAGGGGAGAGGCCATTTTCGTGTTTAGAATGTGGGAAATGTTTTATACTTAAATCAGCACTTGTTATACATCAGAGAATTCACACAGGAGCTAAGCCATTTCTATGCCTAGAATGTGGTAGAAGTTTTTCCCACAAAAGAACTCTTGTTTCACATCAAAGGACTCACACGGGAGAAAAACCATTTTCATGCTCAGAATGTAGGAGATGTTTCAGAGATGAATCAAATCTTATTACACATCAGAGAATTCACACAGGAGAGAAGCCATATGGATGTTCAGAATGTGGGAAATGCTTTGCCCAGAAATCGTCTTTTGTTGCACATCTGAGAAGTCATGCAGGAAACAAGCCATTTTTGTGTTCAAGCTGTGGAAGACGTTTTAACCAGAGATCAGAACTTTATAAACATCAGAAGTCACACATTGATGAGCTTGATTTAATGTCTAGAATGTGGGAAACCTTATAAAGAAGCACTCCACTTTTGTTTTTTGTGTTTCAGTTTATCCTGTCATTGGTCTCCCAATATATATAATTAAATATTATTGCCTTACTGAGTTGTTCCTTCCTTTCTGCAAATTTGTTGTATGTTTCTCTTCAGTTAGGCCATGTGATCAAATGGTAACATTCCTAGAAATTACATGGTTTTATTTTATCTGAAATTTCCATCTTGGTCAATAGAAGTTCCTATGTGATGCAATTCTATGGACTTTACCACCTAAGTTCTACAGTACTGTGCAAAAGTCTTAGCGGTGTTGAAAAAATGCTGCAAAGTAAGAATGCTTGCAAGAATTAAAAATTAGACTGTTTTATAGTTTATTTTTACTAATTAACAAAATACAAACTGAATGATCAACAGAAAAATCAACTCGGTATTTGGCTTTGCTTTAAAAAAAGCATAAATCCTTCTAGATACACTTGCACACAGTTTTTGAAGCAACTCTGCAGGGAGGTTAGTCTAGACATCTTGAAGATCTAACCACACAATTTCTGTAGATGTCGCTTGCGCCAATCCTTCTGTCTCTTCATGTAATCCTATAGAGACTCGATGTTGAGATCATGTCTCTGTAGGGACCATATCATCACTTCCACAACTTCTTGATCTTCTTTATGGTGTAGATGGTTCTTAATAACATTGGCTGTATGTTATCTGCCAGTATTTCTCCGCATTGATAATACCAAGAAATTGACAACATTGAGGACAATGGATGCAGTGGTTGGCCAAGGAAACTTAGTGCAGCAGATGAAAAACATATCGTGCTTACTTCCCTTCAAAACTGAAAGATGTCCAGTGATGCCATCAGCTCAGAACTGACAGAAACCAGTGGGCCCTAGCTACACCTACATCTACTGTTCATAGAAGTCTGACCAGACATATTCTTTTTATCTCTTCTTTTCTATGCAAGAAAACATGAACTGGGGGTGCAGGAAAATGGCAGTAGGTGCTCTGGACTCATAACAGAGGGCAATTTCTTCACTGAAGGGCTTAAGAGAAATTAAAAATGAGGTTCATAGGCAACAGTGAGTAGGTACGTATACAGTAGAAAAAAAAGACATATCTACTGTTTGGTGAACAGTCCGAAACTCTTCTGGAGAAAGAAAGGCACAGAAGGAGATGCCCAGCATCATCAGTCATTACTATTACTTTTACCCTGTAACAGGGTGATATTCGCTTTTAGAAATTAAAAGATGAGCACTCCTTTTTGGGTATCTCTGCTTTGTATACGAATTTGTTTAAACATATCACACAAGGTGCTGTCCTCTTTCTGTTATTTAATCTTGTACAGGCAACACTGAAGCATGGTGGAGGTTTCTCTCAAGTTTTGGCCTGAATTTCAGCAAATTGAATTGGGAATTTAGGCAGGATAAATAATGTCCTCAATGCTGAAAAAATATAGGTATATATTTAGCTATCATGAAATACCATCAGGAAGACATCTGATTGGCTCCAAATGTATTGTGCAGCACGACACCGATATAGCCAATGATACAGCAAATGTTATTAAGACCAGCCTTCAGTGTAAAGAAGAACAAGGGGTCAAGGAAGGGATAACTATGGCCCCCGCAGAGCCCTGATCCCAACATCATTGAGTCTGTGGTATTTACAAGAAGAGACAGAAGTATTTTCATTAGCCTAGTTCTACCAAGATGTTTCTAACAACCTCCCTTCTTAGTTCCTTCAAAACGGTGTATAAGTGACAGTGACAAGTATACCTACAAAAATTGATGAGTTGATTTAGATTTTTGTTTTGCTCATTCACTTTGCATTTTGTTAATTGATAAAAATAAACTAATAACACTTCTAATTTTGAAAGCATTGTTACTTTGCAGCATTTTTTCCATACCTGCCTAAGACATTCCTAAGAGGAACAGAGGCCGCTATCTGCAGACCAGACATAACCTCAAGAGAAATGTGCTGTCTTCCAGGAGCAAAAATTAAAGATGTGTCTGACAGGATATCAAGACTCTTCAGACCTACAGATCACTACCCATTCCTGCTAATACATGTGGGGACAAATGACACCGCAAGAAAGGACCTGGAAACCATCTGCAGTGACTTTGAAGACTTAGGCAAGAAAGTGAAAGAATTGGGAGCGCAGTTGGTCTTCTCATCCATCCCCCCAGTGGATGGCCATGGAACAATGAGGTGGAATAAGATTCTACAGGTGAACAACTGGCTACGTCGATGGTGCCGTCAACAAGGATTTGGATTTCTGGATCACGGAATGAATTACCTATACGATGGACTACTTGCTAGAGATGGGGTGCACCTTACGAAGACTGGAAAACATGTATTTGGAAGTCGCCTTGCTACACTCATCAGAAGAGCTTTAAACTAGAACAATGTGGGAAGGGAAGCAAAAGGCCAGAAAAAGCCATACAGCTGACAAAAATACTATTGAGATCTCTGCTACTGGAAGTGGAAAGGAAGAACAAAGACAAAACAATTTAAATAATAAAAATATGGGAGGAAGAGAAACCAATCACAAACTAAAATGTTTTTATACAAATGCACAAAGCATGGGCAACAAACAAGGAGAATTGGAACTACTAATGCAGGAAAAGGAATATGATGTCATTGGAATCACTGAAACTTGGTGGGACGATACACATGATTGGAATAAAAGGCTAAAAGGATGCAACTTATTTGCAAGAAACAGACTTGATAAACGAGGAGGAGGTGTTGCATTGTATGTTAGAAAAGCGTATATCTGCACAGACATTGAAGCTTCAGAGACTGGGAGTTCTGTGGAAACTGTTTGGGTAAGAATACAAGGAGAGAACAACGGAAAGGACACCATTGTAGGCATTTACTACAGGCCACCTGGGCAAGCTGAAGATATGGATGAACTCTTTATGTATCAAATGACCAAGTTCTCCAAAAAATATGACGTAGTGGTCATGGGAGATTTCAACTATCCAGACATTTGTTGGGAATCTCTCTCAAGTAAAACTAACAGGTCAAGCAAATTCTTATCCTCTCTTGCTGACAACTTTATCTTCCAAAAGGTAGGGGAGAATACAAGGGGATCTGCTACTTTGGATCTAATCCTTATAAACAGGGAGGAAATGGTTGAGGAGGTAAAGGTGGCTGGGACCCTAGGAGGCAGCAATCATGCTATTATAGAATTTTGGATAACTAGAGGAGGAAGACATGTGAAGACTCAAACTTCAAGGTTAGATTTTAGAAAGGCAGATTTTAAGAGACTCAGAAAGAGAATAGGAGGGATCCAATGGCTGGATGTCCTTAAGGACAAAAATGTCCAGGAAGGATGGGAAATTTTTAAAAATGAGATTCTCAAAGCACAATCGTTAACAATCCCGAAAAGTAGGAAGAATGGGAAGCATTTAAGGAAACCAGGATGGATGAACACAGAACTTAAACACATGCTAAAAAGAAAGAAAGAAATGTTTATTAAATGGAAAAGGGAGGCATATCTAAAGAAGATTATAATGCAGTCTGCAGATCCTGCAGGGCACGTATCATGTTAGCTAAAGCTGACAATGAATTAAGGCTTGCAAGAGATGTCAAAAGCAATAAAAAAGGATTTTGGGGGTATGTCAAAAGTAAAAGAAAAGTCAAAGATGCTATAGGATTTTTACAGGATGAAAATGGAGAAATGGTAAGAGAGGATGTTGAGAAGGCCGAACTTTTTAATTCCTATTTTGCATCTCTTTTCTCTCAGAAAGAAAATGTAACATCAACTGATCTTCACTGTCCTTTTAAAGGAATAGAGGAATCCAAGTTATCTATAAACAGAAAGATTGTGAGGGAATATTTAGCTAACATAAATGAGTTCAAGTCTCCAGGTCCAGATGAATTACACCCCAGAGTACTGAAGGAGATCGTAGAAGAAATTTTAGAACCACTCTCCATAATCTTGGAAAATTCTTGGAGAACAGGAGAAGTCCCAGAAGACTGGAGAAGAGCAAATGTTGTTCCTATCTTCAAAAAGGGGAAGAAGGTGGACCCAGGGAACTATAGGCCGGTGAGTCTGACTTCTATACCAGGAAAGATCTTTGAACAAATTATTAAACAACATGTATGTAAGTACATGGATAAGAATGAAGTGATTAACCAGAGTCAGCATGGGTTTGTAACTAACAAGTCATGTCAGACTAACTTAATTTCCTTCTATGACAGAATCACTGACTGGGTGGATCAGGGAAATGCTGTAGATATAGTATATCTTGACTTCAGCAAAGCATTTGACAAAGTATCTCACACCATCCTTATTGAAAAAATGACCAAGTATGCAATGGACCAGGCAACTGTTAGGTGGATTCATAACTGGCTTAGTGATCGGACTCAAAGGGTGGTTGTAAATGGCTTCACATCCAGCTGGATGAATGTCTCAAGTGGGGTACCACAGGGCTCCGTCCTGGGACCTGTATTGTTCAACATCTTTATCAATGATTTAGATGAAGGAATTGAGGGTAAACTGATTAAATTTGCTGATGACACAAAGCTAGGAGGGATAGCTAATACTAGAGAAGAGAGAGAGAGGATTCAAAAAGACCTAAATAAACTGGAGCAGTGGGCAGCAACCAACAGAATGGTTTTTAACAGGGAAAAATGCAAAGTACTACATCTGGGCAATAAAAATAAAAAAAGCCTATACAGAATGGGAGGAATAGAGCTAAGCAACAGTACATGTGAAAAAGACTTAGGTATACTAATAGATCATAGACTGAACATGAGTCAACAGTGTGATGCAGCAGCAAAAAAGGCAAATACAATTCTGGGATGTATTAACAGAAGCATACAGTCTAGATCACGTGAAGTCATTATCGGTCTTTACTCCTCTTTGGTCAGACCTCATCTGGAATACTGTGTACAGTTTTGGGCACCACATTTTAAAAAAGACATAGACAAACTGGAGCAAGTTCAGATAAGAGCGACCAGAATGGTGACTGGTCTGCAAACCATGTCCTATGAGGAACGGTTGCAGGATTTGGGAATGTTTAGCTTGCAAAAAAGAAGACTGAGAGGAGACTTAATAGCTGTCTACAAATATGTCAAGGGCTGTCACATTGTAGAAGGATCATCTTTATTCTCATTTGCACAAGGAAAGACTAGAAGCAATGGGATGAAACTAAATGGGAGGAGACACAGATTAGATATTAGAAAAAACTTTTTGACAGTTAGGGTGATTAATGAGTGGAACAGGCTGCCACGAGAGGTGGTGAGTTCCCCTTCAATGGACGTCTTCAAACAGAGGCTGGACAGACATCTGTCTGAGATGATCTAGTGAATCCTGCTTTGAGCAGGGGGTTGGACCAGATGACCCAGGAGGTCCCTTCCAACTCTACCATTCTATGATTCTATGATTTGCATAGTAATGTATCAAAGATAATGATGATGACTGTACAGTGCCTATCATACAATTATAAGGACAATTATTGTGTTGGAGAGCACAGTTTAGCCTCATTCACTGTGTACTTATCTGTTAGTTTATTTAGGAGAGCCTATAGGGAAAGATAATCACAGTGTCATCGTAGATCATTGAGCTGGTACTGGTTCTAACTGGCCATGTGATGATATTAAGATGCTGCATAATAAAGAATAAAGGAATAACATGTAGGATGAAAGCTAGAACTCAAGCTGGAGGCTTAGACTAAGACCACAGGAGGCTGAACTAGTAAGTAAGTACATTGTGTATAAGAGAAGTGCAAATTGTTATAAACAATCAAGGGGGGGCACAGATTTAGAAAAGAAAAAAATGTTTGTTTACGTCAGATCTTGTTACATATCAGAGAACTCCCTTCATATTGACAAATGTTTCCAACATACATATCAAAGACAGAATTCTGTTCTAAATGGCATGACATGTTTTTCTCACAAAAAGATATCTTAACCCCTTCACGACCTTGGGTTTTTCCTTTTTTTTTTTTTTTTCATTTCTTTGTTCCCCTTCTTCCCAGAGCCGTAACTTTTTTATTTTTTGATCAATATGGCCATGTGAGGGCTTGTTTTTTGCGGGACGAGTTGTAAATTTGAATGACACCATTGGTTTTACCATATCGTATACTGGAAAACGGGAAAAAAATTCCAAGAACGGTGAAATTGCAAAAAAAGTGCAGTTCCACAATAGTTGTTTTTTTTTTTTTTACCATGTTCACTAAATGCTAAAATTGACCTGCCAATATGATTCTCCAGGTCATTACGAGTTTGTCAATAACAAACATGTATAGGTTCTTTTTTATTTAAGTGGTGAAAAAAAAGAATCCAAAGTTTGTAAAAAAAATTAAAAAAAAAATGGTGCCATTTTCCGAGACCCTTAGCTTCTCCATTTTTCGGGATCTGGGGCCGGGTGAGGGCTTATTTTTTGCGTGCTGAACTGACGTTTTTAATGATACAATTGTGGGATAGATACACCGTTTTGATTGCCCATTATTGCATTTATTTCAATGTTGCGGCGACCAAAATAATGTAATTCTGGCGTTTTGATTTTTTTTTCTAGTTACATTGTTTACCGATATAATTAATTATTTTTCATATTGATAGATCGGGCGATTCTGAACGTGGCGATACTAAATATGTGTTTTTTTTTAAAATGGTTTTATTTTGAATGGAGCAAAAGGGGGTGATTTGAACTTTAATATTTTTTTATATTTTTAAAAACTTTTTTTTTAACTTTTCACATTTTTCAATAGTCTCCATGGGAGACTAGAAGCTGTGATCTTCTGATGGCTTGTGTTACATTTTTGAAGGCCTGCTATGTTGGGTGGCGATCATAGCAAATCAGCTACGACAACCACAGGGGTCTTCTGCAGACCCCGGGTTGTCATTCCAACCCATCAGCGCCCCGTGATCATGTGACAGGCTCGCCAATGGGCTGGTCTTATCTTATGGATGGGCAGGATCTTATGGATCGCGATTCCACCCGCGGCTGTTAGGGGCACATGACAGCTGATCAGATCAAAGATGCGGGCTCAGCGCCGGAGTGCAGGGCCACGACCTATGACGTATGGATACGTCCTAGATCGTGAAGTGGTTAAACCTTAAAGAACTCACACATTTTTTTTTACTCCAGTAAAAAAATGCTACATTTACAGACAAACAAAAATCACATCATACACGTGAACTGGATAGCAATTTAGAGCAATAAACGATGAATAAGAAATATGCAAACTAAGTAATATTTGTTATCCAAAATAATAGAATTTAGATTACACACCTAAATAAAGACCATGCACACTTACTATTTTACAGAAATATATATGTAGCTGTGTCTCAATACTTGGTTTTCTTTTGTTTTGTGTCTCAATACCTGTTGCCATTTAATAAGAAATGTTTTCTTTTGAAACTTGCGTGCCTGCATTTGGGCTTTTCTTTATTCTTTAGATGCTATGTTATTTTCTCAGAGACTATAGAGTTTAGGAAAGGTGGTACCAAATGCATTGGCCAAAGCTCGCCAAGGTGTTAATGAGCCACTATACTCTGTATAGAGATTTGCAGAGGGGAGAAGTAGAGGAGTAGCGAGGAGAGAGATGAGTTAGTCAGGCAGCAGAGTTAAGAACAGACTGGAGAGGGATGAGAGTGTTAGCAGAGAGGCCACAGAGAAGGATGTTGCAGTAGTCGAGGTTGGAGATGATGAGGGCATGCACAAGCATTTTGAGTTGAAGGCGACAGGATGTGGAAAGAGCTTGAATGTGTGATTTGAAGGACAGGGCAGTCGAGAGTTACTCTGAGGCAGCGGACATCCAGTACAGGGGAAAGTGTGATGCCATTTATTGTGACAGATCAGGTAGGGAAGATACGTGAGATGGAGGAAAGATGATGAATTCAGATTTGTCCACATTGAACTTGAGGAAGCGAGAGGAGAAGAAAAAGGATATGGCTGATAGACACTCTGGGATTCTGGACAGCATAGAGGTGACGTCTGAGCCAGAGAGTTAGATCTGAGTGTCATCAGTGTATAGGTGATACTGGAAGCCACGGGACTTCATGAGTTGTCCCAGGTCAAGGGTATAGATGGAGAAGAGTAGGGGTCCTAGGACAGAGCATTGAGGGACTCCAACAGAGAGAGGGCAGGATGAGGAGGTAGTGTGAGAGTATGAGATGCTAAATGTGCAGTTGGAAAGGTATGAGGAGATCCAGGATAGGGCTAGTATGGGATGGGAGCTTATTAAGATCGGCATATTAATTCCCTAGTATAGCTACTGAATGGAGGATACTCACTGGCTGCCATTATTTCTCCAGGCCACTACTCTGTACTCTCACATGGCTGATATTGTGGTGGGTTATTCCTTGATATTGTCATTGTGCAGCAAGGTGCATGCTACCATAGACACATGGAACCGCAATTATGGCCAGTGACAGTACATGTTTTTCATGGTCCACTGGGGCAATGTTTTGAGCAGAAGTACATTGACTTCCCATTCATCTTAGTAAGACTGTCTTTATGCAAAAGTGATTGGATACCGTCCTAGGAGACCTAACACCATCATACACATCTTTTCAGGACAATTAGAAACTTCAAATTATTTTGATTTGCAGCTTGAGGAAGATGGCGAATTTGAATTCCACAAGATTCACTCTCTTTGGGTTCGTTCACACTGGATTATAAATAGGACGAGTTTAATGCGAGAAAATATCGGATTGCACTCGGACCAATGTTATTCAATGAGGTAGTGCATATACAGTGCCTACAAGTAGTATTCAACCCCCTGCAGATTTAGCTGGTTGACACATGCGGAATTAACTTGGCATTGTGATATTTGTACTGTAGATCAGCCTGGAAGTGGGAAATGCACTGCAGCAAATTTTTTTTTTTTTTTTTTTTTTTTTAAAAGTTAATTCAGCGTGTCATTTATTATTCAACCCCTCAAACCACAAGAATTCTGTTTGGTCCCCCTAAAGTATTAAGAAGTAGTTCAGGCACCAAGAATAATGAGCTTCACATGTGTGGATTAAAGATCTCTTTTGCCAGCCTTTTCTGACTATTTAAGACCCTCCCCAAACTTGTGAACAGCACTCAGACATGGTCAACATGGGAAAGACAAAGGAGCATTCCAAGGCCATCAGAGACAAGATTGTGGAGGGTCACAAGGCTGGCAAGGGGTACAAAACCCTTTCCAAGGAGTTGGGCCTACCTGTCTCCACTGTTGGGAGCATCATCCGTAAGTGGAAGGCTTATGGAACTACTGTTAGCCTTCCACGGCCTGGACAGCCTTTGAAAGTGTCCTCCCGTGCCGAGGCCAGGCTTGTCCGAAGAGTCAAGGCTAACCCAAGGACAACAAGGAAGGAGCTCCGGGAAGATCTCATGGCAGTGGGGACATTGGTTTCAGTCAATACCATAAGTAACGTACTCCACCGCAATGGTCTCCGTTCCAGACGAGCCTGTATGGTACCTTTACTTTCAAAGCGTCATGTCAAGGCTCGTCTACAGTTTGCTCATGATCACTTGGAGGACTCTGAGACAGACTGGTTCAAGGTTCTATGGTCTGATGAGACCAAGATCGAGATCTTTGGTGCCAACCACACACGTGACGTTTGGAGACTGGATGGCACTGCATACGACCCCAAGAATACCATCCCTACAGTCAAGCATGGTGGTGGCAGCATCATGCTGTGGGGCTGTTTCTCAGCCAAGGGGCCTGGCCATCTGGTCCGCATCCATGGGAAGATGGATAGCACGGCCTACCTGGAGATTTTGGCCAAGAACCTCCGCTCCTCCATCAAGGATCTTAAGATGGGTCGTAATTTCATCTTCCAACAAGACAACGACCCAAAGCACACAGCCAAGAAAACCAAGGCCTGGTTCAAGAGGGAAAAAGTCAAGGTGTTGGAGTGGCCTAGTCAGTCTCCTGACCTTAACCCAATTGAAAACTTGTGGAAGGAGCTCAAGAATAAAGTCCACATGAGACACCCAAAGAACCTAGATAACTTGGAGAAGATCTGCATGGAGGAGTGGGCCAAGATAACTCCACAGACCTGTGCCGGCCTGATCAGGTCTTATAAAAGACGATTATTAGCTGTAATTGCAAACAAGGGTTATTCCACAAAATATTAAACATAGGGGTTGTATAATAATTGACCCACACTTTTATGTTTAAAATTTAATAAAATTCAACTGAGCAACATAACTTTTTGGTTAGTAAGATTTATGCTTCTGTTCATAAAACTTACTCTCATTTGCAGTTTGAAGGCTCTAACTTATTTGCATCTTATCAAACCAGCTAAATCTGCAGGGGGTTGAATACTACTTGTAGGCACTGTATGTACTGTATATATTTTTTCAGCTGTATTCGGCATGAGAAAAAAATGGCAGCATCCTGCGAGTGTCTGTGTATATTGGACGAGACTCGCTAATGCAAGTCATTGGGTGCGAGAGAAAAAATGGACCATGCGTATTCCGTCTGATTTTTACGCATAGAAAAAAAAAAAAAATTACACAAGATAATCAATCATCCCATGACAGGAAGTTCCACACACAGTGGAACTCTCCCATAACTTGAGCCAAGATAAGCTATACACGCCTCCACGGATTAAAGTGAAATAGAGGATGTCTCGGCCCATCAATGTGGGGATGCTCCTGATTCTCGTACAGGAGTGACCTGAGTTATGGGACACCAGGGACTCGGGCTACGTCGACAAACAGAAGCGGGATACGTCATGGACATAGTATATTTTCAAACAAATGACACCTGCAGTATGACGACAGTCACCGTGATGTCCAAATTGGAATTAGTAAGTTTATCTTTCATTTAGTAATTATAATATTTGCTACTTTCATTTCTGTCCCACATATGATATATTGCTTGTCAGCATATCTACTTGCAGTCCATTTTTGCATGAATTTGGCCAAACTTACCTAATGCCACATCTAACATCATGCTGGATGTGTGTTCATTAATGCTAAATGTTAGCTGACACATCAACACAACAGAACGGGTGTGTGCCACTGCTAGTGAACCACTCGAAGAAACATGAAACCAATGAAGAAACTGAGTTTTTAGGGTTTATCAATAATATCGAATAACTTTATTAAATACATGCAAATTCATTAAAAAGTACAAGATCTAAATAACAGACTGTAAGAAAACAAGGATAAGTAATAAGAATAGCAGCAAGGGCGCAAGTAAACCAGGGAGCCTATTGAACCTAATAGAAGGTTGCAGGAGTTAATGAATGGCCATAAAAAAGGAATGTAAACCCAGAAATAACTAGGTGACTACAAAGAACCTCATAACCAAGTAGTAAAGCAGCTATCATTGATAATATGAGAGGGCAGAGTAACCAAAAAAATACCTAGGCAAAGACCTGAAAAAATATATGGCTCAAAAGTTATAAACCAGAATATAGAAACGCAGGCTCAAAGGCTTACCCCGGAAAGAACTGGCGCCCAGTAGGTGACAATTAGACAAGTGCCGCTTCCCAAAATGTCAAACACACCTAATGCACCCCGACATGTATTAACTTGTTGGACAGATGAATTGAAAAAAAAATTTACTATGTAACCAAAAGACCAACTGCGTGTTGATACCTACCATAATTTATGGCTGAAATTCACATTTAGCAAAAAGTGACATCCCATCATTTTTGGGCTCGGGCCTCCTCAAATTGGCAATGTAAATTTCATCCTAAAATGAATTCACAAAAAAGAAGAATCATATACTTCATAATTTGCAAATATACACATACTCCATTGCAGAAGGACAAAACCCATACACGTTTTATTTGTGGGTTTGTTTGATTCACGATCTGATTATTTTTGTTCTGTACCCATTCCAGTGACTGATGTGACAAGACAATGGCACAGCTGCATGCATAAGTACAGAAGGGAGCGCCAGCGAAGAGCCAAAAGTGGATATGGGCCCCCCCAAAAAGACCCTATCTCTACATGAGTAGGCTCAATTTCCTTGGGCCCATCCTGTCATGGGTGTGTCAGATGTGACAGACAGTCGCCCTGCAGTTGATTGCAGGAGATCCCTTCGTTTGGCATTACAGACACCTTCTTAGAACCTGTCTCACTCTAGGACCCAGCGGTTACCTTCCTCCTGCACTAATTAACACGCTGGCCTGGGTGTTTATTTTCAGTCTGCTATAGGGCGGTGCCGGTGATGTTCACATGACCCCTTGTGAAGGCTTGGAGTTGTTGCCGTCTGCTTACTTCCTCTTCGGTGCTAACAGGCCATATGTGCAATCTCTCTGAAGTCGGCTCAAGCTAAGTTACTTCCCCCATGTCTGTCTCCCCTTGCTGTCTTTAGTTGTTAGTGGGGACTGACTAGCGCTCATCCCCCCCTTCCCTAGTCAGAGCCTAGCTCTAGGGAGATACAGGATTTTAGGTTCCTGATCAGAGATTGGTGAGAAACCAATATAGGGAATGTAGGGAAGACAGGGTGATATCAGATCAGCCTAAGAGGTCTCCATCCCCTCTTTCCTTAGTGTCTGGGCTCCTTTCCCCTCATCCCTTCGTGTTGCACTTTGTCTTTCCTATACTGTGCGTGACAGGATCTCAAACCGTAAGATCAAACCTTTGTGCAGTTGTTAAAAATAGTGCTTTGTATGCATATTATTGTTCTACTTAGCATGCAAATTTCAAATTACAGAACTGATACCAACTTATGGAACAGGGACACACCATCTGAGTCTGAGGTGGTGGACCCACCAGTGGAGCTGGCCCAGCAATAGACCCAGATGAGGACCAGGCGCAGAGCAGCAGCCCCAACTTGCCGCTTGACACCTCAACCCAAGCAGTACCCATACCCCGCCGAGCCTGGCAAAAGAGGGAATTCCTTCCCAACACCACATGATGCTTGGTAGATAGTCAAGTCATCAACTATCTATTTTCCACAGTGAATGATGACGGGGAGGAGGCCTTTTGCCACAGTATGGTGCAGCATTTGCGAAAGGTTCCAACAGATCTGAAGCTCGTCACAAAGTCGGGCATTCTGCTCCTCCCCAATGATCCCCAGGAGGTATTTGAGATTCTGATAAGAAGCACCGCTGCCTCCCTGCCACTGCCATCTTTCCATGGATACCATGCTGGCCAGTCTGAACAGCACCACATCAGCAGACCAAGGGAAGCATTGCACCATGGGCCACATTCCCATACCTACAATGTTGGTCATAGGAGCCAATGTAGTCCCAGGGACCACCACCTGGGGACAGCATGTGGCCCGAGTGCCATAGCTGCTACTTGCCACCACAGGCACACCGATACCACCCCCCTTACAACCTACGCCTATCCTCATTTTTGTATGTTCCTTCCCCTCATCTTTTTACCCAACCTAATCCTACCTCATTTTATAATTTATAATGTTATTTTGTAGGTCTTTTTTTTTGGGAAGAAAGACTTTGCCAGTGTTTTGCCTGACTTGAGGCTTTTTTTTATTTGTGACAAATAAACATATCTTTATGCTTGTGTCTTTTTATTCACACTCTTTTTTAAAAAGAAAGAAGCTATTACACAACTCATAAGCTTTTGTTTGAAGGGACGGGAAAGGAACAAAAAAAGACATATAGTCCAAACTTTACACAAATTATTATCTTGCAAGGGTGTTGACCCTGCAGGCGCCAGAAAATAATCTGCGAACATTTCACGAACTCTGAGGCCAAAAGGGTCACGGCGTCTGGGACCAATCTGTGATAGTGGAACAGGATTGAGGACCGATCCTCCCTCAGCATCCACAGACACAGGCGAATCTCCAGTTCTTCCATAGGCCCCCATATCTACAATTACAAACAGGGAGTTGCTGTCAACCAAGGCTAATAGCACAACTAAAAAATATTGCTGGGAGGGCGCGCGGCCTGCTGGGAGAGCGCGCGGCCTGCTGGGAGGGCACGCACAGGGGAGAGTGGCCGGCGGCCGCAGCGCTAGTGAAAGGGGATGCCTCGTGTGCCCACAGGTAAGTAGGGGTCAGCGTTGGAATGGCAGAGGTGAGTATTTACTTATTTTTTTAATATGGGGCCATTATAATGTGAGGAGCACTATGCGGGGCCATATATACAGTACGGAGCATTATGCGGGGCCATATATATAGTACGGAGCACTATGCGGGGCCATACAGTAGTGGCCAAAAGTATTGGCACCTCTGCAATTCTGTCAGATAATACTCAGTTTCTTCCTGAAAATGATTGCAATCACAAATTCTTTGGTCTTATTATCTTCATTTAATTTGCTTCCAAGGAAAAAAACACAAAAGAGAATGAAGCAAAAATCAAATCATTGATCATTTCACACAAAACTCCAAAAATGGGCCAGACAAAAGTATTGGCACCCTCAGCCTAATACTTGGTTGCACAACCTTTAGCCAAAATAACTGCGAACAACTGCTTCCGGTAACCATCAATGAGTTTCTTACAATTCTCTGCTGGAATTGTAGACCATTCTTCTTTGGCAAACTGCTCCAGGTCCCTGATATTTGAAGGGTGCCTTCTCCAAACTGCCATTTTGAGATCTCTCCACAGGTGTTCTATGGGATTCAGGTCTGGACTCATTGCTGGCCACCTTAGAAGTCTCCAGTGCTTTCTCTCAAACCATTTTATAGTGCTTTTGGAAGTGTGTTTTGGGTCATTGTCCTGCTGGAAGACCCATGACCTCTGAGGGAGACCCAGCTTTCTCACACTGGGCCCTACATTATGCTGCAAAATTTGTTGGTAGTCTTCAGACTTCATAATGCCATGCACACGGTCAAGCAGTCCAGTGCCAGAGGCAGCAAAGCAACCCCAAAACATCAGGGAACCGTCGCCATGTTTGACTGTAGGGACCGTGTTCTTTTCTTTGAATGCCTCTTTTTTTTCCTGTACACTCTATGTTGATGCTTTTTCCCAAAAAGCTCTACTTTTGTCTCATCTGACCAGAGAACATTCTTCCAAAACATTTTAGGCTTTCTCAGGTAAGTTTTGGCAAACTCCAGCCTGGCTTTTTTATGTCTCGGGGTAAGAAGTGGGGTCTTCCTGGGTATCCTACCATACAGTCCCTTTTCATTTAGACGCCGACGGATAGTACGGGTTGACACTGTTGTACCCTCGGACTGCAGGGCAGCTTGAACTTGTTTGGATGTTAGTCGAGGTTCTTTATCCACCATCCGCACAATCTTGCGTTGAAATCTCTCGTCAATTTTTCTTTTCCGTCCACATCTAGGGAGGTTAGCCACAGTGCCATGGGCTTTAAACTTCTTGATGACACTGCGCACAGAAGACACAGGAACATTCAGGTCTTTGGAGATGGACTTGTAGCCTTGAGATTGCTCATGCTTCCTCACAATTTGGTTTCTCAAGTCCTCAGACAGTTCTTTGGTCTTCTTTCTTTTCTCCATGCTCAATGTGGTACACACAAGGACACAGGACAGAGGTTGAGTCAACTTTAATCCATGTTAACTGGCTGCAAGTGTGATTTAGTTATTGCCAACACCTGTTAGGTGCCACAGGTAAGTTACAGGTGCTGTTAATTACACGAATTAGAGAAGCATCACATGATTTTTCAAACAGTGCCAATACTTTTG
Organism: Phyllobates terribilis; assembly: GCF_046119375.1. Lineage (NCBI taxonomy): Eukaryota > Metazoa > Chordata > Amphibia > Anura > Dendrobatidae > Phyllobates > Phyllobates terribilis. The sequence continues at coordinate 49,051,834 of NW_027362765.1, forward strand.
TCCACCCCCTTTTTTAGGTTTGGTGTGGAATTGTATTCAATTTGGCTTTAGGACAATTCTTTTTGTGTTTTTTCATTGAAGACAAATTAAATGAAGATAATATTAGCAAAGAATTTGTGATTGCAATCATTTTCAGGATGAAACTGAGTATTATCTGACAGAATTGCAGGGTTGCCAATACTTTTGGCCACCACTGTATATACAGTACGGAACACAATGTGGGGCCATATATACAGTACGGAGTACTATGCGGGGCTATATATACAGTACGGAGCACCATGAGGGGCCATATATACAGTACGTAGCACTATGCGGGGCCATATATACAGTACGGAGCATTATGCGGGGCCATATATACAGTATGGAGCACTATGCGGGGGCCCGGTATACAGAATGGAGCACTATGTGGGGCCATATATACAGTGCGGAGGACCCTGCGGGGCCACATATAAGTACGGAGCACTATGCGAGGCCATATATACAGCACGGAGCACTATGCGAGGCCATATATACAGCACGGAGCACTATGCAAAGCCATATATACAGCACGGAGCACTATGCGAGGCCATATATACAGCACGGAGCACTATGCAAGGCCATATATACAGCACGGAGCACTATGAGGGGCCATATATACAGCACGGAGCACTATGCGGGGCCATATATACAGTATGGAGCACTATGCGGGGCCATATATACAGCACGGAGCACTATGCAAGGCCATATATACAGCATGGAGCATTATGCGGGGCCATATATACAGTATGGAGCACATTGCGGGGCCATATATACAGCACGGAGCACTATGCAAGGCCATATATACAGCACGGAGCACTATGAGGGGCCATATATACAGCACGGAGCACTATGCGAGGCCATATATACAGTATGGAGCACTATGCGGGGCCCTGCATACAGTATGGAGCACTATGCCGGGCCCTGTATACAGTATGGAGCACTATGCGGGGCCCTGTATACAGTATGGAGCACTACGTGGGGCCCTGTATACAGTATGAAGCACTATGTGGGGCCATGTATACAGTACGGAGCACTATGGGAGGCCCATTATTCTGTATGGGGGACTATGCGGGGCCATTATTCTGTATGGAGGACTATGTGGGGCCCTGTATACTGTATGGAGGACTATGTGGGGCCATTATACTGTATGGAGGACTATGTGGGGCCATTATGCTGTATGAAGGACTATTTGGGGCCATTATGCTGTATGGAGGACTATGTGGGGCCATTATACTGTATGGACGACTATGTGAGCCCATTATTCTGTATAGAGGACTATGTGGGGCCCTTTATACTGTATGGAGGACTATGTGGGGTCCATTATACTGTATGGAGGACTATGTGGGGCTATTATTCTGTATGGAAGACTATGTGGGGCCATTATTCTGTATGGAGGACTATGCGAGGCCATTATTCTGTATGGAGGACTATGCGGGGCCATTATACTGTATGGAGGACTATGTGGGCCCCATTATTCTATATGGAGGACTAAGTGGGGCCATTATACTGTATGCAGGACTATGTGGGGCCCATTATTCTGTATGGAGGACTATGTGGGACCCGTTATACTGTATAGAGGACTATGTGGGACCCATTATACTGTATGGAGGAATATGTGAGGCCACTATTCTGTATGGAGGACTATGCGAGGCCATTATACTGTATGGAGGACTATGCGAGGCCATTATACTGTATGGAGGACTATGCGAGGCCATTATACTGTATGGAGGACTATGTGGGCCCCATTATTCTGTATGGAGGACTATGTGGGGCCATTATACTGTATGCAGGATTATGTGGGCCCCATTTTTCTGAATGGAGGGGCCATTATACTGTATGGAGGACTATGTGGGGCCATTATGCTGTATGGAGGACTATGTGGGGCCATTATGCTGTATGGAGGGCTATGTGGGGCCATTATACTGTATGGAGGATTATGTGGGGTCCATTATACTGTATGGAGGACTATGTAGAGGACTATGTGGGCCCATTATTCTGTATGGAGGACTATATGGGGCCATTATTCTGTAGGGAGGACTATGTGGGGCCATTATTCTGTATGAAGGACTATGTGAGGCCATTATTCTGTATGGAGGACTATGTGAGACCATTATACTGTATGGAGGACTATGTGGGCCCCATTATTCTGTATGGAGGACTATATGGGGCCATTATACTGTATGCAGGACTATGTGGGGCCATTATACTGTATGGAGGACTATGTGGGACCCATTATACTGTATGGAGGGCTATGTGGGGCCATTATACTGTATGGAGGACTATGGGGGCCATTATACTGTATGGAAGGCTGTGTGGGGATTACAGTTGGAGAATCATACTGTGATATGGTCACCATAGTTTGTTGGGGGGATTGAGGGAAAGGGGTACAGTAGGGTCATCGTACTGTGAGTGTGGAGAAATTAACTGTGGGGGTGTCATACTGGGTTTGGGGGCACTTTTGTTTGCATCATACATTATTATCTGTTTCATTCAAGGATTTTTATCCTGTGTTAAATTACATACTTAAATTAGGCCATTGGGCCATATGCTTTCTACTGCTTCTACATAACATATAATATTCCACTATAATTTTTAAATTAATCGTAATATTTGTTAGAGAAAAACTTCCTCAATTGTAGACACTTTTTTAATAAATATCAAGGTTGGTCCACGACTTTGTCCAAGCTTTGAACTTTGGCCCTTTGTGTATTTGAGTTTCACATCCCTGGCTTTAAAGGGAACCTGTCACATCCTATCTACTATCTACACTGTCCCCATTGCTTTGTTAGTGAAGCAATGTGCATCATTAGGTATTTGGGAATCCTGCACCAAATACTTGTGTGAATAGCTGTGAGTTGCTGAATTGTGACCTGCTGAGTGCTTTTCTACCTGTTTAATTTTATTGGGCTTTTTAAAACCTATTTTCTTTCTACAGTTTAACAGTCTCTTATTTTACTACCTGTGGGTTTAAGGTTTAACTACATTGCACTTAAATCCTGAGGTGTAGCTATAGTCACAGGGGGTTAATTAAGGGTGAGGGGTCATAAATAAGGGTTTATAAGTGGCAGCTGGTTGGGGCTTCCAGTCCTTTGGAAGTGCATTGAGCTGTAGGTTGGATTGCTGCTAAAGGAAAAAAAAAATAAAAAACCTCTTTAAATCTTCTTCCTTAGCAAGTGTGACCGAGCTGAGTGTGACTTGTGATACAGTGACTTTGGATTCAGGGAGTTTGGAAGGGAGCAATTTTGACTGAATTGCTGTCTGTATTTTATTAATTCTTTACATTTCTTTTCACTTAACATTTCTGTCTAGTGCAATCCCCATTAGGAAATGAGCTCTATTATTGACAATGCTATTCAGTGTACATCTTGCCACATGTATGCAATCCTTGAACAGCCGGTCGTGGGTGCATACTGCTGTGCGAGATGTGAGCACGTTGTGCATTTAGAAGCCCAGGTACTGGATCTAAATGAGCAGCTGGCAACTCTGAGATCCATACACAATAAGGAAAGGAGTCTGCTGCTCACTAAGCAGCTGCTCACTGGGGTAGATGTGGGGGAGGGTGGTAGTATGGAGCTGAAGGACATTGTGGCAGCTAGCTGGGTGACAGAAGGGGGGTAGAGGGAAGAGTGCCAGGGAGGCTAGTCCTGATCTGGCACACCCCAATAAGTTGGCAAAGTTGGCAGATGAGGGGGGGGGGTGTCAGTACAGGGGTAGCACTGCTGCAGCAAGGCATGTCCTCTGAAAACCGGAGGAGTGTCAGCTCCAGTAAGGGGGGAATAGGAGAGCAGGGCAGGCCAGGCAGGGCAATCTGTCACAAAGACAGGGATCGTCGAACAGTGTGCTGCCCACTTGGCGCTCGAGTCCGGCACATCACTGATCAGGTTCACAGATTACTGGGAGGGGCAGGTGAGGACCCAGTGGTCATGGTGCACATTGGCACAAATGACAAAGTTAGAGGTAGATGGAAGGTCCTTAAAGATGATTTCAGGAAATTAGGCTGCAAGCTTAAAGCAAGGACCACCAAGGTAGTATTCTTTTAAATACTGCCTGTACCACGTGCCACGCCAGAGAGGCAACAGGAGATTAGGGAGATAAATCAGTGGCTCAGGAATTGGTGTTGGAAGGAGGGGTTTGGGTTCATGGAGAACTGGGCCGACTTTTCAGTTGACTACAAGTTCTACGCTAGGGACGGGCTGCACCTCAATGGGGAGGGTGCAGCTGTGCTGGGGGAGAAAATGGCTAGAAGGTTGGAGGAGTGTTTAAACTAGGGATTGGGGGTAGGGTATTTATTTTATAGGTGGGGAAGATGGTGCAGATAGTGACATGGGCACAAATAAAGAAATTGGGGGTGGGGTTAAAACAGTCAATATAGTAAGAAGGAATAGAGGTACAGAGAGATACATAAAATGCATGTACACTAATGCCAGAAACCTCACCAACAAAATGGAGGAATTAGAATTAATTTTGCTGGAAAATAATTATGACATGGTGGGGATATCTAAGACATGGCTGGACGAGAGCCATGACTGGGCAGTTCATTTACAGGGCTATAGTCTGTTCAGAAATGACCATATAAATAAGCGAGGGGGGGGTGTTTATATGTAAAATAATCCTTAAAACCCATCTTGTGTGAGAATAAATATGAATCTAATGAAAATGTAGAGTCCCTGTGGATGGAGATAAGGGGAGGGGGAAAAAATAATAAATTACTGATAGTCTTTTATTATAAGTCTCCAAAAATAATGGAAGCAGCGGAGAATATCCTCATAAAGCAAATACTGTAGATGAAGCAGCAACTCAAGGAGAAGTCATTATTATGGGGGACTTTAACTACCCTAATATACATTGGGGAACAGAAACCTATAGTTCCAGCAAGGGAAATAGGTTTTTGACAACTATGAGAGACAATTACCTTTCACAACTGGTTCAGGACCCAACAAGAAGGCGGGCACTGCTAGACCTAACATTAACCAACAGGCCAGACCGCATATCAAATATACGAGTTGGGGGTCACTTCGGTAATAGTGATCACAAAATAATAAGCTTTCATGTGTCCTTTAATAAGATGTGTTGTAGAGGGGTTACAAGGACACTAAACTTCAGGAAGGCAAATTTCCAACGGTTGAGAGAGGATCTTAGTGCAATAAACTGGGACGATATCCTGAGACATAAAACTACACAAAGCAAATGGGAGACATTTATTAGCATCCTGAATAGGACCTGTGCACAATATATACCCTATGGGAATAAACATGCTAGAAATAGGAGGAAACCACTATGGCTAAATAGAGCTGTAAGGGGTGCAATAAGTTACAAAAAGAAAGGATTAAGGCTAAGCGCCCACGATACAGAAATGCTCCTGATTTTTTTTGTATCTCCCTGGCAGGAAAAACGTATGTGGATTTTACATGCGTTTTTCCTGCCAGGTAGAAACGTTTGTCAAGAGTTTTTGCATGCATTTTCGCATGCTGGTTATCAAGCGCTTTTCCAAGCTATTTTAGCATCACTTGGAAAAGTGCTTGACAACTTGGTCACACTATATAAATCCATGCAACCGACATGAATTTATATAGTGTGAGCAAGTTAATAAAGAATATAAATGGTAAAAAGAAACAAACATTATACTCACCTTCTGATGGCCCCCTGTCTCCTTCTCCGGTGCGTCCGGTGTCTTGGGTGGCTCGCGGTAGTGTAAAAGGACCTTCCATGACATCATTTAGTCATGTGACAGGTCACGCGACCGCCGACGTCAGCGGTCGCATGACCTGTCACATGACTAAATGACGTCATGGAAGGACCTTTTACACCATCGCGAGCCACCGGGGAGCCAGGAGGCACCAGAGAGAAGACCGCAGGCCATCAGAAGGTGAGTATAATGTTTATTTTTTATTTTAAACTCTTTTTTTTTTTTTAACAGGTACAATGGTAGTCGGGTCTGGATGAGAGTCTCCTCTTCTCCAGACCCGGGTACCATCCGCACATTGAATCGCTTAATATCCGCATGTGCACATGTAGTCATGCAGATATTATGCGATTCAATGCGTTTCCGCAAAAATAATGGACATGCTGCGGATTTTTCCGCAATGATAATCCGCAGGGGAAATTTCCGCAGCATGTGCACAGCACATGCGGATTATCATTGGTGACCATGAGGCACGTATTACCAAGCATTTTCTAAGCATTTAAGCTGCGGAAATTCCACGGCAAATACGCTTGAAAAACGCATAGTGGGCACGCAGCCTTAGAGAACTAAAGCAAGTAGGTAGTGATGAGGCATTAAATAAATACAGAAAATTAAATAAATTCTATAAAAACCAAATCAAGGCAGCAAAGATTGAGACAGAGAGACTCATTGCCAGAGAAAGTAAAAATAATCCCGGGGCGCGTGGCCTAGCTCTTGATGTGAGAGGTCGGGTGGCAGTGCCTCTCCACCACCATTAGCTTCAATTATCCTGCACAGAGCCCGAACCAGCCAAATCCCTTATCAGGAACTGCTGTCTGAGGGTCCCGGGAGTCAGAGGCGAGCTTCTGCCAGACTCAGAGAGTCCAACATGGGCCGCAAAAGGCAGAAGGATGCCGGGGCCTGCAGCAGTGCCTCAGCCCAAGATGGCACCGAGACAGAGGAAGAGGCGGGAAGGAGGAACACAGCCTATGCACGGAGGCTGGAGGCTTCAGCACGGCTGCACAGGTATGCGAGGGGCATGAAGGCAGATGAAGAAGGAAGTGAAGGCAGTGAGAAGCATGGAGATGAGGAGGAAGATGGTGAGGAGATGCCTGTGCCTGTGCTACATAATGAACAGCAGGAGGAGGGGGATGGTGACACTGTGCTGGCAGCTGAAAGTTCAGATGAGGCAGAGCCGACTCTGCGAGATGTATTCCAGGCTGTCTTATACTGCAAGACTGCTTTAACTGCTCTGACAAAGCAGGTGAATGGTCTGAAAGCCGACTTGGGAGGCATTGAGGCTTCTATGCAGAAAGTTACAGCCAGATTGACTGAGGTGGAGGGCAGAGTTGGTGTAACAGAAGATCATTTAACCTCAGTGCAAAAGACGCAGCAACAGCACACTCAGAGGATCACGGTAGTGGCTAACAAAAACGATGACCTGGAAAACCGGTCACGCAGGAACAATTTGCGTATTGTGGGCATCCCTGAAAGAGCTGAGGGTGCTGACCCCACGACCTTTGTTGAAACCTGGCTGCTGGGAAAGTTTGGGTCTAATATCCTGTCGAGGGTGTTTGCTGTGGAGCGTGCCCATCGAGTGCCCATGAGACCCCCAGTGCCTGGAGAGGGCCCTCGTACGATGTTAGCCAGAATCCTGAACTGCAGAGACCGGGACACTATCTTACGTAAGGCCAGAAAATTGACAGATCTTACCCTGGAGGGCAAACGCATTGAAATATACCCGGATTACTCGGCTGAGGTGCAAAAGCTGCGGCTACGGTATGGTGAAGTGAAGAAACAGCTCCGCTCTTTGAATGTGAAATACTCTACAATTTATCCTGCCAAATTAAGAGTGGAAGCCTTTGGAAAGGTCAATTTTTTCCCGTCACCGGTAGAGGCTGCCTCGTGGTTGGAGCGGAACCGGAGCAAATTGAGAGAAGCTGAGGACTCGGCACGGTGAATGCACGACCCTGCTATCCTGACCACTGGACAGGGTTGTGGCTCTGCATTGCTCTGCGAAACCGCAGAGGAGGGGGAGAAACCCCCGCTGGGATCTACGTTTTATAGTTTTATAGTTAATTTGTTTGATTAATGGTTCGGGACTATGCATACTATTGATTATGTGGTGGAGAGACTGCCAATGCTGGAGGAAGACACGGCGCATGTTGATATGCGGTATACTACGATGTTGCTCAGGTTCTTTGAGCTCCCACTCTCACGTTGGGAAGAGAGTGACAAGAGAAGGGTGGGGGGAGGGGGAGGGAGGGGGGGAGTTGGATGGGTTGGATTTGCGGGAAAATGGGGTTGCTTATGCTGTTTGACCTGGTATGCTTGGGAACAAAATGGAAAGATGTTACTTGATGATGGTGGATTGTTTTTTCTAATGCACAATGAGTAACTGTACGGTTCGGATTTTAAGTTGGAATGTACGTGGTATATCTGACAGGATTAAGAGGGCAGCAGTTCTGAATCACATCAGATCTTGTGATCCTATGATTGCGTGCTTACAGGAGACCCATCTCACTAGAGATACTAGGCACTGGCTATCGAGAGGGTGGATGTTAAAGACATATCATTCCACTTATTCCTCGTACTCCAGGGGGGTGTCAGTCTTAATACACAAAAACGCACATTATGAAGAGCTGGCAGTGCAAGTAGACAGTGAAGGGCAGTATGTATGGATTGCGTGCAGATTGTATGGACACAAAATGATTTTAGTGGCTTTATATATCCCTCCACCTTATTCTAAAAAGGAACTTCAAGCAGTAATGGACTTGACGGCCAGATGGGGGGAGGCTCCGATGTTGATTATGGGAGATGTTAACAACACCATGAATGATTACTGGGATAAAGTACGTCCGGCAGGTATGGAAGCTGGACGGGACGGAATGACTGCATTTGGCACCTACGTGGGGGAGCTGGGGCTGGTGGATCTGTGGAGAGTACGAAATGAGGGTAAGAGGACCTTCTCGTGTCATTCGGCTACACACGGAACACTGTCAAGGATAGACCTGGCTTTTGGGGATACTGCTATGGATGGGATGGTTGGGGAGGTGGAATACCTACAGAGGACTCTATCGGATCATAGTCCTATGGTTGTCACGCTTCTAGTGGGATCTGCTCAGGGTCAGAGGGGAGGTTGGCGTCTTCACCCGACGTGGCTTAAAGTGGTGGATATGGGTGGCATAACCAAAGAACTAGAGCACTTCTTCCAAGTGAATGAAGGGAGTGCTGAGGCCACAGTGGCGTGGGAGGCTATGAAGGCATTTACGAGGGGACTCTTTATAAGTGAGATCTCACGGTGTAAGACCAAAACTAAATTGGCAGATCAACAAATAAAGGATGACTTGACAAGGGCAGAGGCAGACATGATTTTGGCGCCAACGAGTGTAGCTCACAATAGACTAAAATTGGCACAGGAGGCAGTTAATAAACTACACATGATGCAAGCTGAGAGGAAAAGGGCATTTCAGCAAGCCCAATTCTTTGAGGAAGGAGAGAGAGTGGGTCACTTGTTGGCGGTGATATCTGCGGCACAGAGGGAGTCTTCCAGGGTGTACAGGTTGAGAGACCAAACGGGGACGACTCTGACAGACACAAAGGACATATTGGAGGTCTTCAAGGAATATTACATGGCACTGTACAATTCAAGAGTACGGGACACGGAGGGGGCCGTAGAGGAATTTTTGGAAGGCATCTCACTGTCTAAATTGTCTGAGGAAGATAGGATGAGGTTGGATGAACCTGTGAGTGTGGAGGAGGTGGAATGTGCAATTCTGTCTATGCCCAATAACAAATCACCGGGTGCTGATGGTCTACCTGGGGAGGTGTACAGGGAGCTGGTGGAACTGCTAGCTCCAAAATTGAAATCTGTGTTTGATGAGGCTTTGGTGAAGGGGGCGTTACCGAGATCAATGGAGGAAGCGGTGATAGTGGTTCTGCCAAAGGAGGGGAAAGACCCCATGGATGCGGAGTCGTATAGGCCCATATCGTTGTTGACAACGGATGTCAAAATACTCGCTAAGATCCTGGCCACCCGGCTCACCGGGGTTGCGCATACTGTTATTCACGAGGACCAGTCGGGCTTTATGCCCAACCGCTCCACGGCTGTTAACTTGAGAAGATTATTTCTTAATATGCAGCTGCCTGCTGATAATGGTGGCGGGAGAATAGTGATGTCATTGGACGCTAGAAAAGCATTTGATAGCGTGGAATGGAAATATTTATGGAAAATCATGGAAATAATGGGATTTGGCCCCGCATTCATGGCCTGGGTGAAGTTATTGTACTCATCCCCAAGGGCGGTAGTTAAGGTGAATGGTGAACGGTCCGGGATGTTTGACTTACATAGGGGCACAAGGCAGGGGTGCCCGCTGTCCCCGCTATTGTTTGCGGTGGCAGTGGAGCCCCTGGCGGCCAAAATAAGAGCTGAGAGAGGAGTGGTCGGATTTAAATTTGGGAGGCTGGAAGAAAAAATATCACTGTATGCCGATGACATCCTGTTATTTCTGGAAAATGCAGGAGAGACATTGGGGTGCACGATGGATGTAATTAAACACTTTGGGAGCATTTCGGGACTGGAGATAAACTGGCACAAGTCTTATGTCATGGCTGTAGATAGACCAATAAAAGCGGAGGAGATAGATGAGAGGGGGAAGCAGCTCCAGCTGGTTTCACAATTTAAATACCTTGGGATATGGGTGGCGCTTCCATTGACACGATTCACGGATCTGAATTTAGTTCCTCTGCTAGAGAAATTTAAAAAGAAAATAGGCGCATGGTGCCAATTGGCTTTGACGGTGACGGGTAGAACTAACCTGATTAAGATGGTCCTTATGCCACAACTAATGTACGTTTTGCACAACTCACCGATATGGCTACCAAAAAAACAGTTTCAGGGTATTGATTCTATCTTCAGATCCTTGATATGGGGCAAGAGGCAGGCAAGGATTAAATTGGGAACGCTGCAAAATGGGAAGGAGGAGGGAGGATTGGCCGCTCCCAATCCCTGGGTCTATTTCTTGGCAGTACAGGGCCAGCATGTCAGGGGATGGAGAGAACCCGATTGTGGAGGGGCAGCTTGCCGGGTGCTGGTACATGTGTCGGGGAGACGCCCACTGGTCCAGGCGTTAGAGGATGGTACCTTTAAGAAATTGGGAGCAATATATCCTACCTTAGGCTTGACTCAGAAGGTATGGGACACTATTAAAAAGATCAGGGGGGTGGACGGGCTGACTAAGTACTCACCGGTGTTGGGCAATGAACATCTGCCGGAACTTAATAAGCTGTGTCAAATGGGCAATTGGAAGGCGCAAGGAGTGAGATATGTGTGCCAGCTGCAGAGTGGAACGGACCTGAAGACCTTTGGGAAATTGAGAGAAGAATTTGATTTGCCTTTGGTATGGGGATTTCAATACTATAGGCTTCGACATGCTTGGAGGGCACAGTGTGGATTGGGAGCCATGACGGTTCAGGGTGACATTGTACTAGACTCTGTATGTATGAAGGCAGGGACGAGGGGAGTCATATCGAGCTTATATCATGACCTACTGCACTCCTATCTGGGGGGAAATCACTTCATTGCAAAGAGTAAATGGGAAAGGGAGGTGGGTACCCTCACAACAGAACAATGGGAGGCAATTCTAGAATATGTCCCGAAGATCTCTCTAAGCGAGCAGGCACGGATCTCCCAATTATACATAATACATAGGACATACAAAACACCGCTGCGCCTGTATAAGGCGGGCTTGAGGGGAGATTCCAGTTGCCCTAGATGTGGCACGGACCAGGCCGGACTGCTACACATGCTATGGTCATGCCCACGGCTAGTGGCTTATTGGTTGGTCGTTGTTAACAAAATTGAGAGGGCTTATACATGTACAATTGACAGAAACCCGGTGCTGTGTGTTTTGGGGGAGGTGGATGGAATACCTGTCTCAGAACATTACAAAGTGGCGATAGCGCGATTGCTATATGTGGCACGCAAACTAATAGCACGAAAATGGACAGATTCGGAACCCCCCACTAGGAGGGAATTTATTGCTCAGACACGTACGGTAATGCATTTAGAGGAAAGCATTTACAGGCGGAGGCATGGAGAGAGAACTTTTGGGAAAATATGGTCCGCATGGATGGCGGTAATATGATTGTCAATGTTCCCAGGTATGCCCGGCATACGGAGTATTGGCGGGAGGGGGGAGGGGGGAGAGGGTTTTAACTGTATTACTACACGTTATGTGAATTGTTATATGTATATTGATAACTGTTTGCTGTAAATTTTTGAAACCTAAATAAAAATAATTGGTTTAAAAAAAAAAAATAATAATCCCAAAATATTGTTCAACTACATAAATAGTAAGAAACTAAAAAATGATAGTGTTGGCCCCTTTAAAAATAGTCTGGGTGAAATGGTGGATGAGGATGAGGAAAAAGCCAATATGCTAAATGATTTTTTTCAACAGTATTTACACAAGAAAATCACATGACAGAAAACATGATTAGTGATAACAAAAATTCTCCATTAAATGTCACTTGCTTAACCCAGCAGGAAGTACGGCGGCGTCTAAAATTCACTAAAGTTGACAAATCCCCGGGCCCGGGTGGGATACACCCGCGAGTATTGCAGGAACTAAGTAAAGTCATAGATAGACCATTATTTTTAATCTTTAAAGATTCCATAATAACAGGGTCTGTACCACAGGACTGGTGTATAGCAAATGTGGTGCCGATATTCAAAAAGGGGACAAAAACTGAACTTGGACATTATAGGCCGGTAAGCTTAACCTCTACTGTGGGTAAAATCCTGGAGGGTTTCCTAAGAGATGCTATACTAGAGTATCTGAAGAAGAATAACCTCATGACCCAATATCAGCATGGGTTTACGAGGGACCGTTCCTGTCAAACTAATCTGATCAGCTTTTATGAAGAAGTAAGTTCCGGACTGGGCCAAGGAAATGCAGTGGATGTTGTGTATATGGACTTTTCAAAAGCTTTTGATACGGTTCCACACAAAAGGTTGATACATAAAATGAGAACAATGGGGATAGGGAAAAATATATGTAAGTGGGTTAAGAACTGGCTCAGTGATAGGAAACAAAGGGTGGTTATTAATGGAACACACTAAGACTAGGTCACAGTTAACAGTGTGGTACCACAGGGGTCAGTATTGGGCCCACTTCTTCTTAACATATTTATTAATGACTTTGTAAGGGGCATACAGTATATGCAGATGACACTAAACTCTGCAGGGTAATCAATACAGAGGGGGACAATTTTATATTACAGAAGGATCTATGTAAACTAGAAGCTTGGGCTGATAAATGGCAAATGAGCTTTAATGGGGATAAATGTAAAGTAATGCACTTAAGCAGAGGAAATAAAATGTATAATTATATGCTTAATTGTAAGACACTGGGCAAAACTGTCACTGAAAAAGACCTGGGTGTATTGGTGGACTACGAGCTCACGTTTGGTGGCCAGGGTCAGGCAGTTGCTGCAAAGGCAAATAAAATAATGGGATGCATTAAAAGAGGCATAGATGCTCATGAGGAGAACATAATTTTACCTCTATACAAGTCACTAGTGCGAAGACACTTAGAATACTGTGTACAGTTTTGGTCTCCAGTGTATAAGAAAGACATAGCTGAACTAGAGCGGGTGCAAAGAAGAGCGACCAAGGTTATTAGAGGACTGGGGGGTCAGCCAAACAAAGACAGGTGATTACACTTGGGGTTACTTACTTAGGAAAAACGAAGGCTTATGGGTGATCTTATTACTATGTACAAATATATGCGGGGACAGTATAAAGACCTTTCTACTGATCTTTTTACTCTGAGGCCTGAGACGGGGACAAGGGGGCATCTTCTACGTCTGGAGGAAAGAAGGTTTAATCATAATTACAGACGGGGATTCTTTACTGTAAGAGCAGTGAGACTATGAAACTCTCTGCCGCATGATGTTGTAATGAGTGATTCACTACTAAAATTTAAGAAGGGCATGGATGCCTTTCTTGAAAAGTATAATATTACGGGTTATATATACTAAATTCATTGATAGGGCATTGATCCAGAGAACTAGTCTGATTGTCGTATGGAGTCGGGAAGGAATTTTTTTCCCCAATGTGGAGCTTAGTGTTGCCACATGTTTTTTTTTGCCTTCCTCTGGATCAACATGTTAGGCTATGGGTTGAACTAAATGGACTTGGTCTTCCTTCAACCTTAAAAACTATGTTACTAACAAGCTTTTTTCATTAGAACACCTCGTACACACGTGGCTCCACTCCGTACACCTCGTACACGCGTCTCCGCTCCGTACACCTCGTACACACGCGGCTCCGCTCCGTACACCTCGTACACACGCGGCTCCGCTCCGTACACCTCGTACAAACACGCGGCTCCGCTCCGTACACCTCGTACACACGCGGCTCCGCTCCGTACACCTCGTACACACGCGGCTCTGCTCCGTACACACGCGGCTCCGCTCCGTACACCTCGTACACACGCGGCTCCGCATGCCTCGTACACACGCGGCTCCGCTCCGCACGCCTCGTACACACGCGGCTCCGCTCCGTACACCTCGTACACACGCGGCTCCGCTCCGTACGCCTCGTACACACGCGGCTTCGCTCCGTACGCCTCGTACACTCACTGCTCAGCTCCGTACGCCTCGTACACGCGCGGCTCCGGTCCGTACGCCTCTTACACGCGCGGCTCTGCTCCGTACGCCTCGTACACGCGCGGCTCCGCTCCGTACGCCTCGTACACGCGCGCCTCCGCTCCGTACGCCTCGTACACGCGCGGCTCCGCTCCGTACGCCTCGTACACGCGCGGCTCCGCTCCGTACGCCTCGTACACGCGCGGCTCCGCTCCGTACGCCTCGCACACGCGCGGCTCCGCTCCGTACGCCTCGCACACGCGCGGCTCCGCTCCGTACGCCTCGCACACGCGCGGCTCCGCTCCGTACGCCTCGCACACGCGCGGCTCCTCTCCGTACGCCTCGTACACGCGCGGCTCCGCTCCGTACGCCTCGCACACACACGGCTCCGCTCCGTACACCTCGTACACACGCGGCTCCGCTCCGTACACCTCGTACACACGCGGCTCCGCTCCGTACACCTCGTACACACGCGGCTCCGCTCCGTACACCTCGTACACGCGTGGCTCTGCTACATCCACACTGTAAACCCCTCCTGACCCCACACATAACCTTCCCCTCATCCAGCACCATGACAACCAGCACAGCAGAGTCCTGCATCCACTGAGGCCCCTGATCATGTGACCCCTGACTCCTCCCCTCCTGTGACCTCATCACAGGTCCTGTGCGCACAGAGCAGCCATATATGTGGTGGCGGCTCTGCAGGTGGAGGTATGTGGAGATCTTCCATTACTGGGCGCAGGGGGCAGTAACACCTTCAGCACTGACTATTTAGGTATTCCTATGTTTCTACATTCCAAGAGCAACTTTTTGTAAACTACATTCTCTCTGAGGTAAATCATCTAACAGCTGAGGAAACTACCTACTAAACACCATGTGGATAAAAGGGGGAACTGTGGTGCTTTCACACTGCGTTCTGGCTCCCGTTCAGTCATGGCTTGCGTCCGAACCCACCCGCAAAACTGGATTTGGACATATGCGTGCTGGCGGAGTAACGTGCTCTGCCGTGCATCATTTTGGGGCAGATTCCTTCTGAAGATGAACACTTAGATGTAGCTGACTGGGGGGTACAGACGAGAGCCGCTGAATGTGAAAGCCCCCTTAGTCTTACCAGTAATTGTGTTTCCAGGAATCCTTGCCAACAGCAGACAGAAGATTGTTGCTCTCATCCTCAGTAGGGACAGGCATACACGAGGGAAAATTGCCCCTTAGTTCTCCGATCAATGTTTTTCAGAGCTAATAATTCCTAAATGTTTAATCTGCAAACTGTGGGAATCAACAGGAAAGGAAGGTTGCAGTCAAGATGGATTTGTGAAAACACAATTACCGGTAGGATTCATTCCCCCTTTCCAGGGCGGTCTTGTTGAAGTGATATCAGATCCAGTCTGTAGGGTTTAAAAGAGGTATTTAGTCTTGGGCCAGTTGGTAGAACGAAACTTTCCTGCCAAAGAAGAGGCAAACCTTCTCATAGAATGAACTTTAAGGGGTGGGTGTGGGGGACTCCCTAAAAATAATGTTGCAGTGGGAAATGGCAGATTTTTTTCCATTTGGCTAGAGAAGCCTCCAAGGTCTTTCCTGATCTGCCACTAAATTGAACCAAAAAAGTTGGTATCTGGGTGCCAAGGCTTGGTAATTTCAATGTATTGAAGGGCTTCCCTTCTAACATCAAGGTTTTTGGCAACAAGATGAAAGTACAATTTCTTGATCTCTATGGAATTTTCTTCCTACTTTTAAGGAAGGATCTAGTTGTAGGACCATCCTGTCCTCCCAGATCTTGAACTAAGGTTCCGTGATTGAGCGGGCCTGTATGTCTCCAATCCTAAATCTAAAAATTGCTCAGACAAGATAAGTTTATATTGTGCAATGAAGTAATTACATTTTATTGAGTAATCAAAACACCCGAAAAAAAACGAAACACTAATCATAATACACGACATATACATATGTATACATAAACACAGAACAGTTTAAAAAGCAACAAGGTGTATGCAGCATAAGATATAAATAGTATGCAGGACACAGGTGAGGAACATCAGGTCAGTGATCTTAATCAAAAGTACATGGCACTGAGCCACCTCAATAGATTCAAAAAGCACAGCAATAAAATTGTCACTATAAAGTGCAAATGCAAATTTAGAAGAAAAATAATAATAATAATAATAATAATTAGAAGTGAATCAATGCCTTAAATGTCACTATAAAGTGCAAATGCAAATTCAGGATATAAATAATTTAAAGTGACTCAGTGCTTAAACAAATATTAGGTCTCTGTCCAAACAAAATGCAAATAATGCAAATACGAATTTATTCAGGTCAAGGTGTCTTTAGTGTTTAGGCAGATATTGATTCTATGGCCATACAACAAAATAGATGAGTAGTCATATCAAAGTGGCATGGTGGTAGTGTCCGCTTAACAGGTAATCAAATCTCAATAGAGATATACATGGTCATAGCATGAATTTGTCTATACATATAAAGTGCAATGCACATAAAGTAACAAAGTAGAACAATAGCTTACAACCATGGATATTGCATCACAAACATCCCATGAAATACCTGGATTCATGCTGCAAACACCAGGTGTAATGAAAATCCACACTCCAACACACCTTTCACAAGTATGCTTCCTCAGGGAGTGATGTGATGTCTCCAATCCTTCCTGCAGAACTAATGGTTCCCATCCTCGGGTAAAGACATTTCTAAAAGTCACTTACAGACTATGGCCTACTTTTCAAAAAACAATCCCTTCCTGAGATTTTGAATTTGGTGTTAGAGTCTATACAACAACATATTTGGGCCTCTTACTTTGACCAGTCAAAAATTTTTATCCCTCAAGACAACATTCCTGGGAACCATTACTTCTGCAAGAAGGATTGGAGACATACAGGCTCAAGATACTTTACCCAAAGATGGTTTGTTGTCTGGTAGTCAAATATGTACTTATATGAAACCCTGTCTGTAGAAAGTCCAGATTTTCTCAAAATCTTTGAAGGAGGTATCTGGCCTATTGTGACCACATGAAAAAAAAAATCCAGAATTTTCTGTAAATAGCCACGGTAACTACTGTATTTTTCAGACTATAAGATGCACCTAGGTTTTAGAGGAGGAAATTGAACCTGGCTCACTGTGGTGGTGGCAGGAGTGGGGCGATGCTGCGGGCCCTGGGCTGGGAGGAGGGGGTGTCCCGGTAGTGCTAAGCAAGCGAGGCAGGAGTAGAGTCCCCACTGCACATATTCATTCACCTTGTAGCGGGCTTCAGTAAAATGCCGCCGGCTCATGCGCAGATTGAGATCCCAGATTTTCATTGAGCCGAGATCTAAATCTGCGCACGCGCTGATACGGCGCCATTTTCCTGAAGGTCACCGCGAGGTCAATGTGCGCAGCAGGGATTGTGCTCCTGCCTCCCTTGCTTTGCATCGCTGGGACACCCCCCTCCTCCCAGTCCCGGTCCTGCAGCATCGCCCAACTCCTACCGCCACTGACTTCCTGCAGCAGCGACCCTGCTCCTGCCTCCTGTGACTCTGCTCCACCGCCCACCCCCCCCCTTACCGAGCAGGTAAGCTACATTCTAACTATAAGATGCACCTCTATTTTCCTCCCAAATTTGGGAGGAAAAAGTGCATTTTATAGTCTGCAAAATATGGCACGTTTTGGATTTTTTTTTATTTTGTGTAATTGAGATTATTGTTTGAGCGACCCCAAGATTTTAAGTCTTTTCAGGACTCAGGTTGTTAAGCTCAGTGACTCTATTCGGGGGGTGATATAGAAGACTTTTTGATTAAAGATCTTCCCGAAGAGTTAGAACAATTGAACCTTCAACCATTGGAAGGTTTAGAAGCAGAAACCAGCTCCTTCTTGGACCAAGATAGAAGTATTCTGATTATTTTACCTGAATAAAAGAGGTTGGAGGAAAGGCATAGGCCAACTCCATGTTCAATTCTGGACTAAGACATCGACTTCTACTAGGTTGTCCCTTGGGTCTTCAGGGAAAAAAATGCCACTTTGGTTCTTGAAGTAAATTTGAAGAAGACCCCATCTTGGGCACAAGTGGAAGAACACCTCTGGGTTTAGGGACCAATCGGATGGACTCGAGGTGTTTTGGCTGAGAATCTCCTGAGTGGTTTTCAAAGACATTTAGATTGATGGCAGAGATAGGTTAAACTGTCTTTTCTGCTCAGTAGAATATTTTTGAAGATAGAATTTGCAGATGGTGGTCTCTTGTGCCCACTTGACCATGATGTGCAACTGCTGTCATATTGCCTGTTAGAATTCTTATTTGTCGATCTTGTACATGGCTGTGAGAATTCCTCAGAGCTTCCTATGTAGCTCTAAGTTCTCTCTAATTTGGAGGTCTCCTCTGGATTGACTTTAACCATGTTCCCTGTAGATACAAGTCTTGGATCCTGGCTCCCCATTTTCTGAGACTAACTATTCAAATGTAGAAAGACTCCCAAAATACCTTCTTTAACTCCAATATAAGGTTACAAGTAAGTTTCTTTTTTTTTTTTTAAAGTTGATAATCCAGCCCAAATTTTCTAGTAAGGATTTTTTTCCTCTAGCAAAATGGTGCCCGTGCATGTGCAGTACCATCTCTCGCTTGCCGATAGATGCTACTGTGCAAGCACCGCTAGCGGCACCATGTTGCTGGAGGAAAAAGAAATTTGCCTGCAGCCATATGGCCCCCACCGCCTGCTTTTGTGCAGTAGCATTTCTCGGTTGCCAAGAGATGCTACTGTGTATGCGTGGCGCCATATTGCCGCAGTCAAATTCTTCTTCTTCCAGCAAAATGGCGTGTGCGCAGTAGCATCTCTCAGCTGCATGTAAATTTCACTTTGGCACAGAAAATACACAGGCAGTATTTAAAATAGTAGGCAGGTCACTGAAAGCACAGTGACCTGTCAGAAGGCAGACATATGAATACATAAGCAGAGCACCAGTTACAGCCCCTCCACAAAGGCCCGCACCGAAGCATGAGCATATCATTATGGCAGAAATGAAAATAAATATAATAACCACAAGACGGATTTCATTAACAAAGGTATCGTTTTACTCAGTGTAACGGCGCCCACCTGACAGTGTATATGGTTTTATAAGCACAATCCTTCTGACAGGTGCGCTTTAAATATGCCATGATTTCTACGAAGATCTTGGTTAAGACCCATGGGGCCGAGGCAATTCCAATGGGTAAGCATCGGAACTGATAATGAAGAATTCTGGAATTCTTTGCTATTGCGAATGTCAGGGAGTTTTAGTGTAGAGGAGGAATGGGGATGTGATAATATGCACCCTTTAAATCCAACGTGCACAATACTGCTTTGTGAGCTATCAGAGGAATAACGGGATTGACTCCATTTTGAACTTCCTGTAAGTTAGTCATTTGTTTAATTGTTCTGAAACAGCTATTTGGCTTGTCACTATGAAAAAATTAAAATAATGACCCTCGTTTCCTTCTGGTCCTGGGACTTGGATGACAGTCGTAGGTTTATGTCATCCGAAAGCTTTCAATGAAGAGAGCCGGTGAGTGACTCAAGTTTAACTAAAATTTGTCAGGAGGAGAATGTGAAAATTCTATTTTATATACTTCTTTTATCACTTAAATACCCAAGTATTCTGAGTTATGATAGTCCGTTTGCTGTAAAATTCTAGAAATCTGCCGCCTACATTTATTGGATGATTACTTTTCTGCATTTGAATTGGGAATAAGCAGGAATCATTTTGTTTCTGCCTCTGAGATAACTCCATCTGCCCGTTTTTTCCTTTCCACCTGTGCTCCTGCCTAGTCGGAGCATGGGGATTCTGTCTAGAACCAGACCGGATATCTGAATACCTGAAGAAGAAATACTGAACTTACTCTTAGAGTAAGTGTCTCCTGGCCAGGTCTTCAACCATAATGCTCATCTCGCAGTATTTGTAATACTCCATCTGATTTGGCAGATGCATAAGCAATACAACCCATAGCCATTTTAAATGGAGGAAGAGATTCTAATCTCTTCTCTGAAAGTCTTGATTTTAGTCTGGAGTCATCCAATCCTATAAGAATCGTTCCGATGTTGACCAGAAAAGTAGGGCTAGTGTCATGCGATTTTTCTCAACTAGCATCTGTATGACATGCATATTCCAGTCGTATGCAATGCGTTTTTTTAACATCTTTTACATATTGTAATTCTCTATGTAATTTAAAGCTAGTTTACAAACTAGTAAAGCAATGTTATATACAGAGATAGAACAGATGTCCTGTAGATATTTAATGTCACAAACCCCCTACATATAATAAAATAGCACCCTTTAGTGCCTTTCATGTGGCACTAAAGGGTGTTTTTGCCTTATTTAACCTGTTTAAATAAAATAAAAAATGATGTGGAGTCCCCCTTATTTTTGATAACGAGCCAAGGTAAAGCCGACAGCTGTGGCCTTATCATGCTGGGAAGGTCCCTGGTGTTAGTAATGGTGAGGCATCTATCAGACTCCCCTATTACTAACCCAGCAGATTAAAAGACGAAAAAAAATATACACAAATATATTTTAGTTTAAACAACACACCCCACTCCCCCCCTCGGCTTCGACTCAAGCCTTGTTTCACCATTTTATCTAAAAAAAAATAAAATAAAAAATATAAGCCATTCAGTCCAGGGATTTTGATGTAGTCCACCTAATCTGAAATACTTAAATGGGAACCTGAAAGGCCTAAAAGGAGAGAGGTTAGAAATAAAAACAAGAAACAGTCACTCATTCACCAATTTATTATTACTAAAAAAAAACAAAAAAAACCTGCAGCTCCGACGTAATCTACGGCGTTCCCACAACATCTACTGATCCTGTACTGGAACCTATGGAGCGTTGTTCTTGAGAATGACGCTCAATAGGTCACTCCCGGTCATGTCTCACGAGTGATGACGTCAGTAACGTCATCGCTCGTGAGACATGACTGGGAGTGACTTATGGTTGCAGTACAGAATCAAAGTTGCCGGCTCCTGCGAGACCCGGCGGCTCTGCACAGTGGAGAAGTCAGTAACTATACCGCTCATCAGACTCAACGACTGAGTGGTGTAGTTACTGACTTCACCACTGTTCAGAGGTGTTGCGGGATCCGGCAACTTTGATTCTGTACTGTAATAATAGGTCACTCTGTCATGTCCCACGAGCGTTAAGACTATTTTCCTCCCCGTCTTATAGTCCGCAAAATACGTTATATGCAAAGGGGTCTCTCTCATTCTTTTTAGGGGGTGTAAGTTTGCAGCCGGACAGGTCGTGGACGGGAGGTATGTGTCCCCAAGGTGCCAAGCCTTGGTGATGTAGGACTCTGAAAGCAGGCTCCAGCACACATAGTGCTGAGAGGAGTTTAATGGGCCTTGATTATAGGGTCGGGTTTTACAAGCAGCTGAAAGAGTTGGGGGGCGGGGGGGTCAGCTGCTCACTTACGTCCAGTCCAGGTCTTGCAATGCCTGATTTAAGACAGCTGCTCCTGTCTGTGTGTTGTGCAAGGTGAGCAGGCTTGCATGTGCTGCTCAGACCTTGCTGAAGGCAGAGCAAAGGACTTTATTTAAATGTCTGAGATCGTGCTGTATGGACTGGTTATTTTGAGTTTTGTTTTGTTATACCTTTTTGTGTTGGGAAGAGGCAGTTTATAGTTTTTCCTGACGGGTTTATGGACACTAAATAAACCACCAATTTGTTTGAACCTGTGGACTGCATCACTGTGTGAACCTGTGCCTACCTCCAACGCGGCTCAGTGAGTACAAATCCCTGTAGAGGCCATCCACTTTCCTATCATGGCAGCCCTTCAGGCTGCAAGTATCCCCAAAGGAATTTACATTTTTTTTCTATTGTTTTGGCCCATATTATTCAGAACTCTGCTTTCATTTCACCTTAGCTACCAATCAGAGCTCTATCGTTACATCTTCGCAACCAATCAGAGCTTTGTTTTCACTTAGTTTGTATTAATGGCTGGTGGTAATAAACTTCATGTAAAATTCATACAAACGTATTCAGCTGCAGTCTGAGTGAGACTACTGATATGGAAGAAAAAAATTATTGTTACTGTGGTTGGCCTAAAACAAATAGGTTTTATTAGTGGATGAGAAGCTACATGTTAGACTCGCCTAGTGAAATGGATCAACTAAGCCTAGCATGGAATCACCATGGAGTGGATATGACCCGGTTTGTCAAATGCTTTACAGAAGGCAGACAGGATAGATGGTAGAGAATGCATCATAGGGTCATCCCGCGCCCATAATGGTACAGCCCATGCCAAAGCGTCCCCAGGCAGCGAAGAAAAAATTTATGCCACTGTGAACCGGTCAGAAAAAAATTGCTGGGGAATAACTCAAATTGTACATTGCATTGGCAGGCCTTAATGTCTCCATCAAAACAGGCAGGAGGGGCAAATGTTGAGAAGTTCCCCAAGCAGAATGTCCCAGGTGAAAACTAGACAGTAGTGAAGCTACAGGTGTCAAAGACAATGCGTCGAAACGGGCTATTAGATCATGCACAGCCTGTCCAATGTCCCATTGACAGCCACTTGCAAAACCAATGCTGAAAAATCCTTCCGTATCCAATAGCAATGGTGGTGTGGCTGCTGCACCCTTTGGAATTTATGGTCTTGGTACTCTTTTAGGTTTAGCTAGTGAGGTGGATTCACTAAGCCTAGGGTCCAGGTGGACACACAGACCCTGAACGATGATGCAGCAGGCAGAACAGTACGTGTCAAGTGAGGACTTGGTGCACTGGAGACTGGAGGACATGTGCAGAGACGGTGCAGGCAGTTCGAAAGCAATAAAAATAGCAGGTGTGCAAAGTCAAAGGACAGATGAAGACCAGGAGCTCATAGAAGAGCGCAGCAAACAAACTGGACTAGGAGTCTTAATACCAAGACAAAGGTGTGTCTTAGTAAGCCTTAAATAGACTTGGGCATATAATGTCATGGAAGCATGCAGAGCCCTTGTAAAACCAGACGTGGAGCACAGCAGAGGGCAACGGCCATAGGAGAAGGTGCTGATGCCCCGCTGAGCTGTGGCATGTGCGTAACACTGAATTTGTTTCGGAGGCATACTGTATCCTCTGGTATATTATACAAGAGGCAAGAAGGAACTGCCTTTATAAGATATTAAGCTCAGGTTCCAGTACATACAAATAGGGTGAAATAAAACCTATGGATGTTATAATCTCTCTATCTCCAGTAATTGTATTATTGCATGGGATTCTTTATGCTGTTACATTGGCTCATCTTCTCCCCATTAAGGTCCCTACAATATGGAATTCTCTCAGTAAATATCTTCTATATAAGAGAATTTTCCCAATTGACCGATCAAGGATGGATAGTGAGAGGCACAAGATGGCGGAGAGGATATTACACCTCAGCCTAGAGATCCTCTTCCGGCTTACTGGAGAGGTGAGAGATTCTGATGACGTCACATTACATTATTCTTATCTATGGAAATAACAGATGGACAGAACTGGAGAGGTGAGGACTCTGGAAATGTCTGTAGTGAGATTTATTAATGTGTCTCTCCATAACCAGGATTACACAGTAGTGAAGAAGACCTCTAGTGAGTGCTGCCAGGCCCCTGTATCTAAGGGATGGGGAAGACCCCTGATCCCAATCACGGGGCCTCCACCTCTCCCCCTGATACATAAGGACATCAATGACCAGAAGATTCTAGAACTCGCCTACAAAATTATTGAGCTGCTGACTGGAGAGGTGACACTTCTGCAAATGCTGGGACATTATACAGTAACACTATAAAGGTATTGGGGGCTATGACCATATCATTGTATGTGTCAGGTTCCTATAAGGTATCAGGATGTCGCCATCTATTTCTCCATGGAGGAGTGGGAGTATTTAGAAGGACACAAAGATCTGTACAAGGACGTCATGATGGAGGTTCCCCAGCCCCTCACGTCACCAGGTAATAGACAGGACTAAATACACACGGCCTATAATTATCTGTATGTGAAGAATGAATTCAGTCCCTGTTTGTGTTTCCTCCAGTTCTATCCAGTAAGAGGACAACAGAAGAGAGATGTCCCCGTCCTCTTCTACCACAGGACTGTAAGCAAGAGGATCTCAATGTTCCTCAGGATTATCAGGTAGATGGAGAGAAGGTGTTATGAAATCTCTATGATGGCAGGATTAGAGCTGATCATAGATGTGACTTCTCCATCATCTGTCTGTGACTTTTACAATCTTTTGTTTCAGGATAAAAATCAGATCCATATTAATACTACAGAGACATATGTGAGAGGTGATGAGCAGTTTAAAGGGGAGATTCCTACAGATAACTACCCAGGTGAGTAGTAACCACTAAATGCAGAGACGTCACAGATTCTACTCAGTCACTGTATGTGTTTTCTCCAGTTCTATCCAGCCAGAAGACAACACCAGAGAGATGTCCCCGTCCTCTTCTCCCACAGGACTGTAAACAAGAATATCCCAATGTTCCTCAGGATCATCAGGTAGATGGAGAGAAGGTGTCATGAAATCACCCCTATTACGTGTAGAGGGCTGTGAATGTCTTGTATTCAGTCTTGTTTTATCCACCAGTATTATATGTTTTATACTTGTGTAATGAGAACGGTGGAGATGGCAGGATTAGAGCTGATCATAGATGTGACTACTCAGTCTGTCTTTGACTTTTACAATCTTTTTCAGGATAAAGATCTGACCCATAATAATACTACAGAGACATATGTGGGGGGTGATGAGCGGTGTAAAGAGGAGATTCCTACAGATAACAACACAGGTGAGTAGTGACCATTAAATGTAGAGAAGTCAGATTCTTTTTTTAATCCGATACCTTTTTATTGAACATTTTCAAAAGTACAATACAATTAAACCCCAAACATTACCCACCCTACCTCCCTGTCCATATACTGCTGCTGCGAGAAGAATACACAGATATCCATATAAACATTCGCAATTACATAAAACCAACACATGATCGTATCAATATAGGTACTTATAATAACATACACTTGGGAAGAGAGTCCCAGATTAATCCGCCATTCTGCTCATAGTTTCAGAACATTCGTAAAAGTATTCTAGACCACGTTAACGTCAGGGGGCCAGATTTGGTGTGTCCAGTCAGGGCGCCCATATCTTCAAATTTTTGATATGTCCGCCTTTTTTGATACACATTTCTCAAGGCGTATAGTGCTGTTTAACCCGGTTATTACCTCTCCAACAACTGGAGAGTTAGGATTATATCAGTATGAAGTTATACTGCTCCGGGCCTGATATAGTGTACGCGTGATAGCCAATCGATTATTTTCCCTCACAGGGATATCAGCTGTATACCCAAGAACACAAGTCAAAGGTTCTGAAGGAATCTGACAAGCGTACACAGTCTATAAGCTCTATCGTGTCCTTCCAGTACCTCCGAAGACGTGGACATCCACATTAGATGTATTAAATCTGTGTCCAGCATATTACATTTCCAGTATCTTGAGTCTGGCTTCACCTCCATTTTAACCCCTTTCCGACATGTGCCGTACTATTAGGACACATGTCGGGTCCCTCCCTTTGGTGCGGGCTCTAGTGCTTAGTCCACACTTTTCCAGGCACATGACAGCTGATCTGTACAGGTGTCATGTGCCCCTAACAGCTGCGGGGCACATGACACATTGGTCAAAGCTTTCATGTAGCATGGAAGCTTTGACCAATCCAAGGTGCCCTCAACAGGTGTATTTTGTTCCCAGTTAAGTGAGTTTCTTGTAAACATATTATTGCTGGATACAAAAGTTTTGTACAATCCAGAATAGCCATACGTTTTACAGACTCATTAATCCCCAACATTTCATGACAAAAAGGTTGTGATATTAGCCATTTACTAGAGTAGAGTCGGACCATGACGCAGACCCCCATATCAAATAGACATCTCCAAGTTTATACATTCCCAGTTAAACATCAGTGAATATAACATTACTTTGCAACAGATCCTGACCCAACTTATACTCACCCAAAAATAAAACTTCCCCAACCAACACATATCAGAGATGACTGTGGGGTCTCAGATCTTGACTCTTCCTAGTGAGGGGATTGTTCCAATTACCACTGCCTATGCACTAAATGCCCAAGGAGCCCTAATCTGGCAGATCAAACAGAGCAAGTTAACCCCAATGTGTCTCCAAGAACCATATATTGTAACAATTGCGGACTTATCTACGTCACCAATTAGGCCAATCAGCACCTGAAGAAAAGAAAAGGCGGGGGAAGGGAAAGGGGTCCGCAACCCAGCATATAACACATGTGAGCCACCTAGTAGAGTTCATTCCTACCACCCTAAACCATGCAGGGTATAACATTGAGTAAGGCACATTTATTTGGCGAAGTCTACATTTAATGTCCAGGAATTGGGCTCTTTTTTTTTTTTTTCTTCTGGGCCTTGACTTAATAATCAGGAAATAAGGAGATCTTGTGTCCATCCACTGAGAAGTCAGAAATATTTCTCTCCATACGGAGTATTATATGAATGTCTCTGTAGTGTAGGATCTTCATGAGCACTGTACGTGGAGGGCTACCTGGGGGAGGTAGACTAGTTGGAACACGATGGGCGCATAATGGGGTCAGGTTGTCTTTCTCAAGTATTTTTAGTATCCAGTCCTCAAAGAATTCAGTGGGCCTATTTCATAGAATCATAGAATGGTAGAGTTGGAAGGGACCTCCTGGGTCATCTGGTCCAACCCCCTGCTCAAAGCAGGATTCACTAGATCATCTCAGACAGATGTCTGTCCAGCCTCTGTTTGAAGACGTCCATTGAAGGGGAACTCACCACCTCTCGTGGCAGCCTGTTCCACTCATTAATCACCCTAACTGTCAAAAAGTTTTTTCTAATATCTAATCTGTGTCTCCTCCCATTTAGTTTCATCCCATTGCTTCTAGTCTTTCCTTGTGCAAATGAGAATAAAGATGATCCTTCTACAATGTGACAGCCCTTGACATATTTGTAGACAGCTATTAAGTCGCCTCTCAGTCTTCTTTTTTGCAAGCTAAACATTCCCAAATCCTGCAACCGTTCCTCATAGGACATGGTTTGCAGACCAGTCACCATTCTGGTCGCTCTTCTCTGAACTTGCTCCAGTTTGTCTATGTCTTTTTTAAAATGTGGTGCCCAAAACTGTACACAGTATTCCAGATGAGGTCTGACCAAAGAGGAGTAAAGACCAATAATGACTTCACGTGATCTAGACTGTATGCTTCTGTTAATACATCCCAGAATTGTATTTGCCTTTTTTGCTGCTGCATCACACTGTTGACTCATGTTCAGTCTATGATCTATTAGTATACCTAAGTCTTTTTCACATGTACTGTTGCTTAGCTCTATTCCTCCCATTCTGTATATGCTTTTTTCATTTTTATTGCCCAGATGTAGTACTTTGCATTTTTCCCTGTTAAAAACCATTCTGTTGGTTGCTGCCCACTGCTCCAGTTTATTTAGGTCTTTTTGAATCCTCTCTCTCTCTTCTCTAGTATTAGCTATCCCTCCTAGCTTTGTGTCATCAGCAAATTTAATCAGTTTACCCTCAATTCCTTCATCTAAATCATTGATAAAGATGTTGAACAATACAGGTCCCAGGACGGAGCCCTGTGGTACCCCACTTGAGACATTCATCCAGCTGGATGTGAAGCCATTTACAACCACCCTTTGAGTCCGATCACTAAGCCAGTTATGAATCCACCTAACAGTTGCCTGGTCCATTGCATACTTGGTCATTTTTTCAATAAGGATGATGTGAGATACTTTGTCAAATGCTTTGCTGAAGTCAAGATATACTATATCTACAGCATTTCCCTGATCCACCCAGTCAGTGATTCTGTCATAGAAGGAAATTAAGTTAGTCTGACATGACTTGTTAGTTACAAACCCATGCTGACTCTGGTTAATCACTTCATTCTTATCCATGTACTTACATACATGTTGTTTAATAATTTGTTCAAAGATCTTTCCTGGTATAGAAGTCAGACTCACCGGCCTATAGTTCCCTGGGTCCACCTTCTTCCCCTTTTTGAAGATAGGAACAACATTTGCTCTTCTCCAGTCTTCTGGGACTTCTCCTGTTCTCCAAGAATTTTCAAAGATTATGGAGAGTGGTTCTAAAATTTCTTCTACAATCTCCTTCAGTACTCTGGGGTGTAATTCATCTGGACCTGGAGACTTGAACTCATTTATGTTAGCTAAATATTCCCTCACAATCTCTCTGTTTACTGATAACTTGGATTCCTCTATTCCTTTAAAAGGACAGTGAAGATCAGTTGATGTTACATTTTCTTTCTGAGAGAAAACAGATGCAAAATAGGAATTAAAAAGTTCGGCCTTCTCAACATCCTCTCTTACCATTTCTCCATTTTCATCCTGTAAAAATCCTATAGCATCTTTGACTTTTCTTTTACTTTTGACATACCCCCAAAATCCTTTTTTATTGCTTTTGACATCTCTTGCAAGCCTTAATTCATTGTCAGCTTTAGCTAACCTGATACGTGCCCTACAGGATCTGCAGACTGCATTATAATCTTCTTTAGATATGCCTCCCTCTTTCCATTTAATAAACATTTCTTTCTTTCTTTTTAGCCTGTGTTTAAGTTCTGTGTTCATCCATCCTGGTTTCCTTAAATGCTTCCCATTTTTCCTACTTTTCGGGATTGTTAACGATTGTGCTTTGAGAATCTCATTTTTAAAAATTTCCCATCCTTCCTGGACATTTTTGTCCTTAAGGACATCCAGCCATTGGATCCCTCCTATTCTCTTTCTGAGTCTCTTAAAATCTGCCTTTCTAAAATCTAACCTTGAAGTTTGAGTCTTCACATGTCTTCCTCCTCTAGTTATCCAAAATTCTATAATAGCATGATCGCTGCCTCCTAGGGTCCCAGCCACCTTTACCTCCTCAACCATTTCCTCCCTGTTTATAAGAATTAGATCCAAAGTAGCAGATCCCCTTGTTTTCTCCCCTACCTTTTGGAAGATAAAGTTGTCAGCAAGAGAGGATAAGAATTTGCTTGACCTGTTAGTTTTACTTGAGAGAGATTCCCAACAAATGTCTGGATAGTTGAAATCTCCCATGACCACTACGTCATATTTTTTGGAGAACTTGGTCATTTGATACATAAAGAGTTCATCCATATCTTCAGCTTGCCCAGGTGGCCTGTAGTAAATGCCTACAATGGTGTCCTTTCCGTTGTTCTCTCCTTGTATTCTTACCCAAACAGTTTCCACAGAACTCCCAGTCTCTGAAGCTTCAATCTCTGTGCAGATATACGCTTTTCTAACATACAATGCAACACCTCCTCCTCGTTTATCAAGTCTGTTTCTTGCAAATAAGTTGTATCCTTTTAGCCTTTTATTCCAATCATGTGTATCGTCCCACCAAGTTTCAGTGATTCCAATGACATCATATTCCTTTTCCTGCATTAGTAGTTCCAATTCTCCTTGTTTGTTGCCCATGCTTTGTGCATTTGTATAAAAACATTTTAGTTTGTGATTGGTTTCTCTTCCTCCCATATTTTTATTATTTCGATTTTTTTGTCTTTGTTCTTCTTTTCCACTTCCAGTAGCAGAGATCTCAATAGTATTTGTCAGCTGTATGGCTTTTTCTGGCCTTTTGCTTCCACTCCCACATTGTTCTAGTTTAAAGCTCTTCTGATGAGTGTAGCAAGGCGACTTCCAAATACATGTTTTCCAGTCTTCGTAAGGTGCACCCCATCTCTAGCAAGTAGTCCATCGTATAGGTAATTCATTCCGTGATCCAGAAATCCAAATCCTTGTTGACGGCACCATCGACGTAGCCAGTTGTTCACCTGTAGAATCTTATTCCACCTCATTGTTCCATGGCCATCCACTGGGAGGATGGATGAGAAGACCACCTGCGCTCCCAATTCTTTCACTTTCTTGCCTAAGTCTTCAAAGTCACTGCAGATGGTTTCCAGGTCCTTTCTTGCGGTGTCATTTGTCCCCACATGTATTAGCAGGAATGGGTAGTGATCTGTAGGTCTGAAGAGTCTTGATATCCTGTCAGACACATCTTTAATTTTTGCTCCTGGAAGACAGCACATTTCTCTTGAGGTTATGTCTGGTCTGCAGATAGCGGTCTCTGTTCCTCTTAACAGGGAATTCCTTCTGCTTTCTCACGTGCCCTCACAAGACTTATATTATTCCGGCATAACCGGTTTTCCAAATCGTCCTGTTTTGCTGGGGTTAACTTCTAAGGTTCTCCCATGCTGTTGTACGTCCTTCATAGGCCAGATCGTATCATCCATTTCAAGTTGGGGTGTGTGCTGATTAGCGCTGCTGAACTGCACAGAGCACATTGGTATAAGATAAAAGTCCCGGAGAGCCCTGGGATCACATCCTCTCACAGCCACCCCCCCGAAGTCACAGATTCTACTCAGTCCATGTATGTGTTTCCTCTAGTTCTATCCAGTAAGAAGACCACACCAGAGAGATCTCCTCATCATCTTCTTCCGCAGGACTTTAAAAAAGAAAATCACGTTCATGAGGTAGATAGAGAGCAGTGGGAGTATTTAGAAGGACACAGTGATGTGTACAAGGACATCATGATGGAGGTTCCCCAGCCCCTCACATCACCAGGTAACAGGACTAAATATACACTGCCTACTGTATAATTATCTGTATGTAAGGAATGAATTCAGTCCCTGTATGTTTCCTCCAGTTCTATCCAGTAAGAGGACAACACCAGAGAGATGTCCCCATCCTCTTCTTCCACAGGACTGTAACCAAGAAAATCTCAATGTTCCTCAGAATCATCAGGTAGACGGAGAAAAGGTGTCATGAGATCTCCCCTATGATGTGTAGACGGCTGTGAAGTTCTTGTTCTCCATCTGTCTGTGACTTGTACAATATTTGTTTCAGGGTAAAGATCTGACTCATATTAATACTACAGAGACTTATGTGAGGGGTGATGAGCCGTGTGAAGAGGCCATTCCTACAGATAACTGCACAGGTGAGTAGTAACCGCTAAATGTAGAGAATAGTTACTATATTTCTCTTACAATAAGATGCCCTTTTTATGCCCAGAAAGTGGGTGTAAAACTTTGGCGCGTCTTATAGTATAAAGAAAGGTACCATTATAAGCACGGTATTTCTTGATACCTGACTACTGCTCCATTCATTCTTTATGGGGCTGCTTGAAAAGCTTTATGCAGTGCTCAACAGCCCCATAGAGAATGAATGGAACAGCGGTTGAGCATGTACACTGCTGCCATATTCTATTGAGAATAAATGTGCCAGTCTGTGTGGTTTCTCGCAGTCGAACTCCTACAATCTATAGGTTCCCACCGATCCTGTGGATAAGAGAAACGGTAACTTGTTTTAGCTGGACAACCCCTTTTTTATGCATATATTCCTTATGTCAGCCACATATATATCAATATCAGTTTAATCCTCAGATCTCCCCATAGCAGTGCATCATTCACAGATAATAAATTTTATTTCTATAGCGCCAACATATTCAGCACCACTTTACATTACAGAGGGGACGTGTACAGACAATAAAGACATAACAGAATAACACATAAATAACATAATGCCAAAAGGAGTGAGGGCACTGCTCGCAAGCTAAAGTCTATGAGGAAATAGGGGAGACACGAAAGGTGGATGGTAAAAAGTGCTTGTGTTGTATGGTCCAGCCATAGTATAACAAATAAGGTATTCACATAATGGTGCATCAACCGGTCTCCAACCAATATGTTTACAAATACGGACACAGAGGTCTATTAAGTGAGTGGAGGGTGTGTGAAAAGATGCTACGAGGGTCCTGATTTTAAAGAAAATTTTGTATGGGCAAAACAGGGATAGTTAGATAAGTGGCATGAGGCGATAGGCCAGTCTAAAATGCGTTCTTAGGCCACGCTTAAAACTGTGGAGAGCTTTGTGGGTGAGAGTGATAAGTTTATATTGGACTCTGTAGCAGATGGGCAAAAAGTGCAACGACTGGCACAGGATAGAGGCATCGGTGTAGCTGTTGGCGAGGAATATGATCCTGGCTGCTGCATTCAGGACAGATTGGAGAGGGAAGAGTTTAGTAAGAGGGAGACCGATTAGTAAAGAATTACAATAATCTAGTTGAGAATAAATAAGAGCAACAGTAAGAGTTTTTGCAGAGTCAAAGGTAAGAAAAGGTCGAATTCTAGAGATATTTTTGAGGTGTAGGTGACGCTAGCGAGTGATCAGATGTAGTGAGTGAAGGAAAGATCTGAGTTAAATATGACCCCAAGACAGCGAGCATATTGCTGGGGGGTAATGTCCGAACCACACACTGAAGTGGCAAAATCAGGCATAGGTAGGTTAGTGGAGCGAGGAAGCACAAGGAGCTAGTTTTCGACAGATTCAGTTTTAGATAGAGGGAGGACATAATGTTAGAGACAGTTGAAAGACAATCACTGGTATTTTGTAGTAATGCAGGGGAGATGTCAGGAGACTGTGTGTGTGTGTGTATATAATTGGGTGTCATCAGCATAGAGATGGTACTGAAAACCAAATCTTCTGATGGATTGTCCAACTGGGGCAGTATATAAGAAGAGGAGGGGGCCTAGGACTGATCTTTGAGGAACCCCAACAGTAAGTGGAAGAGGAGCCATCAAAAGATACAGTAAAATGGAGACAGTGGATGAGACTGGAGTGGACCAAGTGTTCCAGGAGTTTAGAGATGAAGGAAAGATTAGAGACAGGTCTGTAGTTAGCAGCGCAGCTCTGGTCAAGTGATGGCTTTTTAATTAATGGATGTTTGCTGGCGTATTTAAATGACAAGGGAAAGATACCGGATGAAAGAGAGATGAAATATTTTAGTTAGGTGAGTGGTTATAGCTGAAAGGGACTGGAGGAGATATGAGGGAATAGGGTCACTGGTGCAGGTAGTAGGGTGAACAGATGCAAGCAGCCTGGTCACTTCTTCTTCCGTGACTGGTTCAATGACAGAGCGTGAGCTATATACAGTGTGGGAGGAAATAGAATGCATGATGTTAGGGACATTGGGAGAAAATTTACTTTCTTTTAAATAATTGGCCAAATCGTCAGCACTGAGGTCGGTGGTGGGGGCCTGTACTCTTGGGTTGAGGAGAGAGTGAAAAGTGTCAGTCGTTTAGGATTATTGGATAGTGAGGTTATGAGGGTGTTGAAGTAGGCTTGTGTGGAGAGGTGAAGGGCAGAGTAGTATGTTTTAAGCATAAACTTATAATGGATGAAATCTTCGACCAGTTTGGATTTTCTCCAGAAGTTCGACGCACCTGGAGCACCGCTGGAGAGAACGTGTTTGCAGCGTGTGCCAGCTTTGTTGCTGTCTGTGCCTGGTTGTTCTAGGTGTAGGCGGTGCAGCTTCATCCAGGGCACGTTGCAATGTTTTATTATAATGTTTCAGTGCAGAGTCAGGATATGAGAGGGAGGAGATTGGGGCCAATGATGACTGCAAATTCTTCATAGGTTTCTGGGTGTTAATGGCACGTATATTTCCAGAAATGTGGTAAGTGGGGGTGTCCTGAGTGGGGTGACAGTTCTTGATAGAAAGAAACAAGGTTATGGTCAGGGAGTGGGGAGTTAGAAAAATGATGCACCGAGCAGAGCCGGGAGAAGACGAGGTCCAGTGTATTTCCTGTCTTCATGCGTAGGAGAGTTAGTAAGCGGTGTAAAGCCGGAGGATGAGGTTAGAGATAGAAGGTGAGTGGCAAATTGGGAGATGGGCATGTTTAAGTCCCTCATGGTGGTGATGGCACAGGATAGAAATTGTGGGAGCCAGGTGGCAAATTGATGCAGGAGGGCGATACACAACTGCCAGTCGCCGGTAGAGTCTGACAGCATAGGAGAACTACCTGAAAAGTACATTTTGTTGAAAGGAGCAGACCAACACCTCCACCTGGTCTGTTTTCAGGTCTGGCGGTATAAAAAAAAAAAATGTAGGCCACCATATGAGAGGGCAGTGGCGGTGGTGTCCGACTGCTATATCTAGGTTTCAGTAAGAATCAGAAGGTTTAGGGAATTTGAAAGGAAAAAGCAATGGATGTAGGAGGGTTTATTACATGCTGACATGGAGTTCCAGAGGGCACAGTTAAGAGACAGAAGGCATGCAAGGAATATTAATGAGATTCGCAGGGTTTCTGAGTGTAGCAGGGAAGGGGTTAAACTTGCTATAACAACAAGAAGGGCAGGGATTAGGAGAGGGATCTCCTGTGACTAGGAGAAGGAGTATAGAGCGAGTGAGCAGATGGTTAATTGATTTGTCATAGTGTCTCTTGTGTTGTATGGTGGGAGTGAATGGATCTGCGTGGTTAGATAGTGAAAAGGATGTGTGAGAGGAGAGAGGGGCTGATATGGATGGAGTGCACAGTGTGTATGTGAGAGGACAGTGCGTTTTTCACGGATTCCCTATAACATGGTGGGAATTTGTAAATGATGCACTATTTCCCCCACACACACCTGTGCCAGTGCATCATCCACGGATTTCTTTCTCACCCACCCTCCATGCCTGCGCGTCATCCACTGATTCCCTTCCCCCTCCCACACACAGAAAAAATTACTTTATTTGAATGAAGACTCCCCCACACTATCCCACGTTCACCAATTTTTTGAAAAAATAGAAAAAATCCGAGACAGGTCTTCAGTAATCCACCGAATCCGATGTAGTCCAGAGATGGATAACCTGAAAGATATAAAAAGACAGAAGCAAAAACAAGAGACTGTCCGTCCCTCGTTAACCAATTTATTTGTAAAAATGTTCCCACAAAGCTCCGCTGTAGTCCACGTTCCCTGAATCTTGCTCCGGCGACTGTGAATAGTCATAAAGTTACCACTATTCACAGGCGCCGGGTACTGACTACAATGCTCATCAGAGCCGCCGGGTCTCGCTGCATTCAGTCTCGCGTTGAAGTCACCGGAGCAAGATTCAAGGAACGTGGACCTCTCAATTACTAACCCCAGGACTTGATGGCAGCTGTGATTTTTTGATAAAGGTAATGTGCCAATTCTGAGGTGGCTGTGGGCTTTTATTTTTAGTCTGGGAAGGGGACCTTCCCAGCCTGATGATACAAGCCAGCAGCTGTCTGCTTTACCTTTGCTGGTTATCAAAAATAGGGGGAGACCCCACGTCTTTTTTTTTTTTTTTTTTTCATTTATAAGGTTAATCCATATACAGTAAACTACATAAGCATGGCACTAATTATATATCTCACATAGATAGAAAGAAATATCCTTGCATACCAAAGAGAGACTAAAACGCACATGTGCAAAAAACGCGTAAAAAAATGTAAGGAAAAACGCAAGTGAGCTGAGGTGCAGGATTCATGCAGAAATTGAGCTGTGTGAAAGCCTGAGCAAACACTGATTGTGGGAACTTACCCTAAGAGTGCATCATTTACTGATTCCTCATAACTGTGGCATCTAAAGATCTGCTGTAATACTGTTTAAGACATGGATATCTCCATCACCTTGGCAGCCGTATTGCTCAGTTTTATTAATTACTACATTACTTCTTTTTTTTTTTTTTTTAACAGAGATACCCTCTAGTTTAATTCCGAATATATTACTTGACTGGAAGATGCCAAAGCAGAAAAGGCTCTCATATAAAGTTCCTTTTAAACTGGAAGTTGTAAAATTTGCTAAACAACATGGAAACAGAGCAGCCGAGAGACATTTTGGGAGACCGCCAACTGAAAAAATGATAAGAGAATGGAGAAAACAAGAGAACCAGCTTAAAAAAATGGATAAAACCAAACGCTGTCTCCGTGGCCAATCTGCACAATGGCCACATCTGGAACTGGAAATGAAAGAATGGGTCATAAACCACAGAATTAATGGATTTTCAGTCTCTTCAAAAATGATAATCGATGAAGCAAAACGTATCGCAACAGAGAAAGGTATTGAGAATTTTATCGGTACAGATTCTTGGTGTTACAGATTTATGAAAAGATCTGGCCTTGCTAAGTGCACTAATACTACAGTAGCTCACAAAATACCAGAAGAATATGGGACAGAGATTTTGTCTTTTCACAAATTTGTAATCGATGCTAGGAAAAGAAGTAGATTTGAACTGAGCCAGATTGGGAATATGGATGAGGTCCCTATAACCTTTGGTGTTCCATCAAACAGAACGGTTGATTCGAAAGGTGTGAAAACCTCTGGAAAGGAGGAAACTCATTACACTGTTGTGTTGTCTTGCTGTGCAGATGGCACAAAACTGCCACCGATGATAATTTTTAAGATGAAAAACATGCCAAAAGAGGATATCCCACGAGGTATTTTTGTGCATGTTCACGAGAGAGGATGGATGGACGAAGATGGAATGAAGGTATGGATTGAGAAAGTGTGGTCCAAACGTCCTGGAGGGCTTCGGAAAAGAACTGCCCTACTAGTGCTTGACCAGTATAGAGCACATACAAGTGAATCTACAAAAAAGAGATTTAAAGATGTTAAAACTGATTTAGCTGTAATTCCTGGAGACGTTACCAGCCAGTTGCAACCTCTAGATGTCTCCATTAACAAGCCATTTAAATCTTTGATGCGAGAAAAATGGAACAATTGGATGGCTGACCTGACATCTACTGAACAAATGGAAAGTCCAACTATCACACAAGTTTGTAAATGGGTGAAAACCTCATGGCAGTCAATAAAGGATGAAACCATTGTAAGATCCTTCGAAAAATGTGGCATTAGCAATGCCTTGGATGGCTCTGAAGATAATGTCCTATATGAAGATGGTGATAAAAGTGATACCAGCGAATGTGAGGAGAGCTTTCTTAACGGTCAGACCAGTGATGAGGAATTTTTAGCGTTTCCTGACAACTAGCAGAGAACTTCAGTATGAAAGGTTCTCCATATTAGTCAACAATAAACTGGCTTCCTAATCTTTGAGAATAATAATGATGAGTTCTTAGTTTTCTCACAAGTAGTGTAATTAAAACCTAAGATTTTCTTTGCGTCTTTGTTAATGTCAGCAGACTGCTGATCTCCTCCTTTATGTTGTTGACTTTTTATACATTTCCGCTATTAAACATTTTAGCGTGCCATTAAGTGTGAAACTTTTTTTATGTTCGTATTTTCTTCCTTCTAAAACTTGGGTGCAACTTATCCGAAGAATCCCGTATATATTGTTTTCTTGCACAACTGACCTAGATTTCTCTGAGGAGGAAAGCTCAAATCTAAATATTGCTCATGTGACTGATTCAGTCTTTAT
The DNA here is from genome assembly GCF_046119375.1 of Phyllobates terribilis. Lineage (NCBI taxonomy): Eukaryota > Metazoa > Chordata > Amphibia > Anura > Dendrobatidae > Phyllobates > Phyllobates terribilis. The sequence continues at coordinate 49,089,332 of NW_027362765.1, forward strand.
AATTAAAGAATTTGTCCACTACTTGGACACCTTTCTCATACCCCAATTAAAATAAAAAAGCTTAAACTTGACTCCCATGCTGGCGCAGCCGTGTTGGCACCCGCGGTCGTTGTGTTGCCCACGCAGATTGGGCGCCAGGCTTATGTGTCACAACAACCGTACGGGACCGCGAGTGCCGACGGCGCTGGCACGGGAGGTGAGCATAGGCTTTTTTTTTTATATTATTGGGGCCAAACAGATCAAGAAGGGGTTGTTCTAGTAGTGGCAATCCCTTTAACTCTGATGTTCTCCTTCAAGGGAATCCGTCAGCAAGTTTTTGCTTTGAAATCTGACAGCAGCTTGAGACCCTGATTCCAATGATGTCACTTAGTTTGCTAGGTGCATAAGTTATGATAGAATGAATTTTCTCTGCAGATCTAGCAAAGCTCAGTTGTTGAGCTGTATATAATCGCACCCTCACCACAGCTTTCTCTATACAGTGCCATAGAGCTGCTAATCGGTGCTTGGGAGCGGGGTTGGACCAGCATGCACAAGGCCAGTTGTCCTGTAGTGATAATCTGCTGATAAAACACTGGTTATATTGAAACAGCAAAATACTGCCCATTAAGTGACGCATTCCTGGAAGCAAGGTCTCTTGCAATACACCATGGTGCTCTAAGATTCCGTAACAAAAGCCTGGTGACAGATTCCCTTTCAGCATTATTGACCGTAATCAATCGCGGGTATCAGCACTACATAAGAGCTGACACCCTGCAGTAACGCCCACGATCGGAACTAGCGCCTATCAATGGGGTTTAACCCCTGTGATTCTACTGTCAATAGCCACATCAATTGGGTTGCAGAGGGAGGGAGCTCCCACGCCGCTTCAAACGGCACAACGCTGTCGCAATAACGTTGTGCCGATGGTCTCCATGGGGACCCCAGGCCGAAAGATGGCCGCGGGATCACACAGGTACAGTGGCCTGTAGCTGAGAGCAAAAGCTGATACGTTTCCTGACTGTGTCTCATTCACTGATCTAATGCCCTGCAATGCAAAAGCATTGCAAAGTGTTAGATCAGCGATCAGAGCAGGGAAAGTGATGTCACATACTGGGACAAGTTAAAAAAATGTTTAAACTATTGTAAAAATATATAAAAAAAAATGAAATAATATTAATTTAATAAATATATTTATGTAAAAACAAAAATAACTAAAGTTCACATTAAGTAACGCCGCGCCCGGAGCGACCTGACCTATAAAACTGTCCCACTAGTTAACCCTTCAGCGAACACCGTAAAAAGAATAAATAAATAAACCTGTCAAAAATGATGCTTCTTCATCATACCACCGAACAAAAAGTGGAACAAAATCTGATCAAAAAGTTGAATGAAATAAAAATGGTATTGCTGTAAACTTAATCTTGTCCCATGAAAAAAACAAGCCACCATACAGCTCCGTCATCGGAGAAATAAAAAGTTATAGCTTTCAGAATAAAGCTATGCAAAAACAATTTATTTTTATAAAAAGAAAATTGTGTAAAAGCACCAAAACGCACAAAAACTATATAAATGTGATATCGCTATAATCGTACTGACCTGAAGAATAAAGCTACCTTATCAATTTTACCACACAGTGAATGGCAAAAATTCCTGAATTGCTGGTTTTTGTCTATTCTGACTCCCAATAATCAGAATACAAAGAGATCAAAAAATATTATGTGCCCGAAAATGGTACCAATAAAAGCGTCAACTTTTCCTGCAAAAAAACAAGCAATCACATGACAGAAATATAGAAAAATTATAGCTTTCAAAGTATGGCGATGCAAAAAAAACTGTTTTGCAAAAATAAAATATTTAGTGTGTGACAGCTGCCAAACATAAAAAAAATATATATATAAATCTGGTATCGCACCGACCCGAAGAATAAAGCCTTCTAATCACTTATACCGCACAACGAAGAATGGCGTAAAACAAAATTAAAAGCAATTCTTCACTTACTACTGATTTGATCATTCTGCCTCCCAAAGATCGCAGTAAGGCTCGGCTCACTATCCTGCACTCTACGCTGAGCGCTTTGGGGTTTTCATGTAAATTTCTGAAATACGTGATTCAGATAGAACCCACGACAGAAAATTCTATACTGAGGCAGGTGGAGACACTTTATCCGTCTTTTTAAGCGTGCATAAAAGCACGGTCGGGCAACAATTTTGTTCACCTATGAAAAGGACGCCACTGAACAGAGTCCAGAGTAACTCTGCTGCATCATTATAGTGAATGTATCCCTCGCGGGTTTCATCAAAATCATGTCATTCGGAGATTTAGATGGAAACCCCGATATAAGTGCTCAGTGTAGAGCGCAGGATAAATGTGATCCAATATGTTATGTAAAACGTTCCCAACAAAAGTTTCAACACAATCAACAAAAAAAAGCAAGTCCCCACTCACGTCTGTAATTTGTCAATAGAAATATAGGGGACTTTCATGTTACTGGTAGTACAAATGCAAAAGTGAAATGACTCCTCACTTCCCAAAAGAAAACCATCGACTTATGCGCTCCCAAATTCAAATGCCCCCCTCCCTTCTGAGCCTCAGTGTGCCTAAACCACGTTCAGCGACCACATGTTTGGCATTTCTGTAGCGATGAGAGCCCGCTTAATTTTTAGGGTGCGTGTCTCTAGACCATTGGGGGTATGTCAAAATTAAAACAAAAGTCAAAGATGCTATAGGATTTTTACAGGATGAAAATGGTAAAGTGGTAAAAAATAATGCTGAGAATACCAAACTTTTACTGTTTTGTTTCTGTGTTCTCTAAGAAAGTAAATGTAACATCAAGGCATCTGTTATGAATTCACCTAATCGGACCCAAAGAGTGGTCATAAATGGTTGCACATCCAGTTGGAAGAATGTCTATTGCAATCCATTCCAACCAAAATTGTGCTCCAGAATTCAATTGGCTCTCTTCCTTTCAGAGCCCTGCCGCGTGCCCAAACAGTAGTTTTCTCCTACATATGGAGTATCGGCTTACTTACTGTTACCCTTGTGAAAATGCAAAATTTGAGGCTAAATGAACATTTTTGTGTGAAAAATTAAAATGTTCATTTTTTTCCCTTCCACATTGCTTTAATTGCTGTGAAGGAAGGGTTAATAAACTTCTTGAAGGGGTGCAGTTTTTAAAATGGGGTCACTTTTGGGTATTTTTTGTCACATAGGCCCCTCAAAATCACTTCAAACATGATGTGATCTCTACAAAACCATATATATATTTTTTTTTTTAAATTTTGTTGGAAAAATGAGAAATTGCTGATTAAACTTTTAACCCTTCTAACCTCAATAATTTTTTTATGTTTCAAAAGTGATACAGATGTAAAGTAGACATATGGGAATGTTAGTTATAAATCATTTTGTACAGCATGACTAACTTGTTTTAGGATATAAAAATTGAAAGTTTGAAATTTTTACTAAAATTCCAATATTTTCATGAATAAATGCAAAAAATTTTGACCTACATTTTCCACTAACATAAAGTACAATATGTCATGAAAAAAAACAACCTCCGAATCACTGGGGTACATAGAAGCATTCCAGAATTATTACCACATAAAGTGACATAGGTCAGAATTGTAAAATTCGGCCTGGTCAGGAAGGTGAAAACAGGCTTCGGTGAAGGCATTAAGTACCTGCTTTCATATTTGTTAAAATTTCCAAGTCAACCAAGACTTTTGCAAGAATTTAGGGGCTTTTGTCACTAAACTAAAAAAGGTGTCAAGATCCAGGTCTCAAAATTGCTTCTAGGGATAAATTCTAGTTGTCTACAAACACATATATTTGGAAGTTTTGTCTTTTAAGCTTTGCTCAAGGTTTTAGGGACAATTTTTCTATTGTAACATTTCAAGCCTAATACATTCACTTTGCAATTACCATACTTGCTTCAGATAACCAGTAGTTTTTGCTTTTTTGTTCTGCAACTTATGGACAATGCAATAATTTTGATGGTAAACCCTTATTGTATTGAATAGAAGTGATCGGATCCCTAGGAGAGAAATTGGGCTGGTAAGAAATAAGTTCATGCCCATCCATCAAAGATATCTCTTCAAGCCTTGCAAGATCCCTTTTGAGATTGGTCTATATGGAGGCAGGTGCTGTTACTCATCTCACCTGGTTCCAACTTCACCCTCAGGCACAGGCTACGACTAGTTGCTTAGACAATTAAAGGCTTCTTTTGCTGTCAATCCAGTGCTTGTCTTCTGCTGCAGAAGCCCATTGCCTGGGAAGTGCCTGTAAAGTCCATTGCCCTCCTCCCCTTGAAGCTTAGCAGCAATAAAGTTGCAAAGTCAAGAAGATGCAAGAGACACTGATGAGCAAGAGGGTAACAGTGTTTTGAGATTTTGACTTTCAGGTCCAATGTCTCACCATTCACTACTGCTTCGAATGTGAGACTACGATCATTTTATAGACAATCATCTTGGCTATCTCATATATAAATTAGACTTGCAACTATTTAGCATATGATTAGTTATGCAGATTTGTGTCATGTCGCTGCATTATTATTGTTTTGCTCCTAAAAATCTAAATGTTAATTTTTATCAATGTGTTAGTATTTTGTAAATCCACCTTTTGGCTTTCAACACCGCCTGAATCTTTCTGGGCATGCTCTCACTCAGATTCAAGCATTTCTCGACCGAAATCTGATGCCAGGTCTCTTCTACACATTCCCAAAGTTGTTGCATACTGGTCGACTCACAAGTGTATGTATACAGCTTTTTCTTCAACTGTACCCACAAGTGTTTGATTGGGTTGAGGTCTGGGGACCGGGAGGGCCAAACCAGCACCTCTACTTCTTAGTCAATTAACCATTTCTTCGCCAATCTCGACGTATGCTTTGGGTCGTTGTCCTGCTGGAACATTGTCGTCTTTTTCATACCCATAGTACTCGAATATACGAAGTAACTCGTCTTGTAGGATACACACGTATAGCTCAGCGCTGAGAGCACCATCGATCCTGGTCAAGTCTCCCATGCCTTTTGGCTGTGAGACAACCCCATATCATCATGCTTCTTCCACCGAACTTCACAGTTCCTTCAATTTCTTGATTTGTTAGCCCCTTTTTTCTTATTTATTCCAGACCCACTTGCCCCCATCAGAGCCTGGTCTATTGACTTTCGTCTCATCGCTCCAAATCACCTGTTTCCAATCTTCTACTGTCCACTTTTCGTACTTTTTTGCCAACTTGAGCCAACGCTTCCTATAACGATATTGAAGTCGAGGCTTCTTCACCTTTTTATGGTCCACCATTCCAGACTTGTGTAACGCGTGTCACAGGGTGCTTGTATGGATGTCTGTGATATCGCTATAACAAAGCATACGAGCCACCTCCATTGCCGTGTTTGTTGTGTTATAACTGATAGACCTTGTGATGAGCTGACTTCTTGACGCAGATATTTTGCCTGAACGTCCACCTCTTGCCTTTTGAATGGATTGACAGACTTCATTTAGTATTCTTCCAACTGTCATGGCACTCACATGATGCAGTTTAATGCAATTTTCTTGGCTGATGATGCTGTTTCTCTTTTCTTGGAAAATCTACCTAATAACACACTGAAATAGAATATTTGACGGGCGCTTGGTGCTCAGTTAACTCCCCAGCTGCCTTTTTGAATAGCAACCTCCACTAGTTGCTGTGGAGTTATAATCTCTAGATAATAGTATAACGGGTTCAAACGGCTCTATAGGAGACATACACTAGACTTGTGTAGGTGATTCAGGTAGTTTCCTAAGCATGAAATGCATAAGATTGCAGTGGTTTTAATACAAAATTAAGAATAAGTTGCATAGAATGGGATGAGGAGCGACGTTCCCAGATAAAAAAACTTATGTGTATTTGGATCCGTTATGGTGGAGGGTTAGTGATGCACTAATATTCTCAATGAGACTGAACTTCCACCAAGGACAACACCTGCAAGGAGTTTGTATGTTCTCCCCGTGTTTGTGTGGGTTTTCTCCGGTTTCCTCCCACACTCCAAAGACAAACTGATAGGGAATGTAGATTGTGAGCCCCAATGGGGACAGTGCCGATAATGTCTGGAAATTGTCTGAATTGTAAAGCGCTGCGGAATATGTTGGCGCTATATAAATAAAAAGATTATTATTATTATTCCCTGCAGAACCTTCTTCTGCCTATAAGCTGGTTTAAAAGAGCAACGTCCTCTTTGCCGCCTACCAGAGAATGTTTATGAAGCTCTACCTCTGCTTGCGAAAGACCTCTCCTTTGACTCCTGATGGTTCGACCTTCTCCTTTGGCCGAAAATGAAGAACCCGATTTGTGTTTCACTGGTCTAGGAAGAGTTTTTGCCTCTGTTAGATTCTCCATTAGCGTGTCCAACTGATCCCTGAAGAGACATCCTGGCTCAAATTCAATGGAGCAGAGGCAGGAAGGGAACTAGTAGGTAGATATAGACAGAAGACAATTCAAACAAATTGCTATCACCTGTCATTTTTTCCAAGAGGATAAAATTCCTATTAGTCCTACTGCTGTAGGGTCACGATGAAAAAAGTGTTATATACAGGTGCATCTCACTAAATTAGAATATCATCAAAAAGTAAATTTATTTCAGTTCTTCAATACAAAAAGTGAAACTCATACACTGCTCAAAAAAATAAAGGCAATACTTAACAGAATATAACTCCAAGTAAATCAAACTTATGTGAAATCAAACTGTCCACTTAGGAAGCAACACTGATTGACAATCAATTTCACATGCTGTTATGCAAATGGAATAGACAATAGATGAAAATTATTGCCAATTATCAAGACACCCTCAATAAAGGAGTGGTTCTGCAGGTGGGGACCACAGACCACATCTCAGTACCAATGCTTTCTGGCTGATGCTTTGGTCACTTTTCATAGAATCATAGAATGGTAGAGTTGGAAGGGACCTCCTGGGTCATCTGGTCCAACCCCCTGCTCAAAGCAGGATTCACTAGATCATCTCAGACAGATGTCTGTCCAGCCTCTGTTTGAAGACGTCCATTGAAGGGGAACTAACCACCTCTCGTGGCAGCCTGTTCCACTCATTAATCACCCTAACTGTCAAAAAGTTTTTTCTAATATCTAATCTGTGTCTCCTCCCATTTAGTTTCATCCCATTGCTTCTAGTCTTTCCTTGTGCAAATGAGAATAAAGATGATCCTTCTACAATGTGACAGCCCTTGACATATTTGTAGACAGCTATTAAGTCTCCTCTCAGTCTTCTTTTTTGCAAGCTAAACATTCCCAAATCGTGCAACCGTTCCTCATAGGACATGGTTTGCAGACCAGTCACCATTCTGGTCGCTCTTCTCTGAACTTGCTCCAGTTTGTCTATGTCTTTTTTAAAATGTGGTGCCCAAAACTGTACACAGTATTCCAGATGAGGTCTGACCAAAGAGGAGTAAAGACCGATAATGACTTCACGTGATCTAGACTGTATGCTTCTGTTAATACATCCCAGAATTGTATTTGCCTTTTTTGCTGCTGCATCACACTGTTGACTCATGTTCAGTCTATGATCTATTAGTATACCTAAGTCTTTTTCACATGTACTGTTGCTTAGCTCTATTCCTCCCATTCTGTATATGCTTTTTTTATTTTTATTGCCCAGATGTAGTACTTTGCATTTTTCCCTGTTAAAAACCATTCTGTTGGTTGCTGCCCACTGCTCCAGTTTATTTAGGTCTTTTTGAATCCTCTCTCTCTCTTCTCTAGTATTAGCTATCCCTCCTAGCTTTGTGTCATCAGCAAATTTAATCAGTTTACCCTCAATTCCTTCATCTAAATCATTGATAAAGATGTTGAACAATACAGGTCCCAGGACGGAGCCCTGTGGTACCCCACTTGAGACATTCATCCAGCTGGATGTGAAGCCATTTACAACCACCCTTTGAGTCCGATCACTAAGCCAGTTATGAATCCACCTAACAGTTGCCTGGTCCATTGCATACTTGGTCATTTTTTCAATAAGGATGGTGTGAGATACTTTGTCAAATGCTTTGCTGAAATCAAGATATACTATATCTACAGCATTTCCCTGATCCACCCAGTCAGTGATTCTGTCATAGAAGGAAATTAAGTTAGTCTGACATGACTTGTTAGTTACAAACCCATGCTGACTCTGGTTAATCACTTCATTCTTATCCATGTACTTACATACATGTTGTTTAATAATTTGTTCAAAGATCTTTCCTGGTATAGAAGTCAGACTCACCGGCCTATAGTTCCCTGGGTCCACCTTCTTCCCCTTTTTGAAGATAGGAACAACATTTGCTCTTCTCCAGTCTTCTGGGACTTCTCCTGTTCTCCAAGAATTTTCCAAGATTATGGAGAGTGGTTCTAAAATTTCTTCTACGATCTCCTTCAGTACTCTGGGGTGTAATTCATCTGGACCTGGAGACTTGAACTCATTTATGTTAGCTAAATATTCCCTCACAGTCTTTCTGTTTACAGATAACTTGGATTCCTCTATTCCTTTAAAAGGACAGTGAAGATCAGTTGATGTTACATTTTCTTTCTGAGAGAAAACAGATGCAAAATAGGAATTAAAAAGTTCGGCCTTCTCAACATCCTCTCTTACCATTTCTCCATTTTCATCCTGTAAAAATCCTATAGCATCTTTGACTTTTCTTTTACTTTTGACATACCCCCAAAATCCTTTTTTATTGCTTTTGACATCTTTTGCAAGCCTTAATTCATTGTCAGCTTTAGCTAACCTGATACGTGCCCTGCAGGATCTGCAGACTGCATTATAATCTTCTTTAGATATGCCTCCCTCTTTCCATTTAATAAACATTTCTTTCTTTCTTTTTAGCATGTGTTTAAGTTCTGTGTTCATCCATCCTGGTTTCCTTAAATGCTTCCCATTCTTCCTACTTTTCGGGATTGTTAACGATTGTGCTTTGAGAATCTCATTTTTAAAAATTTCCCATCCTTCCTGGACATTTTTGTCCTTAAGGACATCCAGCCATTGGATCCCTCCTATTCTCTTTCTGAGTCTCTTAAAATCTGCCTTTCTAAAATCTAACCTTGAAGTTTGAGTCTTCACATGTCTTCCTCCTCTAGTTATCCAAAATTCTATAATAGCATGATCGCTGCCTCCTAGGGTCCCAGCCACCTTTACCTCCTCAACCATTTCCTCCCTGTTTATAAGGATTAGATCCAAAGTAGCAGATCCCCTTGTTTTCTCCCCTACCTTTTGGAAGGTAAAGTTGTCAGCAAGAGAGGATAAGAATTTGCTTGACCTGTTAGTTTTACTTGAGAGAGATTCCCAACAAATGTCTGGATAGTTGAAATCTCCCATGACCACTACGTCATATTTTTTGGAGAACTTGGTCATTTGATACATAAAGAGTTCATCCATATCTTCAGCTTGCCCAGGTGGCCTGTAGTAAATGCCTACAATGGTGTCCTTTCCGTTGTTCTCTCCTTGTATTCTTACCCAAACAGTTTCCACAGAACTCCCAGTCTCTGAAGCTTCAATGTCTGTGCAGATATACGCTTTTCTAACATACAATGCAACACCTCCTCCTCGTTTATCAAGTCTGTTTCTTGCAAATAAGTTGTATCCTTTTAGCCTTTTATTCCAATCATGTGTATCGTCCCACCAAGTTTCAGTGATTCCAATGACATCATATTCCTTTTCCTGCATTAGTAGTTCCAATTCTCCTTGTTTGTTGCCCATGCTTTGTGCATTTGTATAAAAACATTTTAGTTTGTGATTGGTTTCTCTTCCTCCCATATTTTTATTATTTAAATTGTTTTGTCTTTGTTCTTCCTTTCCACTTCCAGTAGCAGAGATCTCAATAGTATTTGTCAGCTGTATGGCTTTTTCTGGCCTTTTGCTTCCCTTCCCACATTGTTCTAGTTTAAAGCTCTTCTGATGAGTGTAGCAAGGCGACTTCCAAATACATGTTTTCCAGTCTTCGTAAGGTGCACCCCATCTCTAGCAAGTAGTCCATCGTATAGGTAATTCATTCCGTGATCCAGAAATCCAAATCCTTGTTGACGGCACCATCGACGTAGCCAGTTGTTCACCTGTAGAATCTTATTCCACCTCATTGTTCCATGGCCATCCACTGGGAGGATGGATGAGAAGACCACCTGCGCTCCCAATTCTTTCACTTTCTTGCCTAAGTCTTCAAAGTCACTGCAGATGGTTTCCAGGTCCTTTCTTGCGGTGTCATTTGTCCCCACATGTATTAGCAGGAATGGGTAGTGATCTGTAGGTCTGAAGAGTCTTGATATCCTGTCAGACACATCTTTAATTTTTGCTCCTGGAAGACAGCACATTTCTCTTGAGGTTATGTCTGGTCTGCAGATAGCGGCCTCTGTTCCTCTTAACAGGGAATCCCCCATGACCACCACTCTCCGTTTTTTCTTCACAACATTCTTCTTTCTCCATCCAGGAGGATTCTGAGGGCTTACAAGGTTATTCATTGCTGGCAAAGTCTTATTTTGCTGTATTTCTTCATGGTTCTCCTGCGTGAGAGCCTGGTACTGGTTCCTGAGCAGTATGGGTGCTGACTGCCTCTCGATCCTCCTGCTTCTGTGGGTCACATGCTTCCATTCCTCTGTTTCGTCAGGTGCAGTTCGAATTTCTTCTCTTTCTGAATCATGAAGAGATAATTCTGCTCTGTCTAAGAACTCTTCACCTTCCTTAATGATTTTCAAGGTAGTTAACCTCTCTTCTAGATTTCGCAACTTTTCCTCCAACAGGGACACAAGCTTGCATTTCTGGCATGTGAAGTTTGGCTTTTCCACTGGCAAGTCTGTGAACATATAGCAGGATATGCAGCTCACTAAATGGCTCCTGGACTCTTCCATGTTCTTATTGTTAATGTTCTGAAAACAGTGAAAAAAGCTTAAAAAAGCTTAAAAAAAAGCTTCAAAATTGGCGCGCGGTTTACCGATGTCCTCTTTTCAGCTCCAACAGGCAAAATCCAGTGTTCTTTGAGCTCGCAGAGACTCTTCACTTACCCCAAAATGCAGTAGGAATATGAAAATTATCTCCTCAGGACTCCTCCCCTGGTTTTGAATGTTGGTTGTGCTTTCACACTGGTGGTAGCATGAGACGGACTCTACAACCCACAGCAGTTGCTCAGGTAGTGCAGCTCATCCAGGGTGGGACATCAGTGCGAGCTGTGGCAAGAAGGTTTGCTGTGTCTGTCAGCAGTAGTGTCCAGAGGCTGGAGGTGCTACCAGGAGACGTGGAGAGGGCCGTAGGAGGGCAACAACCCAGCAGCAGGACCGCTACCTCCGCTTTTGTGCAAGGAGGAACAGGAGGAGCACTGCCAGAGCCCTGCAAAATTACCTCCAGCAGGCCACAAATGTGCATGTGTCTGCACAAACGGTTAGAAACCGGTAGGAGGGCCACCCATGGGGGTTGTGCTCACAGCCCAACACCGTGCAGGACGCTTGGCATTTGTCACACAACACCAGGATTGGCAAAGTTGCCACTGGCGCCCTGTGCTCTTCACAGATGAAAGCAGGTTCACACTGAGCACATGTGACAGACGTGAGAGAGTCTGGAGACGCCGTGTAGAGCGATCTGCTGCCTCTAACATCCTTCAGCATGACCGGTTTGGCAGTGGGTCAGTAATGGTGTGGGGTGGCATTTCTTTGGAGGGCCGTACAGCCCTCCATGTGCTCGCCAGAGGTAGCCTGACTGCCATTAGGTACCGAGATAAGATCCTCAGACCCCTTGTGAGACCATACGCTGGTGCGGTTGACCCTGTGTTCTTCCTAATGCAGGACAATGCCAGATCTCATGTGGCTGGAGTGTGTCAGCAGTTCCTGCAAGATGAAGGCATTGAAGCTATGGACTGGCCCGCCCGTTCCCCAGACCTGAATCCGATTGAGCACATCTGGGACATCATGTGTCGCTCCATCCACCAACGTCACGTTGCACCACAGACTGTCCAGGAGTTGGCAGATGCTTTATTCCAGGTCTGGGAGAAGATCCCACAGGAGACCATCCGCAACCTCATCAGGAGCATGCCCAGGCGGTGTAGGGAGGTCATACAGGCACGTGGAGGCCACACACAATACTGAGCCTCATTTTGACTTGTTTTAAGGACATTACATCAAAGTTGGATCAGCCTGTAGTGTGTTTTTCCACTTTAATTTTGGGGGTGACTCCAAATCCAGGCCTCCATTGGTTAATAAATTTGATTTCCATTGATGATTTTTGTGTGATTTAGTTGTCAGCACATTCAACTTTGTACAGAACAAAGTATTCAATGAGAATATTTCATTCATTCAGATCTAGGATGTGTTATTCGAGTGTTCCCTTTATTTTTTTGAGCAGTGTATATATCTATATCTATATCTGTACAGTGTTTCATTAAACCACCATAAATACCACTTTTCAAAATATAATAATGGATTTAACCCTTGGTACAAGATATTACCAATGGGTGCATATAAAAAAATTAATAGATTTAGACCACAGGGGTTCATATAGTATACATAAACACAAAAAAGCCACAACAGACTATAAAGTGGCAAGTACAATCAATCGTACCTATAGGTTTAATAATAGTCTAACTAGGCAAGCCATGCCCGCTATTAAACCCTTGATATAAAATATTAACACCAATAATATATAGGTGACTGGTATCTTTATACATAACAGATTTGTATAGTATATACCTTAGTTACAAAGTTTTAATAGGATATAAAGTGGCAAGTGCCATTGATACGGTTAGATATAATTGAAGTAGAAAACCATGTGCACAATCATTTGGATATGGACCTTATTGTCGCTAGTATAAAGTGTGCCGTGATAAGCATCAAAGAAAAAGTGAAGTTTAGAGTGAATAATTAAACTTACATGAGAAGAAGGTAGTTAAAATGAAGTCCCTGCCGTCCCAACGCGCGATTTGCCCTTTCTTCATCGGGGGGAGTGTGTTTAGGGAGAGGAGGGCCCATTTAAATAGGGTCAGCCACCCAATCGCTGTGTGCATAGAATAAATCACCCGCGTATGTGTTGCGAATGACGCACTGGTTAGTGATGACGCATGCGTTGTTGGAACCTGCCCCTCCATGTATGGATACTTCCGTTGGCGGGCCCGTGGACCACAAGCGCACCACCGTCGCTATGCAAATGCGCATGCACAGGTGTCCACCTTCACTGCTTTCAGAATATCCAAGGGCATCCGAACCAAGCATGCGCGCAGCCAAGTGCGTTCGTCTGAGGAGAAGCTACCGCGCTATTGAATTTAATCTATCGCATTTATTAGAGGGACATAATTATATTCTCTTGCTTGGATTTATAATAATTATATATTCAGAAGATGTGACACAAACATGATTGTAAATAAATTATTATGTAGTAAATCGGACATAATTATAAATAAGTTATTATATAGATTTAATACCACAATATAGATTTTCACTATTCATGTTCTAGTAGTGAATATAGAGTTATGACCTCTGAATGAATTTGTATGCTCAATGTGTGTAAACTTTGTGTCTAACAACATACATATACAGTACAGACCAAAAGTTTGGACACACCTTCTCATTTAAAGATTTTTCTGTATTTTCCTGAGTATGAAAATTGTACATTCACACTGAAGGCATCAAAACTATGAATTAACACATGTGGAATTATATACTTAACAAAAAAGTGTGAAACAACTGAAAATATGTCTTATATTCTAGGTTCTTCAAAGTAGCCACCTTTTGCTTTGATGACTGCTTTGCACACTCTTGGCATTCTCTTGATGAGCTTCAAGAGTCTTCCCAGTATTTGAACCCACAACCTTCAACATTACAGGCAGTAGTTAAAGTAACTGAGCCACAGGCTCTGGTAATGTAATAGGGAGAATTTTGTATACTTGATCTGTATTGCAGGCTTTGACTCCACAGGCAGATTATACTGATACATTGTACAGATTGTACTGATACATTGTATTTCTATGTATTTGTATTCTACAGGAAGAATAAAACAGATTTTTTTCATCCTATAAAATTACAAAAAAAAATAATTAAAAACATTTGATAATGAAAAACAATATAATTTTTAATGCGTTTTTTTTAAATTATAAACATCACAAATCAGGAAATAATATGGACGTATTTATGTCGTAATGACTCGCACAACACAGCGATCAGATTATTTACTGAAATCGGTAAACGGCGTAAAAAAAATGGCGTGATTAATTTTTTTTCTCTATTACACCCATAAAAAATTTAAGAAAACTGTAATGCTGAGGCTGTGTTCACACGTAGGCTAAATGTTAAATTCTTCCTGCTGCCTTTTTTCTGCATATGTCCGCACCACACAACGCAATAAGAATCTTCTCTGATTATTGCGTGTTTGCTGCGTATCTTTTATGCTTTTTCCCGCTTATTTGATGCATTTTTGGTGCAGATATGAAGCAGTTTTTAACTCTTTTTGAATAGTACAGATAAACTTTGATTCTGCTCTTAAAAATGCAATGATGCATTTTTTTTCATGCGTTTTTCTTTTTTTTTTAGAAGAAGCCTATAAAAAAAATAAAAAAAATGCTCCAAAACTGCAGAGTTCAGCAGTGTCTTCAGACTACAGGGGGCGGAGATTTCATGGAATCACATCCACTTTGCTTAGACATTTAGACCATGTTCACATGTAGCGTAAATGCTGCGCATTTTCTGCTGCTTTTTTTTTTGCACAAAAATTCTGCTGCGTTTAACTGTCCTAGCAAAGTGGACTAAATACGCTGCTGATCTGTGCAGTTTTGGTGCTTTTTTTTCTAGATGCTTCTATGTGGAGCCTAAAAAACAAATGTAAAAAAAACTGCAGATACTTTATTAAGTGCAGAATCAAAGCTTTTCTGTACTATAAAAAAAAAACACATTAGCAACCAGGCTTCACATCTGCACCAGAAACGCATCAAAGATTGTTATTGTGGAGTTTGGTGTGGATCATGCAGAAAACAAAAACCACAATATTTCTGCAACGTGTGAACACGGCCTTACAGACACAATAGAGCCGGATGTCGCATAGACAAGCTACATAAAAATGAGAAAGTTCTGGCGGCTCCGACTGTGAATGAAGGAACAAAAAATAATCCACGAGAGATGAGCAGGATGCACAGATGACATCGCGTTGCACTGGATGATCAAAAGCCGCTCCAGGGGCGCCGGAAGAGATTCGTGGTCTCCTGTCCAGCCGCTAGGTAGCACTGACCTGGACATTGGACCAGTGACCCGGGAATCCATCTGCTCATCTCTAGTCCCAGTGTCCTGGATACAGCAGACAGTCCTGGATCTGGGTCTACGCCCTGCAGTCTCGGGCATCTCCCTCACTGCCAGCTCCCCTCTGACATCTCCTCCTACCAGGGGAGAAAGAAATGGTAAATGGGCATGGATTGGGGTGTGTCAAGGGACGTGACCAAAATTTGCCGTGGAGCGCTAAGCACACCGCATGATCTGTCCCTCTTTCTGTTCTTCAAAACTAGGGGGGTATGGATACGTGTAGTGCACCATGCCAGCTAACAACCTATTAGTCAAGCACATAATATTAGAAAAAAAAAACCAACAAACTGATGGAGGTTTCTCCAGTTTCTCCTATCAACAGTCCATGAAAGACGGACAGCGCATTAATGGCATCCGATTTTTTTCACAGATCCACAGACTTGCATTGGCGAGTTTGATAGTCGGCTCGATATCAGACTAGTCTCTGTGCAGACACCACTTATTCTGGGGAAAAAATTGGACATGTGAACTAACCCATAGTCTATGATAGGGATGAGTGCTATCTGTGAAATATATGGATAGCACGCATAAGAGAAAAGCTGGCGTCTCAATGAGCCCTTTTCAGGGCTACGTCCACAGTATGTTTGTGGACGCTGTTTGGACGATTGACAGTGTGTGTAGGCAACGCATCCGTCCACCATACTATACATTTTATTGTATAGGAAAGCGCTGTCTGCTGTGCTTTCCTATACGGTTACACTACAGGAAGGCAGGCACACACCGGCCAGACAGGTCGACTATGGTGACATCTGGAAAAACTCTCTGATGTATACTGTAGGCTAACTTCACAAACATAGTGTGATCCTAGCCTACTGATACCAACACACAACACTATGGCCTCATTCACACATCTGTGTTTCCAGTATGTGCGATATCCATTTTTTTATTTCACGGACGCAACACGAGGATTTGGCCCCAAAAACACATTACAAACCTTATCCCAGCATTTTCTATGGGTTTTTGGAAGATCTGTGCATATGATCAGGAATTTTCCTGATAGGATTTCAAGTGAGGAAAAAGAAGCGCGTCCATTTTTTGTGCGGATTTGCCTGCGTTTTTCCTATACAATGCATTGGAAAAAACACATGGCAAAAAACACACAAAAAAACGCATGTAAATGAAAAAAAAAGCGCAGCGTTTTTGATGCCAAGAGGTGCAGAACCTTGCAGAAACGCGGCAGAAATATCTGCAAGCAAATACTGACCGTGCGCACATAATCTTAGGCTACGTTCACACGTTCAGTATTTGGTCAGTATTTCACGTCAGTATTTGTAAGCCAAAACCAGGAGTGGGTGATAAATACAGAATTGGTGACGTGTTTCTATTATGCTTTTCCTCTGATTGTTCCACTCCTGGTTTTGGCTTACAAATACTGATGTGAAATACTGAATGAATACTAATAGTGTGAATGTGGCCTAATGCAGTATAAAATGCAGCATAAAATTTAGCAAGCCTCCATGATGAAGGCGGAGGAAGCATAGATGCCAAATACTAATAAAGCAACCACTCATACATTGAGGCTATGTGCCCACAATGCAGAATTTAAGCAGAAAATTTCCGCAGCGTTTCTGCATGTCCTTGCCAGTAAAAACGCATGCGGATTTTACACGCGTTTTTGCAGCGTTTTTACATGCGGATTTGACTTGCGTTTTTCAAATCCATTTTGAAGTCAAATCCGCATGCAGAAGCGCACAAATAATGGACATGCTGCGGATTTTTCCGCAATGATAATCTGCAGCGGAAATTTCCGCAGCATGTGCACAGCACATGCGGATTATCATTGGGGAACATGGGGCAGGTATTACCAAGCGTTTTTAAAGCGTTTCGGCTGCAGAAATTCTGCATCAAAAACGCTTGAAAAACGCGTAGTGGGCACGCAGCCTAATCAATCCAGGAGGTGGTAGCTTCTTAGATTGTTCCTCTGGATTCTGCACCTGTGCTACCTCCACCCTATATAAGTCGGGGCATGGGTGTGTTCTGTAGTATATTGGTGGCCACTTTTGATTTAGTGAGTATGGCTAGGCTATGTGGTGTTTGGTGTTGCTGAGGTTTTTTTTTTTATGTATCTTTTCCCATAAAACTTGTCTACAATGTGTATGTAGAGGAAAAAAAATAATGAGCTCCTGATTGAGGTCTTAGAAAGTGTCTGGAAACCTAGGTGTGGTTAAAGGTATCTGCACAAGGAGGGTTTTTTTTTCTCAAAAACTTGGAGTTTCTGCTCTGAAAACCCTACGAAAATCCATCTTGTGTTTGTAGAACATAGCAAATCTCACAGGTGTACTGCTGTTTTTTTGCTTATGATGTACATGGTCATGTTTCCCCAGTATTCCTGGTCACTTGCCAGCTAAATTCTATTATACGTCTCTAGATTGTTCTAGTGAGAGAATCAAACAGGAGCTGTACCAGCATGTGACCTCAAATCTGTGAATTGTATTCAATGTGATCACATGTCTGCCCGCTCGCACTGTGGAAGCAGAACAATCAGTGATTGCAGACTTCTGTCTCAAGGACAGACTTCTAATAGTGGGTGTAATATTATACTATATTTAAGAATGTACCAGTGTTGACATCTGGTGTTTTGGTGCTTTTTAAAACTATTACACAGGAGTAATTTGTTCTGGTGTTTGGGGACAGATTATTTTCTGTGGTATATAAAATATACTTGATTTGCTCATCTGTCCCTAACGATGTAACATATAAACTTCTTTTTAACTTATCACACACTTATTTATTTCATTTATTTTTAGTTCCCTAAGGGGACACAAACCTGTAATGTTTAACCACCTGTTCTAAATTCTGCAATACCACAGTATTGTAGAGTGTAGAGCCATTGATGATTTTTGTGAAGCTCAACCACATTCTGGACCTCGCAGGAAGACTAAGCTGGCAGCCATGGTGGAGCCTTTGCTGCCATGGAAATCCACCAGCAGTCATGTCACTTAAATGTGACCCTGATGACACCACAGGTCCTTCTGGACTTCTACATTGCTGCCTGCTTATGATTAGTTAGTGGAGTCAGAAGTCTACATTCCCAAGTAATCTGGTAACACCCACTTGGCCTTAACTAAAGTTAACTCATTAAGTGCCAAATACTTGATTGCTTGATCTCTGCAGATGAGGCAAAAAAAAAAAAAAAGCTTTTTATTCTCCTGTAGCCACAATTGCATGATGTTCAGCTTAACCTGAGACATTTGAAGGGTCTTCTCTAAAGAAGCCCTCCTCCTCCCATCAAAATGTTTATTCCTCTTAATATATTGCAATCATCATATTATACAGCACTGTGTACTTACAATTGCTCATTTTGCTTCCTACCCAGCTAATCCTTCTGTTTTCCATTAGGCTATGACATTACACGATTATTAACTGACTAGTTGAATCCTTCCAAGCTCTATGTAGAAACAGGAGGTCAATTTTTCCCTGCATGAGTCATAAGTCACTGCATATATTCCTCTAGGGGAAAGAGGGAGCAGCTGGGTCTGGAGTTTAAAAGGGGATGACTCATGAAGGCAAAAGACCCCCTGTTTTTATAAAATACAGAATTAACTGGGTAGAAAGGCAAAATGAGCAATTGTAAATACACAGTGATAAAAACTTTGATGGGTGGAGTGCTTCTTCATGACTGGAATAAAATATTTTGATGACTGGGCCACCATTATTCAGAAAACAAGGGTTTCAGTTTAAAACATCCTCCATGTTAAGTAACTTGCCCATAGGATTTTTCTCTGTAAACCACCACCTTCCTACATGTCTCTATTGCCGCACACTTGTGTGGTTAGTTACTGACAATGATTACTGTAGACAATGAACTTTTAGAAAAGGTTATACATACTATGAATATCCAGTGTAAAACTTTTTGTCTTTAAAGATTTGGAAATTTTCAAAAGAAATTAATGGCGGAGTATCCTGTTTGGCATGGTCAGCCGCAACCGAAGAAGCTGGAGCCAACATCTTTATCAATCTCCTGTGAAGAAGAGGGGAAGGAAAAGGAGCAGACAAGGCAGTCATGGGCAGCCACATCACCCGATGCACATTTAAGAAGCCAGGCAACAACTGCTGCTCGCACAGCCTCCACATCTTTGGATGCTACTGCATCAGTGACCTCCCCTCCACATCTCGCCATCTCTCCTCAAACTGACTTCACCCATAGGCAAACTCGAACTCTTCGAAAATTGGAAAAGAAACTCAAGATGGAATCTGAATCCCTGTCCTATAGCCGGAGGTTTACCGAAGCTGATGACTTAGATTTTTTTGACTTTGGTCTTGCATCTCGCTGCCGTCACATGCCAGCTGACATCAGAGATGACTTCTGTGCTTTTGTCACCTCTGTGGCATCAGTGTTCGAGTCAGTAGAGTCTATGCCAGAGGTGGGAGACCTCGTTAACCACCTCCGGTGGGTTACTGGCACAAGAAGTGCTCCACCTCATATTTTGCCTCAAACAAGGGTGATAACTATGTCTACCCAGACTGACCCCCTTTTCATTGCAGATCATGCCTCTCCTCCTTCCTAATCTTCTAGCAGTGAGCAGAGTAGTCATCCTTCTGGCCCCTCATTATCCTTTGATTCACCACCCCGTGTTATAGCGGTTTTAACTTATTTGTAAATTTAATGTGTGCACAGACTTTTTTGGGCTTTATTTTTTTTTTTATGGAGTGGGTAAATGCAGTGAAGGAATGTTTTTTAAAAATGTACAACTCTTCTGTAATTTTTGTGAATAAATGTTTGAATGTCCTGTTCTATTTCTTGCAAATCCTTTATTAAAATCGTGACATGTCGAATCTGTAAACACTGGTATGTCACATAAAACACTAAATACATGTAAAAAACAAAGGAATTTGCTGGCACCAAATACCTGTGTGATAATATACCAATTAAGCAACTTAGCCTGAAGGTACCAGGTGCTCACCCAGGGTCGGCTCCAGGATTTTGTGGGCGACAGTCTCAGTGGGCCCCTTTAACACATACCACAATTCATGATGCACAGAAATAAATATGTATATTCCACAATAGCTCAGAAACAGGCGAGTCGCGCCATACAGGATACTGCCCCCCACAGAATTCCCCACGCAGGATGCTTCTCTCACCCCCCCCCCCCCCCCTTATAATGCCCCATGCAGGATGTCACCTCCCCCTCCCTTATAATGCCTCCATACATTTAATTAAAAAAAAAAAAAAAAAAAAAAAATCAAATACTCACCTCACTTCTCACCTGCAGCAGCTCTGGACTCCAGCGTCTTCCCGCTCTGCGCTATCACGACTCAGGAGAGGGCGCGGTGGATAGACGTCACAGTGCAGCAGCCGCGGAACAGACTGGACCTGCTGCGAAGGCACGGGGAGAGGTAAGTATTGTGCTGGGTCCCATAGCGCGGCGGGGTGCCCGACGGCGAGTGGGCCCCCCGCCTGCTCAGGGCCCCGGCACTTGCCTGGGTGCTGACACCGGCCCTGTACGCACATATAGAGGCATAACTGTCAAAGGAAAAAAGTGGCACTCCACTGATACTTTAAAAATCCAGTCTTTGTTTATTGAAACTTTAAAATTGGATGCAGGGTGTGTGAAATCAAATTAATTTAACCGCAAATTTTGTATTTTCACTAGGGTAACAGGAGAGAAAAAAAAATCAAATATATGTGGTCAAAAACTTTTTTTTTTTTTTTAAGGCATAGTGCAAAGCTCAGAATGGAAGAAGCACCATATTGGAGTTCAGGTTTTGCTGGACTGGTGCCATGTCACATTGGTAGAGCCCTGAGGTGCCAGATCAGCCTAACCACCCCACCCCACTCCCCATAAGTGACCATTTCACAAACCTACACTTCTTAATGAATTAATCACATTGACACCACAGGTGTTGCAGCATTTTATGGTATTGGGCAGTGAAGGGGGGGGGGGATAATTTAATTGTTACTACCAAAATTGTTTTAGCCATAGATTTTGCATTTTCACATTGAGTTGAGAAATGGGTAAAAATGACACCAAAATTTGTCCCATAATTTCTGCTGAGCAGGGAGACTCGGGAGGGACTAAGCACTTTTTGCCTCCTCGAGCTCAGATTTTCCTAGAATAGTTTGTGGACTCTATATAGAGCCTCTATGTGCTAGAAGGACAGAATCCCCCCCCCCCCCCCCCCCCATTTTGGAAATTATACCCCTTTTGGGAACTTGTCTACAGGTGTAGTGACTACTTTGACTCCATGAGTGTTTTCCAGAAACAAGCAGTAGTAGATGTTAAGTGAATATTGCAAATTGCTCCTGTAGTGACAAACATTGTAATGCCCAGCTTGTGCTTCTGGAGACATGCACCTGTAAATTAGGCAGGCTCCCATTGCTACAGGAATGCCAAACAAGTGGAAGTTAACTGTGGTTTAGGTACACTGTGGAGCTCAGAAGGGAGGGACATTTGGATTTGGGAACGCAGAATTTGCTGGATTTATTTTAGTGGGCGAGGGCCTTCTCGTTTTTTTCAGACCCTATTGTCTTACCTGTAATGTGGAAGCCCCTATATTTCTGTTAACAGATGACAGACCTGAGTGGGGAATTGCTTTTTTATGAATGGAGTTGAACTTTTAATGGGAACACTTTACATAACATTTGGGATTATATTTATCCTAGGCTGAGCACTTATATTGAGGTTTCCATCGAAATCACCGAGTGACGTGATTCAGAAAAAATCCCCGAAGGATCCATTCACTATAATCAGGCAGCAGAGTTACTCTGGACTCAGTCTGGCCCCTGTTCAGTGTCGTCCTTTTCAGAAGTGCACAAAACTGTGGATGACAGCACTTTTATGCATGCCTAATAAAAAGACAGACACTACCGGATCACAGGCCAGATGGTGTCCACAGTGCCTCCATCTGCTTCATTACAGGGAATCTTCCGGCGTGGGTTTCGTCTGAATCACATATTTCAGAGATTTAAGGGGAAACCCTGGTGCAAGCTCTTAGCGCAGGATATGCCTTACTGCTATCTTTGGGAGGCAGAATGAACAGATCAACAGCAGGTGAAGAATTGGTTTTATTTAGTTTTTACACTGTTCCTTATGTGGTATACGTGATTAGGCGCCTTTGTTCTTTGGGTTGGTGCGATACCAGATTTATAGCTGGTTTTTATGATTGCCAACTGTCACACACTAAAAGATGCTTTTTATTGTAAAAACAAGTTTTTGCATTGCCATATTTTGATAGCTAAAATCTTTCCATATTGCTACGGACAGTCATGTGACGACTTGTCTTTTTGTGGGACGAATTGACGTTTTTATTGGTACCATTTTCGGGCAAATGAGATTTTTATCGCTTTCTATTCTAATTTTTGGGAGGCATAATGAACAAAAAAACAGCAATTCAGGAATTGTTTTTTGGGGATTTTTTTTTTTAAGCCATTTCACGTGTGGTAAAATTGGTAAGGCAGCTTTATTCTTTGGTCAGTATAATTACAGCAATATCATATTTATATAGTTTTTTTTTATATGTTCTGCCCATTGGGACGGTCCTAACTTTTGTGTAAATCAAGTTTATTGAAATTGAGCATTACAAGAAAAATGCAATCTTAAAAGGTGAACAAGTATGGCACAATAGGAAATCACAGTTGTATAACTATTAAAGGCATATTGATTACAATTAGATTGTTTAATGACAAGACTTATGACATCTTCTAATCATTGATATCGGTTGTTTAAAATTAAGATCAATAAAGAAAAATTATAATTATAAAACAATGGTTTTAACTATAATAACTTATAAGAGAAAGAGGTGAGTAGAAGAGAAGTTTGGGTGGGGGGAATAAGAAAGTAGAGGAGGGGAGAGAGAAAGGTTAAGATTTGGGACTTGGATCTCTCCACCATATAGACCCGGGCCTCCACACAGACGGGAAGAAAAAAGGAAGACTTGGTCAACTGGTCCAAAGTGTGGAAAACTAGTTAGATTCAGTGTGCCCAAGTTGTGATAGCGGACACTTTGCTTACAGGTATGAGTTAAGACCCGGATAACCAGGAATCTAGGTCTGGGGTTTCCCTAAACGCAATCCGAGGAGCCCAAGTATTGTAAGTCTTGTCAGGGTCTCCCGTCACTTGGCCTATCAGGAACGATCCTAACTTTTCTTCAGTATTAAAACCATAGAATGTATCAACTAACCTCAATGTGAATAAGGGCAGAGCAGGACAGGAGCCGATGAGTTCAGACACTAGTCAATGTGAAACTATATGGATGAAATATCTAGCTCAGAAAGGGGGGGTGCACAACCATGTTTGTATAAAAAAATAAGCCAGAGCATAAGTTGGTATATATGCAAAGTATAGGGGCAGGTTCAACTGTAGCCATTTCATAACAAAAACAAAGAAAACAATTAGTATATACCCTGTAGTAACTAAACAAATAGTAATAGTACATGTAAATAACATGGGTACTTTTATTTTGATCAAAACACTGTAAAAAGCTATCCCATCGCAACAAGGTGTACACACTCTAGACAGTCTCATTTTGCTTTCTTATTTGTTTTTTTTAAGAAATGTATATGACCAGACAGGGCGATAATGTTGGTACGAGCTGCTGTTATTGAGGACACCACCTACCTGTTAATCCAAGGGTGGTTGCTCCACTTCCATCCTTTTCATATTGCCTAGGTGCTGCACCTTTAGGAGACCTGAATTAGTTAAGATGGTCAAAGTCACATCTCATTTAATATCTGAAGAATACACTGATAAAAGTATAGTTAAAAAAAAAAAAACACCTACCTACAGCAATCTGTGCCAGCAAAAATATTGATGATCTTTTATTACGGACATAAGTGAGAACATCAGCTGGAGCAGGCTCACCCATAATACTTATTTTAATAAAAAAAAAAAAGTTTATAATCTTTCCCACTACTTTACTGAAGCTTGTTTAGGTAATGCAATCAAATAATAAAAAAAAAAGAGTGTACTCTCCTCCTTGAGGAGCATGACTTCTCTAGCTTGCATCTGTGACCTCTACTAGCATCAACGTTCAATGGTGAGGTGTGGGTCACGTGACTACTGCAGTCTATGAGTGGCTGGACGAAGGATCTTACTGGTTGGCTGCGGGCATCGGGTTGCCCCATGTCATGTGCTAATGACGGTAATTTCTGGCGACTGACCAAAACAGCAAGAGCGGTGCTCCTCAGAGATTGGATAACACCAAGCCATTTAGGGAAGGTGCCACTGACTGCAGCATCTGGGTCTGAGCTCTTAATAAACAGTGCACATTTTGCCCTGTTGTGATACTATAGGCTATATTCCCCTTTAAGAATATGCAGCAAAATGTCTCTGTCTCTCCCTACTCCCCCTTTAATCTGCTGTTAATAGTACAGCTTGGCTCTGTATTCAAGCCCCTCCTTAACCCTCCATGTATCTGGTGGTCACAATTTCTGTTCTAGAGGTGATATCTTTGTTGGGTGGGTGTCGGAGGTTCGTGTAGGGGTACACGTGTAATGCCAGTGATGCACTACTCTGCCATAGGTCACACGCCGTGTGGTGTGCAGGTATTACCACTTCACTAAGGCAGGAATGAAAGTAAAAGAAAATTTAGTTTGTGACGCCAGGGTGCACTGTATTAACTTCTGTTTCCTGGTGTGATGGTATGTTGTGCACCCGATTGTCCAGAAATAAACAGATAGGCGGATAGGCTATTGGTAAACTTTACTTAGAGCAAACAAATACAGGTAAATCCAGACAGATGATTCAGCAGAGTTTCTCTTTCAATGCAGCAAGCACAGTTACTTTCCAGTATGATAATGCAGATACATAAATGGTGCAGTGATTCCTGAGTCCTAGCTTCTGTTTATCCGTACAGTCTATCACACAGCTGATTGCAGCTGTGACTGTGGTCTCTCATACACCAGAGATCTGAGTTTCCATACCTGCTCCTCAGCTCATCACAGGCAAGACCAGACACCACACCATGTCTCCTCCTCTCTCACCACACAGCACTAAGCTCAGGGCTGAGCATGTCCTCTAACCATGTGACCTTATTGCCATATATTTAAAGCAGGGCTAGTAATCTGTTATTGTGTTCCACTAAGTACATCACTCTATACATATATGAAACATTCTGTACTTTATCTGCAAAGAGAATATGAACATTATGACATAGTGAGATAGCTGCTGGCTCTGCTACATCTTAAAGGGACATACACATACAACTTTGTGGCACTACATATTCACCCACTTTAAAAACATGCATGTCCTCATGCATCTGGAACGTCTTACCGTGTTTTAGGACAAACTATAACTAGAAACACACATAAAATGCAAACAGTAAAATAATATGAGTCCATGAGGTTCTGAATAAATGCTGTAACCTGGAACAAATATGACATCTTTCAAATGTCTTTGAAGGCACGTCGGTTGAACGTTGCATAAAAATGAAGGAAATGAGGAACATGGAGCTGTAGTATAACAGTCTCTTGTAGCGGGCTATTTTCTCATTTAATAGTCCCAATTAAAGTACATAGAGTAAAGCATCAACTCGAGTCATTCAAGGTATATTGCTGGGTCACGGCCTTTGGTCACTCTCTCTGACCTTCTCAAAGAGTCACTTGTGATACCTGATGAGGGCTCATCCTCAAGGGGCTCAAAGTCAATACACTCAGTGAGGGGTGACTGAGAGTCAACAAGTTCATTCTCTGGGCAGACAGGTTGTGGGATGGACCACTGCAAACAGGGACCAAATGGCCATCCAAGAGGAAACATATTACCTTCTGGAGCTGTTGCTGACCTTTTGTCAGGGGATACCTGATCTGGAACAACATTCTCTGCAATATTCTTCCTGGAATCAGCTCTGAAGTCATCTGGGGAATGGTTGGCGATGTCATCTCCGCTGTCATCTCTGGAGGGATCTCGGACGTCATCTGTCAGGCAAAGCTTCAGCTGGCTATGGTGTATCACCTTGGTTGTCTCTTCATTCTCTTTAGAGATTTTGTAGATTTCTACTTCAGGCAGAGGGATAGCTCAAACGATGTATGGGCAAGTTTCCCAATTTTCATCTAATTTGCTGGTGCGATGATTCTTCTTAAGCCAAACTCGATCTCCGACTGTCAGGGGTTTTGCTTTGGCATTCACGTTGTAGTTCGCTTCTTGTCTCTGACGAACAACTTTCATTCTCTCTTCCACAATGGCATTTGCTTCTTCTAGTCTTCGCTGATGCTCTGTGACCCAATCAGTTTGTGGTAGAGGGTTGATTGTTTCTGGAACTTGCACTTCCAAGGCAACATTTGCTGGTAGTCTTCCTTGTCTACCAAACATCAGGTAATAAGGTGTGTACCCAGTGGAACAATGGACATTGCTATTGTATAGGTAGACCAATTCTGGCAGTAGATTTGAAGAATCAGTTCTCTGCTGAGCAGGTATTGTGCATAGCATGTCAATTAGAGTCTGATTCATCCTCTCACACAAACCGTTACACTGTGGATGATATGCAGTTGTTCTCAATTTCTTACAGCCATAGAGGGTACACAGTTCTTGGAACCGTTCACATTCAAATGTAGCACCTCTATCAGTTAGGATCTTTTCTGGATATCCATAAGGTTGTACGGAGGTCTTCCAGAAGATTTTGGCTGTCGCTTTCACTGTAAGGTCTTTCATTGGCACTGCCACAGCAAATTTTGTATAGTGGTCGATGATAGTCAAAGCGTAGGAGACACCATTTGCACTAGGCTGTAGTTTCACGTGATCCAATGCAACCAACTCCAATGGCTCGTGAGTGACAATTGGATGCAAAGGTGCTTTTTGGTGAGAGCTTTCTCCACGTCTCAAGATACAAGCGGTACATTCACCACACCATTTTTCTATGTCATCTCTCATTCCAACCCAATAGAGTTTCTTTCGGATGTTAGCCTCAGTTTTGTGACAACCAAAATGTCCAGATTGGTTATGGTAGACTTCTAAGGCAATGCTGGTGATGAGCCCCCTGGGCCGTGGGGTACCCGGTGCCGGCCCGGTAGATGCTGGGGGTTGTAATCACAGTGGCGGTGACCCGGTCCGTGACCCAGGGCGGTCAATCCAAGGGGAATTTATATGTATAGGTTTTATAATGTCCGACTACGCCACCTGTGGAATGCGGCTAAAGGGGGCCGCCGCTGCGGAACAGTCCTCTGAAGCTGGTGGTATTGCAGCAAGGGTATTATTACTCCCCACAGGAAGAGTGTAGCTTCAGGGCAGTGTGGGTGAATGATGGTGGTTGTAGTGCAGGGAGTCAGTAATGAACACAGAGTCCGTGTGATGCAGTCCCAAGATCTTTACTCACAGTTGTTGCGGTTCTTGTTACAGACGTCCAAGTAACTTCCCACGTCGTGCTGCGCGTACTCAGTGAGGGGTTCAGTCCACCCTCAGGTATCTCTGGATTATTTAGCAGGACCCCCTTCTATGTGTCCTTTCTCTGGCCTTCTTCCTGCACCTCACACCCAGCGACACTCCTATCCGGTACCCTCGGGCCTTGGCGGGCGACATGTGTTCCGTCCCCTGGGTCCTATGTGGCTACCTTCTTAGCGAGACTGGTGTGGACTTCGGCTTACAGCACATGAAATGCTGCAGCCTCCGGTTTCTAGTTGAGCCTTGCTGTTTCTCCGCTAGTTGAGGGACCGGTTCCCCTTATCTGGCCTGACCCCTCTGCCTCCTGGTAGCAGCGGGCGTACGGGTGGCTTGCTGCACGGCCCGTACCCCTAGGGTCCCTTCTTCCGTTCCTGGAGCCTTTCCTGCTCCCTCTCCTCTCAGGCTCAGGCCTCCTGGCTAGGCCCGCCTCTGGAGCAGACCTCATGCAGAGCCTCTGCTCCTGTCACTTCTCCTCAGACTGTCTGAACTGAACACTGATCTAAGATGGTGTCCTGTTTTATATGCTCCTACTCCAGTGCTCCCAGGATCTACGTCCTCCACCCCTTTCACTACATAGTTCCCCCTCTCTAGGTGGTTCCCCCCACTCCAGCCAGGGACCAGGGACTGTGCTCTCCCGTAGGAGCAATCTCACCTTGTCCCCCGGAAATGTGGTGTAATGAATGCTGGTGTTAGGGTCCTGAGCCATACTCCTTCTTTACCTGAGAGTGAGGTACCACACCTCTGGATGAGATGCAATAATTCTGTGGCGACCGAACCCTCAGGGGCGCCACACTGGCATCTTGCCTTGGTACAACGATCTGGATTACTCGCTCATGGGTAGCTGGATCAATGGTTCTTCGAACCAGCAGGCTTTTTTCAGTGAATAGCCATTTCCACTGTTTCAAAAGTCTGTTCAACTCAAGATCTCTGGAGTTGTAGCTGCCCTGATGTCTATAGAGTCCATTCCTTGTACTGAGGATGTCTTTTAGAGTGTTCAGCACTCTACTCTCTTCCTGGATTTGGATCCATTGGACTCTGTCAGTTTGCAGCTGTTGCTCTTGCTGGTTAGATAAAGGGTGAGGATTACATCTTAACATATGGGCACCTTGCTTTACATGCAACTGTTGGAACTCTCGTTTAATGTGGCCTCGTCTCCGGCACTTCCTGCATATGGGCCTCCTTTGAGTGTAAAGCTGATCTGTGGGCCGATTTCTAGGATTGTGATAGCCACATTTTCTTGAGCCATAATGCCATCAGTCTCTGTGTAACCAGGAGTCTTCAGGTTGTCGGTACTGCTGCTGCTTTAAATCTTTTAGCTCCTCACACACCACTGTCAGTCTCTTGGTGAGTTCTACTACTTGGTCATGCAGGTCACCTGCAGAATCATGGGTTTACATAGTTACATAGTTACATAGTTTATAAGGCCGAAAAAAGACAAGCGTCCATCCAGTTCAGCCTATTTCTTGTGCACTGCAGCTATTCCGCAGCGTTGATCCAGGGGAAGGCAAAAAAAACCCATGCGGTATAGGCCAATTTACATCATTGAGGAAAAATTCACTTCCCGACTTCAATCTGGCAGTCAGATTAAATCCCTGGATTAATTAACTATCACTAAGCATAAGATGTAATTTTATTGTTCTCCAGAAAGGCGTCCAGGCCTCTCTTGAACTCATTACGTGAATTGGACATCACCACTTCCTCTCCCAGAGAGTTCCAGAGTCTCATGGCTCTGACCGTAAAGAATCCCCTTCTATGCTGGTGCAGGAACCTCCTTTCCTCCAGACGCATAGTGTGCCCCCTCGTCTTTGTCACCATCCTTGGTATAAACAGGTCATGGGAGAGATCTCTGTACTGCCCCCTGATGTATTTATACATGTTTATGAGGTCTCCCCTAAGCCTTCTCTTTTCCAACGTAAATAGGCCAAATTTTGACAACCTCTCTGGGTATTCTAGTCCCTCCATTCCCTTTATTACCTTAGTCACCCTCCTTTGTACCCTCTCTAGCTCCAATATGTCTTTCCTGAGCACCGGAGCCCAGAACTGTGCACAATATTCTAAGTGCGGCCTTACCAGCGCTTTATACAGAGGAAGAACAATGTTCTCATCATATGCCCCTATTCCTCTTCTGATGCATGCCATGACTCTATTTGCCTTCGCAGCTGCTGCCTGACACTGGGCACTCCAATTTAATTTGCTGTTAACCAAGACGCCCAGGTCCTTCTCCATGTCAGATTTTCCCAACGGTTTCCCATTTAATATGTATGGGTGACTGCTGTTTTTCTTTCCCATGTGCATGACCTTACATTTATTGGCATTGAACCCCATTTGCCATTTTTTGGCCCAACTCCCCAATTTATCTAAATCCTCCTCTAGCTGTGCCCTATCCTCATCTGTATTAACTACTTTACAAAGTTTAGTATCATCTGCAAATATTGCTATTCTACTATGCAACCCTTCCACTAGATCATTAATAAATATATTAAATAATATAGGGTTTGAATTAGAACACAATTGGTAACCGTTTCTTTGAGGCCAATTGGTGGCGCTGTTTCAGGTCTAGGGAAAGCACTTGTTTGGTTGTCAGGCTGGTCACATGGGCTACTGCAAGCGGGAACTTGGCTGGAATCTGCTTTCAGTCCCAGAACTCTAATGGCCATCTCCTTGAAGTTTAAGAATGAGCTGTCTGGGTTCTGCAGGGACAGTATTCTCAGTTGAGTTTTGATAGACTCTGTTCTTGCTCCCTCTACAAACTGGTTCCTTAAGGCGACATCTGCATTCATCACTTCATGAGGTTCCACCTGTCGTATGGCATGCAGTGCCTCTTGCACGCTCAGAGCAAAGTCTCTGAGTGACTCATCAAGCTGCTGTTTTCTGCCAAAGAATCGCATTTTTAATTCTGGGAAAGTTCTGATATCAAAAGTGGCACTCAGTCTCTCAAAGATTTGTTCAACAGTTCTTTTCTCAGTATGGCGCCAGGATTTCACCTCCCTTAGAGCTGCTCCACTCAATTGCCCAATTAATATTTCCACCTTCTGCTCTGTGGACACTGGATAAAGTCTAAAGATAGCTTGCATCTTTTCTCTAAAGTCTCTTAGTTCATGGGCATCCCCTTTATAGCTTGGGAGCCACGGTGCTCCAAAATAATAGTGCATAGTTATAGGCATTGTGTGGGCCATACTGTAAGCTCCACTATTGCTGGACAGATCACACTCTTTATCCTCAGACGTTATGTACAGTCTATTATAGTAAGAAGTTGGTACAGTTTGCTTATCCTCTTCCAGGGGTGCTGTGCCTTTTACTATGATCTGGTTCTATATTACTGCAGGAATCGATGATGCTGCACTGTAATCCTGTGTATAAGGCTGAACTTTCCCTTATTGGGTATGCTGTGCTGCAATTGGCTGAAGTACGATGAAGAAGACGGGACTTCCTTCTGCTGCTGTGCTTGTCCTCACGGCGGCCATTAGCACATGTACAGTTCATGAAGCTCTGCATTCACAATGGCTGAGGTTTCTTGCGCACCTTTCATTTAGTAGGATCCTGTTCGTGCACGCCAAAAGATAGATATTGTAATGCCAGTAATGCACTACTCTGCCATAGATCACACTGTGTGTGGTGCTAGTGTTATCACTTCACTAAGGCAGGAATGAAAGTAAAAGAAAATTTAGTTCATGACGCCAGGGTGCACTGTACTAACTTCTGTTTCCTGGTGTGATGGTATGTTGTGCACCCGATAGTCCAAAAAACAGATAGGCAGATAGGCTATTGGTAAACTTTACTTCTTATAAACAAATACAGGTAAATCCAGACAGATGATTCAGCAGAGTTTCTATTTCAATGCAGCAAGCACAGTTACTTTCCAGTATGATAATGCAGATACACAAATGGTGCAGTGATTCCTGAGTCCTAGCTTCTGCTTATCTGTACAGTCCTTATCACACAGCTGATTGCAGCTGTGACTGTGGTCTCTCATACACCAGAGATCTGAGTTTCCATACCTGCTCCTTCAGCTCATCACAGGCAAGACCAGGCACCACACCATGTCTCCTCCTCTCTCACCACACAGCACTAAGCTCAGGGCTGAGCATGTCCTCTAACCATGTGACCTTATTGCCATATATGGAAAGCAGGGCTAGTTCGTTAACTCTTAGTAATCTGTTATTGTGTTCTGCTAAGTACATCACTCTATACATATATAAAACATTCTGTACTTTATCTGCAAAGAGAATATGAACATTGTGACATAGTGAGATATCTACTGGCTCTGCTACATCTTACAACTTTGGGGCACTACACACGTACTCCTCCTTGGCGGTTGATGGTTACTCTGGAGATGAAGTGGTGGAGTTGAAGGCAGATTTGCTCACCGCGAGTCCGACAACCGACATATTGCATCAACTATGGTGATAATTTACATGGCACGTTAACTAGTTTAATGGTTGAATTTTAAATAAAAGCTGTGGCTGACCCCCGTCCAGCGGGAGGGCCATCACTGGTAAGGTTTAAAATGCTGGTCTCTGCAGTCTTTATTACAGCTCTCTCCCACCTGGTCAAATAAGCTTAGGTTATAATGTAGTGGAAAACCCCTTTAACCAAGCAAAGACTAGCAGAACAGTTGTTCTAAACAGCTATAGCGACATAGGCTAGTATATCCTACATTGGAATTGTTTACAAAAAAAAGAAAAAAAAAAATTCACACTGAGTATTTTTGCTGAGCTTTTGGAAACTGCCAAGTTTTTAGCGTTTTGGAGAGTTTCTGCTCAAACTCAGCACAAAGTCCTAGGGCCTGATTCATTATTGATTTTCGGGCAGTTTTATAAAGTGAATTCCACTCCGTTAGTGTCTTAGATTTGTCACAAATTCATCAAATGATTTGCGCCTTTTTTGGTTAGTTAGTTTTCAGATGTTTACATCAATGCAGCTCTTCCTGGAGGTTTAGACAGATTCATAAATTTCGACTTGTTTAAATATTTACGAAATTTGACGCAAAATTTGACGCAACCCTACTCAAGTCACCCCAAACAATAATTTTGTGCATGCAAGTTTCAGAGTCACATTTTTGAGACCTTTCGCAAAACATGAGACTTTTTGCACTAAAAAGTTGCAAAGCTGGTTAAAGGCAAAAAAAAAGAACGTTAGACTTTTGCGCAAAGTTAATGAATCTTTTGCACCATTTTGATGAATTTGGCCCAAAAAACATCTGTGACAACCACAAGTCAAAAAGAAAACTGACTGAAAAACCACAAATGATGAATCAGGCCTTCAGTTTAAACACTGAGAATAGAAGGTGAGCACCTGAACTGTAAACTGCCAATATGGAGACAAAAGACATGCCGGATAAGCACTGCCAAAGAGACGATGAACCGAGGGAGGTGAAATATAAAATATTTATTGAACTACATGTTACGGAATCAATCAGACTCCTTCATCAGGTATAACCTTCTCATGACCTCCTTGGCAGCACTTATCCAGCTCGTCTTTTGGCTCTATATTTTCAGTTTAAAAGCACTTCAAGGAATAAAACTTTTAAAGCATCCAAAAATTATGAATTTTTAAAACCAAAAACTAATTTTTTGGGTGGAGTTTTTGAAGTTTTCTGAAGAATTTTTAAGTGATTTTGCAAGAAATTATTTTGGAAGAGATTTTTTTACCGAGGAGTTTTCATCAGGCTTTTGATTTGACTGTGCTAAGTTTGGAGCCGATTCCATCTATTTCAAATAAGTGACATGCATATTTTTTTTTTTCTAGACACCGGCATTGTTTACCTATCCCAAGGGATGAGTCAGAAGGCCATATAATACAGACAAGGATAGCAAAGCAATGTTCGGACTGGCTGACGGCTTTCCCGACCTGAGAGTGACAGCTGCATAGAAATACATGCTGTCACGCTTTGGTTGGGAGAGCCAATGGCCAGTCTGAGTATTGCATTATAATCCTCATAGGCCAACTATCAACTCACTTTTCTGTGCTGTGTAACCATCGGAGGAGCCCTCTGTCTAATTCCATATGACATCCCTGAGTGTTTCGGCTACTTATGGGTTTGCGCTGTTACGTCATCTGTTTGTATCTTCTGGTGAAGTGCTTCTGGCTTTCAGAGCTCCGCCAAAGCACACGCTCAGCGGATACCTACCTCCCTACTGCTTGACCGTGATCGAGGATTTTGGTAAGAAGGGTCCGGGGTAGGGAAAAGGCAATCCTTCATGTCACTCTAGGTAATGGAGCTCACTCAGTAGGTTCAAAGGCACTGTGTAATTAGGAACCTAACCCTCACTTGCCACCCGGTGGGAAGGCAGCATGCGTTGGGCAGTAAAACTATCAGTGCCGCCTCTCAGGAACAGTCTCGGAAGTCACAGGATCATGCAGCTAGGCCAGAAAACCAATGAGGAATGATGGAAAGCTTTGCCTTTTTGTATCCACATGTTTCCTGTCTTAGGAGTTCGATTCTCTCTCATGGTGCAGTCATGGGTGAAGGGAAAAACAACAATTCTGTTATAGAATCCCTTGCCGTGGTAGCTCCTTCCAAGAAGAGCTAATTTGCTTTGAGATATAAATTATCTCCAAATCTGCCATTATTTGTTCAAATTAAATAAATAAAATAAATACGATGCATCGGAGAAAAGAAAATAACACACAGGCAGTGTCTGAGTGTACAATTCTTGTCTGCCTTCAGATCCCAAGCAACAAGTATTTTATTACACCCCAAGAAGAAAGGGAATGGCTACCTACATTACCTAAGAAAGAAAGTATTTTAAATGGAAATAACGAGTCATAAATTATAGATTCTCCAGAAGTCCTTGAAAGTTGGCTCTGTCCAATTAACTATATTTTTAAAAACAAGAGAAAGCTTAACACAAAGACATCTCTATATACCATACAACACCCTGTGTTATTGCTTTTATGAATAACACTTATAAAGCTAATATTAAAATATAAAATTATCAAAGATATATGAATTGTCTAAATAATCAAAGCAAAGTATAAATATTTATCATAACACCCTTAACCCGTAAAAGAGTTGTCAGATGCTTATAGTGCTCTATATAAATATAAAAATCCATTTTTAATCACTAATCACTTTTGTAATTTGCTTTATTTTACAATCCCCTACTATTTTTCCTATTAGAGTAATTCCTAAAATTCTTGTAATTTTTTTCTTTACTTCCTGCGATGTTTAATTTGAAGGGAGCCTCAAATGTGAAATCACAGGAGGATGGCCATGCAGACGCTTCTCATCAGTTTTCATTACCATATCACTGTCACCTCTTCTTCTGAAATGAGACGTCATCTGGTGGCGGTGATAGAAGCAGGGTAAGTGAAAGCAGTGCATCAGCATAGCTTCTGTTTCTGCCCTCAAATGAATCATCCTCAGTGGGCAGCGCTGGTGTCACTCACTGCTTCTATTACTGCCCCTTGATGACCATTTGTTTTAGGGAAAGAAGCAGCGATGTTAGAACTGGGCTAGGTGGTGGCAACTGATGATGTGTTAACTGGCGCTTCGAGATTAACCTTCAATTCAATATGGGATGAATAATTAATCAGGTCTACACATTACTAATTTGAACAGATACGAGACACAACACTAAAATCAAAAATACAGCAAAAGGATATAAAAATATCCAAAAATATAGCAGATAAAAGGCAGTAGCAGCATTTAACTACACAAGCCAAAAAATGAATGCACTGCAGGATGCCGCAGCCCCTTGATAAAGGCAGTGGCAACACAGGTGCAAAATACTAATAAGACAACCCTGCTCATCCTACCAATCCATGGAGGGGGTGATTGCTTAGCATTGAAATTGAACACAAATAAGGCTTGTATAGGGCGCTGTTCACACATGAGTAGTGCCCAGCATCTGGCTTACAGCCTATTAGTGACACCCATACTGCTAGATCAGGCTGGCTGCCCAGCACTATTCAAGTGCCCCCCATGAGGGCAGACACCCTAGGTTACAAGGCCAAAATTAATGGTCCTGGCTGCAGCCTGCATAGAAATTAAAACATGTCCAGCAATATATAAATATAATATGCATGAGGTAATGGTCAATATTTTGGCCAAAATATGCAAACTCGCAACCCAGGTCAAGGGTCCTCATTGGTTTTCTAGTCCCTACTAGTGAGCAGAATTATTATGCAACTAAATGAAAAATGTAAATTTTCCGTAAATTATTCTCGCGTCTTAAAGAGAGAATAAGAACCAAACACCTCAACATGTAAAAAAATACATTTCCAAAATATATGTGACCAATGTGGCCGCCCTTATTATCACTAACAGCCATAATCTTCACCCATGGAGTCTGTCAGTTTCTTAATCTGCTGACGATCAACTTTTTGGGCAGCACCAACTATAGCGTCCGGGACACTGATCACAGACTTGACTGTTGTGCTTCACTATAACTCTCCTACTTAAGAAGAGCCCCCTGATCATGTGACCCCTGACTCCTCCCCTCCTGTGACCTCATCACAGGTCCTGTGCGCACAGAACAGCCATATATGTGGTGGCGGCTCTGCAGGTGGAGGTATGTGGAGATCCCCCATTACTGGGGGCAGGGGGGCATTAACCCCTCCATTCCTGGAGATAGTGCCCCCTTCCTCCAGTTCTGCCATGTGTATATGTACAGTAATATAACGCTGGATGTGCTCATGTATACAGGGGGCATTAACCCCTCCATTCCTGGAGATAGTGCCCCCTTCCTCCAGTTCTGCCATGTGTATATGTACAGTAATATAACGCTGGATGTGCTCATGTATACAGGGGGCATTAACCCCTCCATTCCTGGAGATAGTGCCCCCCTTCCCCCAGTTCTGCCATGTGTATATGTACAGTAATATAACGCTGGATGTGCTCATGTATACAGGGGACATTAACCCCTCCATTCCCGGAGATAGTGCCCCCTTCCCCCAGTTCTGCCATGTGTATATGTACAGTAATATAACGCTGGATGTGCTCATGTATACAGGGGACATTAACCCCTCCATTCCCGGAGATAGTGCCCCCCTTCCCCCAGTTCTGCCATGTGTATATGTACAGTAATATAACGCTGGATGTGCTCATGTATACAGGGGGCATTAACCCCTCCATTCCCGGAGATAGTGCCCCCTCCCCCAGTTCTGCCATGTGTATATGTACAGTAATATAACGCTGGATGGGCTCATGTATACAGGGGACATTAACCCCTCCATTCCCGGAGATAGTGCCCCCCTTCCCCCAGTTCTGCCATGTGTATATGTACAGTAATATAACGCTGGATGGGCTCATGTATGCAGGGGACATTAACCCCTCCATTCCCGGAGATAGTGCCCCCCTTCCCCCAGTTCTGCCATGTGTATATGTACAGTAATATAACGCTGGATGTGCTCATGTATACAGGGGACATTAACCCCTCCATTCCCGGAGATAGTGCCCCCTTCCCCCAGTTCTGCCATGTGTATATGTACAGTAATATAGCGCTAGATGTGCTCATGTATACAGGGGGCATTAACTCCTCCATTCCCGGAGATAGTGCCCCCTTCCCCCAGTTCTGCCATGTGTATATGTACAGTAATATAATGCTGGATGTGCTCATGTATACAGGGGGCATTAACCCCTCCATTCCCGGAGATAGTGGCCCCTTCCCCCAGTTCTGCCATGTGTATATGTACAGTAATATAACGCTGGATGTGCTCATGTATACAGGGGACATTAACCCCTCCATTCCCGGAGATAATGCCCCCTTCCACCAGTTCTGCCATGTGTATATGTACAGTAATATAACGCTGGATGTGCTCATGTATACAGATGGCATTGACCCCTCCATTCCTGGAGATAGTGCCCCCCTTCCCCCAGTTCTCCCATGTGTACTGTATATGTACAGTAATATAACGCTGGATGTGTTCATGTATACAGGGGACTTTAACCCCTCCATTCCCGGAGATAGTGTCCCCTTTCCCCAGTTCTGCTATGTGTATATGTACAGTAATATAATGCTGGATGTGCTCATGTATACAGGGGGCATTAACCTCTCCATTCCCGGAGATAGTGCCCCCTTCCCCCAGTTCTGCCATGTGTATATGTACAGTAATATAATGCTGGATGTGCTCATGTATACAGGGGACATTAACCCCTCCATTCCCGGAGATAGTGCCCCCTTCCCCCAGTTCTGCCATGTGTATATGTACAGTAATATAACGCTGGATGTGCTCATGTACAGTACAGACCAAAAGTTTGGACACACCTTCTCATTTAAAGATTTTTCTTTATTTTCATGACTATGAAAATTGTACATTCACACTGAAGGTATCAAAACTATGAATTAACACATGTGGAATTATATACTTAACAAAAAAGTGTGAAACAACTGAAAATATGTCTTATATTCTAGGTTCTTCAAAGTAGCCACCTTTTTCTTTGATGACTGCTTTGCACACTCTTGGCATTCTCTTGATGAGCTTCAAGAGGTAGTCACCAGAAATGGTTTTCACTTCACAGGTGTTTCCTGTCAGGTTTAATAAGTGGGGTTTCTTGCCTTATAAATGGGGTTGGGACCATCAGTTGTGTTGTGCAGAAGTCTGGTGGATACACAGCTGATAGTCCTACTGAATAGACTGTTAGAATTTGTTTTATGGCAAGAAAAAAGCAGCTAAGTAAAGAAAAATGAGTGGCCATCATTACTTTATTAAATGAAGGTCAGTCAGTCTGAAAAATTGGGACAACTTTGAAAGTGTCCCCAAGTGCAGTTGCAAAAACTATCAAGCGCTACAAAGAAACGGTCACATAAGGACCGCCCCAGGAAAGGAAGACCAAGAGTCACCTCTGCTTCTGAGGATAAGTTTATCCGAGTCACCAGCCTCAGAAATCGCAGGTTAACAGCAGCTCAGATTAGAGACCAGGTCAATGCCACACAGAGTTCTAGCTGCAGACACATCTCTTCAACAACTGTTAAGAGGAGACTTTGTGCAGCAGACTTTCATGGTAAAATAGCTGCTAGGAAACCACTGCTAAGGACAGGCAACAAGCAGAAGAGACAAGTTTGGGCTAAAGAACACAAGTAATGGACATTAGACCAGTGGAAATCTGTGCTTTGGTCTGATGAGTCCAAATTTGATATCTTTGGTTCCAACCACCGTGTCTTTGTGCGACGCAGAAAAGGTGAACGGGTGGACTCTACATGCCTGGTTCCCACCGTGAAGCATGGAGGAGGAGGTGTGATGGTGTGGGGGTGCTTTGCTGGTGACTCTGTTGGGGATTTATTCAAAATTGAAGGCATACTGAACCAGCATGGCTACCACAGCATCTTGCAGCGGCATGCTATTCCATCCGGTTTGCGTTTAGTTGGACCATCATGTATTTTTCAACAAGACAATGACCCCAAACACACCTCCAGGCTGTGTAAGGGCTATTTGACCGCAGAGTGAAGGCAAAAGGGCCAACAAGTGCTAAACATCTCTGGGAACTCCTTCAAGATTGTTGGAAGACCATTTCCGGTGACTACCTCTTGAAGCTCATCAAGAGAGATGCCAAGAGTGTGCAAAGCAGTCATCAAAGCAAAAGGTGGCTACTTTGAAGAACCTAGAATATAAGACATATTTTCAGTTGTTTCACACTTTTTTGTTAAGTATATAATTCCACATGTGTTAATTCATAGTTTTGATGCCTTCAGTGTGAATGTACAATTTTCATAGTCATGAAAATACAGAAAAATCTTTAAATGAGAAGGTGTGTCCAAACTTTTGGTCTGTACTGTGTACAGGGGACATTAACCCCTTCATTCCCGGAGATAGTGGCCCCTCCCCCAGCTCTGCCATGTGTATATGTACAGTAATATAACGCTGGATGTGTTCATGTATACAGGGGACATTAACCCCTTCATTCTCGGAGATAGTGCCCCCTGCCCCCAGTTCTGCCATGTGTATATGTACAGTAATATAATGCTGGATGTGCTCATGTATACAGGGGACATTAACCCCTCTATTCCCGGAGATAGTGCCCCCTTCCCCCAGTTCTGCCATGTGTATATGTACAGTAATATAATGCTGGATGTGCTCATGTATACAGGGGACATTAACCCCTCCATTCCCGGAGATAGTGCCCCCCTTCCCCTGTTCTGCCATGTGTATATGTACAGTAATATAACGCTGGATGTGCTCATGTATACAGGGGACATTAACCCCTCCATTCCTGGAGATAGTGCCCCCTTCCCCCAGTTCTGCCATGTGTATATGTACAGTAATATAACGCTGGATGTGCTCATGTATACAGGGGGCATTAACCCCTCCATTCCTGGATATAGTGCCCCCTTCCCCAGTTCTGCCATGTGTATATGTACAGTAATATAACGCTGGATGTGCTCATGTATACAGGAGGCATTAACCCCTCTATTCCCGGAGATAGTGCCCCCTTCCCCCAGTTCTGCCATGTGTATATGTACAGTAATATAACGCTGGATGTGCTCATGTATACAGGGGACATTAACCCCTCCATTCCCGGAGATAGTGCCCCCTTCCCCCAGTTCTGCCATGTGTATATGTACAGTAATATAACGCTGGATGTGCTCATGTATACAGGGGACATTAACCCCTTCATTCCTGGAGATAGTGCCCCCTCCCCCAGTTCTGCCATGTGTATATGTACAGTAATATAACGCTTGATGTGCTCATGTATACAGGGGACATTAACCCCTCCATTCCCGGAGATAGTGCCCTCTTCCCCTGTTCTGCCATGTGTATATGTACAGTAATATAACGCTGGATGTGCTCATGTATACAGGGGACATTAACCCCTCCATTCCTGGAGATAGTGGCCCCTTCCCCCAGTTCTGCCATGTGTATATGTACAGTAATATAACGCTGGATGTGCTCATGTATACAGGGGACATTAACCCCTCCATTCCCGGAGATAGTGCCCCCCTCCCCCAGTTCTGCCATGTGTATATGTATAGTAATATAACGCTGGATGTGCTCATGTATACAGGGGGCATTAACCCCTCCATTCCTAGAGATAGTGGCCCCCTTCTCCAGTTCTGCCATGTGTATATGTACAGTAATATAACGCTGGATGTGCTCATGTATACAGGGGACATTAACCCCTTCATTCCTGGAGATAGTGCCCCCTCCCCCAGTTCTGCCATGTGTATATGTACAGTAATATAACGCTTGATGTGCTCATGTATACAGGGGACATTAACCCCTCCATTCCCGGAGATAGTGCCCTCTTCCCCTGTTCTGCCATGTGTATATGTACAGTAATATAACGCTGGATGTGCTCATGTATACAGGGGACATTAACCCCTCCATTCCTGGAGATAGTGGCCCCTTCCCCCAGTTCTGCCATGTGTATATGTACAGTAATATAACGCTGGATGTGCTCATGTATACAGGGGACATTAACCCCTCCATTCCCGGAGATAGTGCCCCCCTCCCCCAGTTCTGCCATGTGTATATGTATAGTAATATAACGCTGGATGTGCTCATGTATACAGGGGGCATTAACCCCTCCATTCCTAGAGATAGTGGCCCCCTTCTCCAGTTCTGCCATGTGTATATGTACAGTAATATAACGCTGGATGTGATCATGTATACAGGAGACATTAACCCCTCCATTCCTGGAGATAGTGCCCTCTTCCCCCAGTTCTGCCATGTGTATATGTACAGTAATATAACGCTGGATGTGCTCATGTATACAGGGGGCATCAACCCCTCCATTCCTGGATATAGTGCCCCCTTCCCCAGTTCTGCCATGTGTATATGTACAGTAATATAACGCTGGATGTGCTCATGTATACAGGAGGCATTAACCCCTCTTTTCCCGGAGATAGTGCCCCCTTCCCCCAGTTCTGCCATGTGTATATGTACAGTAATATAACGCTGGATGTGCTCATGTATACAGGGGACATTAACCCCTCCATTCCCGGAGATAGTGCCCCCTTCCCCCAGTTCTGCCATGTGTATATGTACAGTAATATAACGCTGGATGTGCTCATGTATACAGGGGACATTAACCCCTTCATTCCTGGATATAGTGCCCCCTTCCCCAGTTCTGCCATGTGTATATGTACAGTAATATAACGCTGGATGTGCTCATGTATACAGGGGACATTAACCCCTCCATTCCTGGAGATAGTGCCCCCTTCCTCCAGTTCTGCCATGTGTATATGTACAGTAATATAACGCTGGATGTGCTCATGTATACAGGGGGCATTAACCCCTCCATTCCCGGAGATAGTGCCCCCTTCCCCCAGTTCTGCCATGTGTATATGTACAGTAATATAACGCTGGATGTGCTCATGTATACAGGGGACATTAACCCCTCCATTCCCGGAGATAGTGCCCCCTTCCCCCAGTTCTGCCATGTGTATATGTACAGTAATATAACGCTGGATGTGCTCATGTATACAGGGGGCATTAACCCCTCCATTCCCGGAGATAGTGCCCCCTCCCCCAGTTCTGCCATGTGTATATGTACAGTAATATAATGCTGGATGTGCTCATGTATACAGGGGACATTAACCCCTTCATTCCTGGAGATAGTGCCCCCTCCCCCAGTTCTGCCATGTGTATATGTACAGTAATATAACGCTGGATGTGCTCATGTATACAGGGGACATTAACCCCTTCATTCCTGGAGATAGTGCCCCCTCCCCCAGTTCTGCCATGTGTATATGTACAGTAATATAACGCTTGATGTGCTCATGTATACAGGGGACATTAACCCCTCCATTCCCGGAGATAGCGCCCTCTTCCCCTGTTCTGCCATGTGTATATGTACAGTAATATAACGCTGGATGTGCTCATGTATACAGGGGACATTAACCCCTCCATTCCCGGAGATAGTGCCCCCTTCCCCCAGTTCTGCCATGTGTATATGTACAGTAATATAACGCTGGATTTGCTCATGTATACAGGGGGCATTAACCCCTCCATTCCCGGAGATAGTGCCCCCTTCCCCCAGTTCTGCCATGTGTATATGTACAGTAATATAACGCTGGATGTGCTCATGTATACAGGGGACATTAACCCCTCCATTCCCGGAGATAGTGCCCCCTCCCCCAGTTCTGCCATGTGTATATGTATAGTAATATAACGCTGGATGTGCTCATGTATACAGGGGGCATTAACCCCTCCATTCCTAGAGATAGTGGCCCCCTTCTCCAGTTCTGCCATGTGTATATGTACAGTAATATAACGCTGGATGTGATCATGTATACAGGAGACATTAACCCCTCCATTCCTGGAGATAGTGCCCCCTTCCCCCAGTTCTGCCATGTGTATATGTACAGTAATATAACGCTGGATGTGCTCATGTATACAGGGGGCATTAACCCCTCCATTCCTGGATATAGTGCCCCCTTCCCCAGTTCTGCCATGTGTATATGTACAGTAATATAACGCTGGATGTG
This sequence comes from Phyllobates terribilis, assembly GCF_046119375.1. NCBI lineage: Eukaryota > Metazoa > Chordata > Amphibia > Anura > Dendrobatidae > Phyllobates > Phyllobates terribilis. The sequence goes on from NW_027362765.1 coordinate 49,132,264, forward strand.
CTCATGTATACAGGAGGCATTAACCCCTCTATTCCCGGAGATAGTGCCCCCTTCCCCCAGTTCTGCCATGTGTATATGTACAGTAATATAACGCTGGATGTGCTCATGTATACAGGGGACATTAACCCCTCCATTCCCGGAGATAGTGCCCCCTTCCCCCAGTTCTGCCATGTGTATATGTACAGTAATATAACGCTGGATGTGCTCATGTATACAGGGGACATTAACCCCTTCATTCCTGGAGATAGTGCACCCTCCCCCAGTTCTGCCATGTGTATATGTACAGTAATATAACGCTTGATGTGCTCATGTATACAGGGGACATTAACCCCTCCATTCCCGGAGATAGTGCCCTCTTCCCCTGTTCTGCCATGTGTATATGTACAGTAATATAACGCTGGATGTGCTCATGTATACAGGAGACATTAACCCCTCCATTCCTGGAGATAGTGCCCCCTTCCCCCAGTTCTGCCATGTGTATATGTACAGTAATATAACGCTGGATGTGCTCATGTATACAGGGGGCATTAACCCCTCCATTCCTGGATATAGTGCCCCCTTCCCCAGTTCTGCCATGTGTATATGTACAGTAATATAACGCTGGATGTGCTCATGTATACAGGAGGCATTAACCCCTCTATTCCCGGAGATAGTGCCCCCTTCCCCCAGTTCTGCCATGTGTATATGTACAGTAATATAACGCTGGATGTGCTCATGTATACAGGGGACATTAACCCCTTCATTCCTGGAGATAGTGCCCCCTCCCCCAGTTCTGCCATGTGTATATGTACAGTAATATAACGCTTGATGTGCTCATGTATACAGGGGACATTAACCCCTCCATTCCCGGAGATAGTGCCCTCTTCCCCTGTTCTGCCATGTGTATATGTACAGTAATATAACGCTGGATGTGCTCATGTATACAGGGGACATTAACCCCTCCATTCCCGGAGATAGTGCCCCCTCCCCCAGTTCTGCCATGTGTATATGTACAGTAATATAACGCTGGATGTGCTCATGTATACAGGGGACATTAACCCTTCCATTCCCAGGGATAGTGCCCCCTTCCCCCAGTTCTGCCATGTGTATATGTATAGTAATATAACGCTGGATGTGCTCATGTATACAGGGGACATTAACCCTTCCATTCCCAGGGATAGTGCCCCCTTCCCCCAGTTCTGCCATGTGTATATGTACAGTAATATAACGCTGGACGTGCTCATGTATACAGGGGACATTAACCCCTCCATTCCCGGAGATAGTGGCCCCCTTCTCCAGTTCTGCCATGTGTATATGTACAGTAATATAACGCTGGATGTGATCATGTATACAGGAGACATTAACCCCTCCATTCCTGGAGATAGTGCCCCCTTCCCCCAGTTCTGCCATGTGTATATGTACAGTAATATAACTCTGGATGTGCTCATGTATACAGGGGGCATTAATCCCTCCATTCCTGGATATAGTGCCCCCTTCCCCAGTTCTGCCATGTGTATATGTACAGTAATATAACGCTGGATGTGCTCATGTATACAGGAGGCATTAACCCCTCTATTCCCGGAGATAGTGCCCCCTTCCCCCAGTTCTGCCATGTGTATATGTACAGTAATATAACGCTGGATGTGCTCATGTATACAGGGGACATTAACCCCTCCATTCCCGGAGATAGTGCCCCCTTCCCCCAGTTCTGCCATGTGTATATGTACAGTAATATAACGCTGGATGTGCTCATGTATACAGGGGACATTAACCCCTTCATTGCTGGATATAGTGCCCCCTTCCCCAGTTCTGCCATGTGTATATGTACAGTAATACAACGCAGCAGCATTTCAGAGTCAGACATGCATAGCTGAAATATACAGGTGGTGTCTGTCTGATACATGAGAGAATCAGGCAGTATGTATAAGCGGTTCTCTTTATATTTCAGACTTTATATTACGTTTCATTAATAAAAGCGAGACGCCGCTAATCAAAAATAGTTCCCATTGCGTGATGTTTGGTCTTTTATTTTCTCCATCCAAATCGTTAACGCAAATTCTCGCAGCATTCAGTATGAACACGTGTTGATTACAATTTGGCATCTCAATTCTTTTCTTTTCGTGTGCTACATAAAGGATTATTAACAAGCATTGTTATTTGCATATTCGTTGGTTGGCAGCACTACCAGATAACAGCTGTGGGTGTTGTATGTACAGTATGTGGAAGTAAAATAGTGGAGATACGTATACGTATATTTTGATAGTGTTTCCCTTTATTTATGTTTTTCTACTGTCGCTTATTTTGTACATTTCATTAGTTGATAACAGGCAAAATTTAAATGGAGCTAAAGGTGCATAAAACAACAACAAAAAAATATATATAGCTGTCCCTGCAATGAGTTTTCATAATACCCTCCTTATAAGGTCCTCCCCATTAGTTTTGTCACGATTCGGCCACTCGCTGTGTCCTAGCTGTGAATGATAGCTCAGCCGCCCTATGGATAGCAGGGGCATGTCGGGCTGTGAGTGACAGCTCAGGTGCCTTATGGATAGCAGGGGTGTGTCAAGGTGTCAATGCTGTGAGTGACAGCTCAGCCGCCCTATGGATAGCAGGGGCATATCGGGCTGTCAGTGCTAAGAGTGACAGCTCAGCCGCCCTATGGATAGCAGGGGTATATCGGGCTGTCAGTGCTAAGAGTGACAGCTCAGGTGCCTTATGGATAGCAGGGGCATATCGAGCTGTCAGTGCTAAGAGTGACAGCTCAGCCGCCCTATGGATAGCAGGGGCATATCAAGCTGTCAGTGCTAAGAGTGACAGCTCAGGTGCCCTATGGATAGCAGGGGACGTGTCAGACTGTGAGTGCTGTGAGTGACAGCTCATCTGCTCTACAGATTGCAGGGGCATGTCGGGCTGTCAGTGCTGTGAGTGACAACTCAGCTGCCCTACAGATAGCAGATGCGTGTCTGGCTGTCAGTACTGTGAGTGACAGCTGAGCCACCCTACAGATAGCATGGGCGTGTCAGACTGTCAGTGCTGTGAGTGACAACTCAGCTGCCCTACAGATAGCAGATGCGTGTCTGGCTGTCAGTACTGTGAGTGACAGCTGAGCCACCCTACAGATAGCATGGGCGTGTCAGACTGTCAGTGCTGTGAGTGACAACTCAGCTGCCCTACAGATAGCAGATGCGTGTCTGGCTGTCAGTGCTGTGAGTGACAGCTCAGCTGCCCTATGATAGTAGGGGCGTGTCGGGCTGTCAGTGCTGTGAGTGACAGCTCAGCCGCCCTATGGATAGCAGGAGCGTGTAGGGCTGTCAGTACTGTGAGTGACAGCTCAGCCGCCCTATGGATAGCAGGAGAGTGCAGGGCTGTCAGTACTGTGAGTGACAGCTCATCTGCACTACAGATAGCAGGGGCATGTCAGGCTGTAAGTGTTGTGTTTTGGGTTTCCTCCAAGTGTTTTCCTTTTTTGATAATTGCCAGGCTATTTAACAGGCTTGCAATGTCATGTCATCATATTACCAATTGTAGCTTACTCTGTGCTTTGGAAAGCCAGAGAGGATAGGAATGGTGCCAATTAAATCCGTGCTCCTCCACACACGGATAAGGAATCAAAGGTTCAATTAAAGTCCATCTTTTATCTAAGGCTAAAAAACTACACGTTTCGTGGACGCCCTGTCCACTTCCTCAGGTATAAAGCCAATACTAACCACATGGTAATGCTCCTATATATACAGAGTGGAATGAGCCAAATTAAAAAACAAAACAGACAGGAGGCAAACACAATTGGTTTCCTGAGCAGAGCGGTTACATTTAAAACACAAACCTAAAAAGACTTGAGTTCACAAGATATTATGATGAAATAAACATGATAATGATACATTCTGACATGAATTTATATACATAGCTTATAGAATACAGGTGTAAACCTACAAACAAACAAAGATTTATACAAAAAATAATTATTAAACAATTATTATATCTCATTTATATTTTTCACCCCTATTTACGTCCGACCAGGATACGAACCTATAATCAACACACTCTTGAAAGTGTGAGAAGACAAGGGGGCACAGACCACTATGCTGTCATGCCTGGTTATTTTAAAGGCTATAGAATTAGGACACAGATGAATACTGATCTATAATATATGTCAAATTACTTTTTTACCGCAAGATGGTGCTGCCTTTGATTCTTTATTTCTTGAAATAAGAAGTACTCTGTGCTTTGTATTTTGATATTCTGATCTTTTGTTGCCGGACCTTCGATTTGCCTTTTGACTACCCGTTTGTATAATCCCTTTTGCCTTTCAGGTATTCTAATTTTAGTTACCAGACCCCAGACTTTGCCCCTAACTATCCGTTTGTCTTATCCCTCTATCTTTGACATAGCTTCCTGGCTTTTGGCCTTGGACTTCTTGACCACTCTGCCTCACGGCTAATCCGAGTAGCGACTAGCGTCACATTATTTTTGCTTTTTAGCTCCCCTTCAGGCCCCTGTAACTATGCTTGTGATTTGTTATTGTTTACATCCTGAACTTCCTACCAGATCTCCTTCTGGGTCTCCAGGCACAGTACTGTATCTGTCCCACCACTCACACACTCCCCCCCCCAGTTGCCACCCTTTCCACCTAAGACTGGATTCACTCACCTGTGTATTATGGTCTGGAAATGGATTGGTTGTGGGTCTCCTAACCCAAAATCAGTAGCCTCATAGGTGTATATGAGGGTGATGAGATTGGGTCAGCATCACGGTTCGTGATCTGACCACGACACATGAATGTGTGCATCTAGCCTAAAAAGCACCATCCTGAGACTCCTATATAGTCTCAAGATGGATAAATTGCTGCACATACAGTTGCTCCTTCTATTTTACCTAGTACATGCTATACTGACACTCTCCTGCAGTCTGTAATATTACAGACAATAATGTAATACTGACACTATCACAAGAAAGGCTCACACAAGGGAACATTTTCATTGATTATAATATAATCTAGCACTCTGGAACGCTCAGCAAAATCCTCTCTGGCTAAAGTCACTAGCTGATAATATTTCCTGTTCTGTATGTGACCTGCAATGTCTGTTTCCTCTCCATGCTCCCTGTTTTTCCCTGTACACATCCCTTGTCACTGTAAACTTGCTGAGGATTACAGGCCACATTTCCCATGACATCAGAGCAGAGCTGCTGAATGAGACTGTTCAAAGCACAGACAGGAAATGTCTGTACTCTGTGCTTTGAATGGACTGTAGCAGGAAGTAAAGACCTGGAGATCACATCACCACATGTGACAGCTTAGAAACAGAGCAGAATTTTAACATCAAGTAAATTATGATGTTTCTTAATTTTTGATAGGCTTTGAAATCTGTATTGCCGGAAAAACCCTTGTATGCTCACACTTAGCTACTTTGATGCCTTTTTTTTTCTACATGAAAAACTAAGGCTTGAGCAGAAATCCGTGGCATATATTACTTGTTTTTTTAAAACAGGTTTTGAGGTGTTTTTTTGTACACTTTTTGGAGCTAAGCAATTTTGATCTCAATAAGGGAAAACCTCAGTAAAAAAGCTAAAATGATTTATTTTACTCACTTAAATAGCGCCATTAATTCCACAGCGTTTTACAGACATAACCATGACAGACACTGTCACCATTGGGGCTCATCATCTAAATTCCCTATCATACAGTCTTTGGAGTGTGGGAGGAAACTGAAGTACCCAGAGGAAACCCATCCAAACATGGGGAGAACATACAAACTCCGTGCAGATGTTGTCCTTACTGGGATTTGAACGCAGGACCCCAGCTCAGCAAATTGACTGAATTGACACTCTGCATGTTTAAAAAAAAATGCACGACAGGGCAAAAAGCGCAAGAAAAAATGTAAAAAGCTGTATTTTTTAACATGTAAAAGAAACAAACAAGCAACAAAAATAATAGGTGCAAATGTAAGGGTGAAGACTAGTGAAGGGTCTTGAGTGGTAGTTCCAGGGAGCCAGTAGTGGAAGAAATAGGAATCCGGAACTGCTGAGCAAGTAAAGGAGACTTGTGAATCAGTACTGTAGTGTTAAAGCTGGATTATGGCGAAGTAGGGAGAAACAGTGTGCCTTGAAAGCCCTGGAGTAGACTACAGAAGAAGGATACTGTCTGGAATAATGCTTAATACTGTAAATGTGTATGCTTCAGGGGAGATAGAGCCTCATGCCATCTTGCTCAGAAGCTATGTCTGACACTGTTATTAGATTACTCTCTATTTATATGCTGCTCGCCATATCTAACATGTGCTATGTCCTTCCGGGATTGTGCATCTCAATGATGCAGGCGTCTGCTTCCTGACACGCACGCTGGAGTGCAGCATCTCATACTGTGCATTCACTAACTGCCGATAGCTGCGGGTCACTTTCGGTTCCCGCATGACGCATATCCAGCCGGTGGAACGCAAGCTCCAAGGTGGAGTGCAACACATCTTGGAATCGCTTCGTAAACCTCGGGAGCTTATAATAACAGGATGGGAGAAATGCCTCCACCTAATATAACAAGCGCTAACGTGTCGGCATGTGCTTACAGAGATTTTTTACAGAAAGGGTACAATATTCCCATAGTTTATGTCCCCAATCCCCAGGCATTATGGCATATGCAATATATTATCGCGGATGCAGATAATACATTATATTGATGGGAATTTATTATTCCCACTGCACTCGTTTTCTGGCATAGCAAAGATGTAAAAGTTCTCCGGGCGTTCAAAAATTTTTGCTCTTACGCACTGACCCCGCGCGGTTTTGCCTAAGGGGAGTGACAACAGATTACCTATACCATATTTTTCGGATTATAAGACGCACTTTTTTCCCCACCAAAATTGGGGAGAAAATTGGAGTGCGTCTCATAATGTGAACTATATATATCCAAAGCACTTACCGGCGTTAGTGGAGCGGGGTCCCAGGATCGCTGCTGCCGGAAACTTCTGTCTTCCGGCAGAGGCAGGAGTCAGAAGATGGCTGCGGTCCCTTTGCTGCGGTCCTCATGCTGCGGGCCCCTTGCTGCTGTCCTCATGCTGCATGCCCCTTGCTGCGGTCCTCATGCTGCGGGCCCCTTGCTGCGGTCCCCTTGCTTGCAGTACGGTATGTGTCCGGTGGTGCGGGGGCTAGCCTGACATTTTGTAGAAGCCGGAGCCCCGCTCCTTCCATACTGTTCCATGCGGTGGTCTCCGGGAAAATTACCGCCGGAGGTGGCACATGCGCAATTGAGATCTTGGAAGTCGATATCTCGATGCCGAGATCTCAATCTGAGCATGCGCCGCCTCCGGCGGCCATTTTCCCAGGGACTGCTGCATGGAACAGTATGGAAGGTGCGGGGCTCCGGCTTTTACAAAATGTCGGCGGAGCTCCCGCACCACTGGACACCTACTGCAGGCAATGGGACGGAGCTTGGGGACCGCAAGCAAGGGGATCGCAGCAAGGGGACCACAGCATGGGGACCGCAGCTGTTAGAACTCTCCTGTTAGTTTTTTTTTAGTTTGCTGGTCACATGACCATTTTTGCCTATTTAATCCGGCTCCGCCCTCCTGGTCTTGCTGGACTTCATTGTATTTACTACTCTTGAGCTAGCTTGGTGCTCTGTTGTCGTTCTCTGTTAGTTTTACTAGGTCTTCTGACCTCTATGCTTTTTGTTGTGTGTTTGTCTTTGACTGCTACTATTTCTGCTAGGAGGTGTCCAACTTATCCCAGTCCCTAGTTCTTGTAGGGATCCCTCCCTCACATCTATAGGTCTTCGTTCAGACTAGCCGAGGACTTTAGCGGGTCTGATCGCAGGATCAGGTTCCCCGTTACATCGTAGGGATCTAGTTTAGTTCTATTGTAGGGACAGTTCTCCTGTCTTTCCTTAGTCCCTGTAGCAGATCATAACAGTAAGTCCAGCCCTAAAAGAAAAAAAAAATTTCTCTAAGGAAAGACCTCCAGTTTTCCATCATGGTCTCGGTTCAAGATTTGGCTCAACGCTTGCAGGGACTCTCTCTGGAGGTGGCCAAGCTCCAACAACACGTGAGTAGCTGTTCTGGAGCACATTTTGTGGAACCAAAGGTACGTCTGCCTGATTTATTTTTTGTCGAACAACAAGATTTTTTTTCTTTTAAAAATGCTTGTTTATTGTATTTTCGTTTGAGACCCGGATCCTCTGGTGATGAATCACAGCGCATAGGGTTCATAATGTCACTTTTGCGCAAAGATCCTCAGGGATGGGCCTTCTCTCTCCAACCTAGTGATCCGTGCTTTAGATCAGTGGATAGTTTTTTTTCTGCTTTGGGTTTGTTGTATGATGATCCTGATCGTGTCTCATCTGCTGAGTCTGAATTGAGATGTTTGAGGCAGGGATCAGGTAATGTGGAAAAATATTGTTCTCACTTCCGTCGGTGGTCTGGCCAGGTGGGGTGGAACGATTCAGCTTTGAAAAGCTTGTTTCTTGCAGGGCTAGGTGAAAGGGTTAAGGATTTACTGATTGCTTATCCCACACCTGGAAACTTGCAGGAGGCAATGCAATTAGCTATACGGGTGGACAGGAGACTGCGTGCAAGGGTTAATGAGAGCAAATCCTCTGCTATGTCAGCTCCGAGTCTTGAGAGGGTCTGTGCTGACAATGGAGAGCCGATGGAGATTGGGGCGATGGCACCCCGCTCTCAGGAAAAAGATCGCAGGCTTTCTGAAGGCTTGTGCTTCTATTGCGGAAATTCTGGTCGTTTTATTAAGAACTGTGTGCTTCGTATGAAGAAAGAAAAAAAAATGGTCAGTTATGCCCGTATTGCCTGTTTAAATTCTAAGGGAGTATTCCTATCTGCCACTACTGCTGCTCAGGATGAATTAATTGAATTTTGGGTATTTGTGGATTGTGGTTCTACTCTGAATGTGATTGATGGGGGATTCTTGGAAAAACTTAGATTAGAACCTAAAACTTTGTCATCCCCTATTGCTGTGGTTTCTGTTGATGGCTCTCCCTTGAAGAGTGTTACTCATAAGGTCTGTGAATTTCCCCTCACTATTAATGGTATTCACCAAGAAAATTTGGATTTGGTGGTATTGGATAATTTGCCTTCTCCAGTAATATTGGGGTTACCCTGGTTAAAATTGCACAATCCTGTACTGGATTGGTCTACCAATGAAATTAAGTCCTGGAGCCCTAAGTGTTATGACAAGTGTTGTAACGGACGTATTGCTGCTGTGGATAAAGGGGAATTGCCTGTACCTATTCAGGATTTTTGGAGAGTTTTTTCTGAGGAGGAGTCACAAATTTTGCCTCCCCATAGAGACTATGATTGTACCATTGAATTTGTCCCTGGAGCGACTCTTCCTAAAAGTCGTTTATTTAATCTTACTATTCCTGAGAGAAAGGCTTTGGAGGAATACATACAGACAAGCTTGGCCGCCGGTCACATTAGGCCTTCCAAGTCTCCTGTGGCTGTTGGATTTTTTTTTGTAAAAAAAAAAGATGGCGGTTTACGTCCTTGTCTGGACTTTCGTGAGATTAATAAAATTACTGTACGCAATCCTTACCCACTGCCATTGATTCCTGATTTATTTAACCAGTTAGTGGGGGCCAAGTGGTTCTCTAAAATTGATCTCCAGGGGGCATACAATTTGTTGCGCATGAAGGAGGGTGATGAATGGAAGACTGCTTTTAACACTCCTGTGGGTCATTTTGAGAATCTGGTGATGCCTTTTGGTCTTACCAATGCTCCAGCATTTTTTCAGAATCTTATTAATGACATCCTTAGACCTTTAATCGGCAAAAATGTGGTTGTGTATTTGGATGACATTCTGATTTATTCGCCTGATCTGGAGTCTCATTGGCGGAGCGTACGTGAGGTATTACAGTTATTATTGGACAATTCGCTTTTTGCTAAGCTAGAGAAATGTGAGTTCGCTGTACAGAGAATTAGTTTTTTGGGCTACATTATCTCCAGTGAAGGTTTTGAGATGGACCCGGTTAAAGTTCAAGCTGTGCAGGAATGGCCTAGGCCTATTGGTTTGAAATCGATACAGAGGTTTTTGGGTTTCGCCAATTATTACAGAAAATTCATAAAAAAAATTTCTATTATTGTCAAACCACTGACCGATCTCACCAGGAAAGGTGCTAATGCGGTTCAGTGGACTTCTGAGGCCATTGAAGCTTTTGTGTTTCTAAAGGAGAGGTTCACCTCTGCTCCCATCCTTATGCAGCCTGATGTGACTAAGCCGTTTTTGGTTGAGGTTGATGCTTCTTCGGTGGGGGTCGGTGCAATGTTGTCTCAGGAAAACAAGGATGGAGTACATCCCTGTGCCTTTTTTTCAAAAAAAATTTCTGAGACTGAACTTAATTACGATATTGGTAATCGGGAATTGCTGGCGATTAAACTCGCATTTGAACACTGGCGTCACCTCTTGGAAGGTGCTGAATTTCCCATTCAGGTTTTCACTGATCATAAAAATCTGATCTATCTTGATGCTGCCAAGCGCTTGAATGCCCGTCAGGCTAGGTGGGCACTTTTTTTCTCGCGGTTTAATTTTTCCGTTACTTACATCCCGGGTACCAAGAATGTTAAAGCGGATGCTTTGTCTCGCAGCTTTTCTCCCATGGTCGGTGTTGAGGAGGAAGAGGAGAGCATTTTACAAGAAGGTGTTGTGATTGCTGCTTTGGACTCCGTTTTGGAGGATGAGATTCTTAAAGCTCAGGAAAATGCCCCATCTAACACTCCCCATGGGAGGTTGTTTGTGCCTAGGACCTTTAGGAGAGATTTGTTTGTTGAGTGTCATGAGTCTCGGTTGGCAGGTCATCCAGGAATTTCTGAGACCAAGAGACTTGTGGGTCGCAGTTTTTGGTGGCCTGGATGGCAGAAGGAAGTCATTAAGTGGGTGCGCCAATGTACTGTGTGTGCTAGATCCAAGTCTTCGCATGCTCCTGCTGCGGGGTTGCTTTGCCCTCTGGAGGTTCCTAGTGCACCTTGGACACATCTGGCTATGGACTTTATTACTGACCTTCCCCCCTCTGAAGGTTTCACGGTCATCTGGGTGGTCGTAGACCGTTTTAGCAAGATGTGTCACTTGGTTCCCTTCATCAAACTGCCTTGCGCTAAGACACTCGCTAAGGCCTTTGTCAAGGAAATTGTCAGACTACATGGTGTTCCTACTGACATTGTTTCTGATAGGGGACCTCAGTTCGTGGCTCGTTTTTGGCGTGCCTTTTGTGACAGGTTGGGAGTTCATTTGTCGTTTTTATCTGGATATCATCCTGAGTCTAATGGCTAGACAGAAAGGAAGAACCAGGATGTTGAGCAGTTCTTGCGTTGTTTTGTGGCAGACAATCAAGAGGGGTGGTCTGAGTTTCTGCCACTTGCTGAATTTGCTCTTAACAACCATACATCCTCTTCTGCTGGGTGTTCGCCTTTTTTTTGTTGTTCTGGGAGACATCCGTCTTTTGGGTCATTCTCCAAATTGGTTTCGGCTGTGCCTGAGGAGGAGAGTTTTTCCGTTGATTTGGAGAGAGTTTGGACGGATGTGCGTGGTAATCTTCAGGAGGCTAACAAAAAATCTAAGAGGTACTTTGATAGGAAACGGCAAGAGGTTTTGTTTGCTGTTGGTGACATGGTTTGGTTGTCCTCTAAGAATCTGCGATTGAGGATTCCTTCTAAAAAATTGGGTCCCAAGTTCGTAGGGCCCTTTAAGGTGCTTCAGATAGTTAACCAATCTGCTGTTAGCTTGGAGGTTCCTACGTCCTGGAAGATTAACCCGGTGTTTCATGTTTCTCTGTTGAAAAAAGCTGATGTGTCTGATGATGACGCCTCTGCCACTGTTCCTCCGGTGGTGGAGGACGGGGAATATGAAATTTCCCGCATCCTAAATTCTAGACGGTATAGAGGGAGTTTGCAGTATCTCGTCGCTTGGAAGGGTTTCGGACCTGAGGATAACTCATGGGTGAGGGCGGATGATGTTTCTGCTTCCAGACGTGTCAGAGCGTTTCACAGGAGGTTTCCTGGTAAGCCTGGGCCTAGGGGATCCGGAGGATCCTCTTAGAAGAGGGGGTACTGTTAGAACTCTCCTGTTAGGTTTTTTTTTAGTTTGCTGGTCACATGACCATTTTTGCCTATTTAATCCGGCTCCGCCCTCCTGGTCTTGCTGGACTTCATTGTATTTACTACTCTTGAGCTAGCTTGGTGCTCTGTTGCCGTTCTCTGTTAGTTTTGCTAGGTCTTCTGACCTCTATGCTTTTTGTTGTGTGTTTGTCTTTGACTGCTACTATTTCTGCTAGGAGGTGTCCAACTTATCCCAGTCCCTAGTTCTTGTAGGGATCCCTCCCTCACATCTATAGGTCTTCGTTCAGACTAGCCGAGGACTTTAGCGGGTCTGATCGCAGGATCAGGTTCCCCGTTACATCGTAGGGATCTAGTTTAGTTCTATTGTAGGGACAGTTCTCCTGTCTTTCCTTAGTCCCTGTAGCAGATCATAACAGCAGCCATCTTCCGACTCCTGCCTCGACCCTGCCACCTGGGACCCTGCTTCACCAAAGCCTCAGGCCCCCAGGTAAGCTTATTGTAACTCATACTGGTTTCTAAAAAAAAAACAAAAGCATTTTTTTCCTATTCTACTCCCCAAAATTTGGGGTGCGTCTTATAATCCGCAAAATACGGTAATTTATGCTGAAAAGTGGCATAAATTCAGTCATCATACTATCATGGTGTTAGTGATGTTGACTGATAATTATTTCCAAAGAAATAGAAATTTCAGCGAACATTGCACATGCTGAAGGTGTACACCAGCACTAAACTACTGTTCCTGTCAATACAAAAAAAGAGAGAATACAACACCTACATGTTACATCTCAACATATATTTTCCTTTATTATCTCCAGTAATTGCATTATTTCTTGGGATTTTTTATGATGTTACATTGGCTCATCTTCTTCCCATTCAGGTCCCTACAATATTTGATCCTCTCAGTGAAGATCTTCTACATACGAGGATTTTCCTGAGTGACCTGTGAAGGATGGATAGGGACAGGGACAAGATGGTGGAGAGGATATTACATCTTACCCTAGAGATCCTCTTCCGGCTTACTGGAGAGGTGAGAGATTCTGATGACGTCACATTACATCATTCTTATCTATGGGAATAACGGAAAGAACTGGAGAGGTGAGGACTCTGGAAATGTCTGTAGTGAGATTTATTAATGTGTCTCTCCATAACCAGGATTACACAGTAGTGAAGAAGACCTCTAGTGATCGCTGTCAGGCCCCTGTGTCTGAGGAATGGGGAAGAACCCTGAGCCCAATCACGGGGCCTCCACCTCACCCCCTGATGCATGAGGACATCAATGACCAGAAGATCCTAGAACTTACGTACAAGATGATTGAGCTGCTGACTGGAGAGGTGACAATGCTGGGACATTATACAGTAACGTTATGAAGGGATCGGGAGGATGACGATATCTTTGTATGTGTCAGGTTCCTATAAGGTGTCAGGACGTCACCATCTATTTCTCCATGGAGGAGTGGGAGTATTTAGAAGGACACAAAGATCTGTACAAGGATGTTGTGATGGAGGTTTCCCTGCCCACCACATCACCAGGTAATAGACATGATTACTGACTTTTAAATACTATTAACCAATTCCAAAATATTTTACAAACTGTGTTATGCACATTTAAGAACATTTCCGTAGACCTGGCTTTTGTAACCCGATTATTATCATCCATCTATTCCGCCCTAGGCCTCTGAGACCTCAAAAGTTTGGTTGCGAAATAAGTTTCATTATGAAAGATATTTTTATGGGTTACTCTTTGGATTCATCATTATATAATGTCCATAATTTTGTTGACCACTTTTCAAGATCTTGTTTAAGTGCAAACTTCAAAATCCGTCCATGTATATTAAAAGATAAGTTGGAAATTGAAAAACTGTAGCTAAATTTTTGACTCTTCTAACATTCTAAAAGAATAAAAGGATGTTTGAAAAATGTTGCCTACATAATGTAGTCTTGCAGCGCTGGGATCCTGGGTTCAAATCCCACCAAAGACAAAATCCCCAAGGAGTTTGTATGTACTCCCCTTGCTTGCATGAATTTAGTCTGGTTGTCTGGTTTCCTACCAGACTCCAAAGACAGTGATAGTGTCATGTACATACTTCACAGCATGTGACGTTAGGTGCATTTGCACGGGTTAACGTATCTTCTCTTACTCAATCTTGCACTCAACCTCTGTTATAACCTGCAGAGCATAATTCACACTTTGACACAATTCAAAGAACCAGGATACTCAAAATGCTGCCACCATTGATCAAACTCATGGGTTGATGAGTTCCCAAAATATACATTACTGTCCAACAGTCAAAAGGCCACACAAAAGGCTCCCTCAAAGGCTATGGATTCTTTAGAGCATTCAAGAACCAAATTTATTAAAGTTTTAATATAAAAAGTACAGGGTTTACAAGAGAAGGTACAGTACAGACCAAAAGTTTGGACACACTTTCTCATTTAAAGATTTTTCTGTATTTTCATGATTTTAAAAATTGTACATTCACACTGAAGACATCAAAACTATGAAATAACACATGTGGAATTATATACTTAACAAAAAAGTGTGAAACAACTGAAAATATGTCTTATATTCTAGGTTCTTCAAAGTAGCCACCTTTTGCTTTGATGACTGCTTTGCACATTCTTGGCATTCTCTTGATGAGCTTCAAGAGGTAGTCACCGGAAATGGTTTTCACTTCACAGGTGTGCCCTGTCAGGTTTAATAAGTGGGATTTCTTGCCTTATAAATGGGGTTGGGACCATCAGTTGTGTTATACAGAAGTCTGGTGGATACACAGCTGATAGTCCTACTGAATAGATTGTTAGAGACACATCTCTACAACAACTGTTAAGAGGAGACTTTGTGCAGCAGGCCTTCATGGTAAAATAGCTGCTAGGAAACCACTGCTAAGGACAGGCAACAAGCAGAAGAGACTTCTTTGGGCTAAAGAACACAAGGAATGGATATCAGACCAGTGGAAATCTGTGCTTTGGTCTGATGAATCCAAATTTGAGGTCTTTGGTTCCAACCACCGTGTCTTTGTGTGATGCAGAAAAGGTGAACGGATGGACTCTACATGCCTGGTTCCCACTGTGAAGCACATGTCAAATTTTAAAAATCTGGCCTGGTCAGGAAGGTAAAAACTGGCAGCAACAGGAAGAAGTTAAAGGGGTTGTCCACTACTTTGACTAAATGCTGTAGTCCCCTGAGTACAATAATAAAAAAAAATTATACCCACCTCCTGCACTGGTGCGGGTTTCAGCAATGTTGGCACCAAGTCTCCCAGTGCTCGCATGACATTGTTATGTTACGTGAGCACTGCATCCAACCATAATCTGCTAGTGTGATGCTGGGCTCACACTTACAGCAGACAAAACAGGGATGTCTGGGGAAGGTGTGAATGCTGCAGCCAATTAGCGCCCACTGATTGGCTGCAGTGCTGACATGACATAACAATGTTATGCGACTGCTGGGAGACCAGCCACCGCCATCACTGGAATGGCGCTGGTGCAGGGGGTATTACCTTTTTTATTATTTTACTTGGGGGACTACAACATTTAACGAGGGGTTTTAGAAATTAGTGGACAAGCCCTTTTAAAAAACTGAACTGACCCTATATTATTAATGGTAGCTATAATTACAGACAAGGCCAGATTTCCATATCTAAAGTGCATAGCAACTTTAATTAAAAAAATCAGAATTTTGAGAAATGCGCTTTGTATGTCAATTTTTGCATACAAATGTAATAAAATATCAATATAATTTTAAGGTTATATTTAAAAAATAAAGTAAAATACAACAACTTTATTTTTTTCTTGGCAGGTGACTGTATCAGAATCTCAGAGGAACATGAGATGCCTATAGATTTTAAAACAGAAGATTACGCTATTACAACATATACATATGAAGAGGATGCCATTATCCCAGATACACCTCCAGCCCTTCACAGCAAAGATCTATCATCTGATCCTTTTCAACAGCTCTTATCTTATGAGTCATCACAGACTGTTAACCAAAATCAAAATATCAGAAGCGATGTTGAACCATCGTCTTACACAGTGGAGGATCCATTTTCATGTTTAGAATGTGGCAAATTTTTCACTCGAAAAACAGTTCTCATTGACCATCAAAAAACTCACACAGGGGAGAAGCCATATTCCTGTTCTGAATGTGGGAAATGTTGCACTCAGAAATCTGATCTTGTTAAACATCAGAGAACTCACACAGGGGAGAAGCCTTATTTATGTTCTGAATGTGGGAAATGCTTTAGTCAGAAATTTCATCTGGTTAGACATCGGAGAAGTCACACAGGGGAGAAACCATACTCATGTCCAGTATGTGGAAAATATTTTAACCAGAAATCACATGTTGTTAGACATCAGATAAGTCACACAGGGGAGAAGCCATTTTCATGTTCTGAATGTGGAAAATGTTTTAGCCAGAAATCAAGTCTTCTTGCACATGAGAAAATTCACACAGGGGAGAAGCCATTTTCTTGTTTGGAATGTGGGAAATG
The DNA here is from genome assembly GCF_046119375.1 of Phyllobates terribilis. Taxonomy (NCBI): domain Eukaryota; kingdom Metazoa; phylum Chordata; class Amphibia; order Anura; family Dendrobatidae; genus Phyllobates; species Phyllobates terribilis. Next base: position 49,148,786 of record NW_027362765.1, read on the forward strand.
TTTTAACCAGAAATCAAATCTTACTGCACATCTCAGAAGTCACACAATAGGTAAGGACATTTTATACCCCGAATGAGGAAAATGTGTTAACTGAACAACCAGTCTTGTTGGCCCCTTAACCCTGCTGTTCTGTTCGGGTCTACTATACACTTATAATGTTCTGGTCATTTTTGACCGGACCTATTAAAGTCTTGATTTTTAGCTAATTTAAGTGTTTTATTTGAATATCTGTTGCATTATTATACTGTATGTGAAGATGCTTGTTCATAAACAAATGAAAAATGAAATCAAAAACTTAATTTTTATTTTTTTGTATCAAAAAATATTAATGGCCTAATTGGAATATTCATGCATATTGCACATTTGTACATAAAAAAAATTCTTTATATAACTGTAAACTATAACTAATAACATCAAACTGTAAGTAAATCTATTTTTGTTCAAAAAATAAATAAATAAATAAAAAGTTCAGTTTTTTTCTATATAAAATGGTAAATAAGGTTCACGGTGCTAAATTTACTGTTTGCATTCATCACAAGTATAATTTACACGTCTTTTGCATAAGTACTTTTCACAACTTCAGCATATTATATTTGTTTAGTGATTACTTGATGTTGGACAGAAGGCGCATTGTTTCCGTTTTAGGCTGGTTGCGTTGCTGGTGGAGGCCATGGGTATCGTAGCAGTGCCGGTGGAAGCTGGTTCACTTTCTTTAGCATGCTGTTGGATCCTGTGGACAATGGCTGCCGCTCCATCATCTCTGGATGCTACTTTTCTTTCTTCGATATATGGGCTAACCAGTGATTCTCCCAACTTCTCTATAAAAATTCTTCTTTTATATCTTTTATATAGTTTATTTTTGTTCCAATTTGGGTGTATTTCATGCCATAACACGAATGCATTGTATGCCGGCACATCAAGAATGTTGTAAAACACAACCATAGGCCACCGATTTGTTTTGCATGTACAGGTGTAAGTGCCTATGAGTTGATCTAGAGTATCAGCTGCCCCTTTTGTGGCATTATAATGTATCATGTCCGGCTTTCTGTCGTCTCGATTACTGATTGCACTATCATGGTGCATTTTTTGTGTTTTTTGGGAACGTAAGAAACTACTGTTGTATCCTCAGTAAAATAAGACATCTAATATATATAATCGGCTTATCCCGTCTGTCTGTCCGTCCAGGAAATCTCGCGTTGCTGATTGGTCCGGCCGCTGCCAATCAGCGACGCGGGATTTCAGAACAAGATGGCGGCCGTTAGCGGCTCATCTGCCGCACAGAGGTCAGCGGCGATGCAGCCGGGAGATGACCGGCACTAGCCGGTCATCTCCCGGCTGCTCGAAGCAGAAGTACCCCGACCAGCTGCCTAGGCGGCGCCGCTCCCCAGTCCTCCCTTCACACTTGCCGTCGGGAGATCAGCGGTCCCAACCGCTTATCTCCCGACGGTAGCCGCATGGAGGTCAGCGGCGATGCAGCTGGGAGATGACCGGCGCTAGCCGGTCATCTCCCGGCTGCTCGCAGCGGAAGTACCTGCACAGGCAGCGCCGCTCCCGGGTCCTCACTAACACGGTTCGCTGATTGAATCAGCGATATTGGCGCCAAATTTAAACACCGCTTTGCTGATTGGTCGCGGCCGGCGGCCACGACCAATCAGCGATTTTGATGCCAAATTTAAACACGCTCTCCGGCCAATTGGCACCGGATTTAAAATAAGTACGCCACCGTCGGGAGATAGCAGGGCTGACTCCGCCCATGTGGTCATGTGACTCACCAACTGCCCATGACGTACTGAACTTGTTTTGTCAGTCACAGTGTGTGATGTACTTCTGTCACGTTTAATGAATACGTTCTGTCAGTCACAGTGCGACATAGTTCAGTCACGTTTACTAAACACGGTCAGTCAGAGTGTGATGTACTTCTGTCACGTTCAGTGAACACGTTCTGTCAGTCGATGGGGGATAACCCCGCCCATAGCCCGTCATTCACCGTGGTACGCGGAACAGGAGACCCCTGGCTGCAGCCGTAAATAGTCTTGGTGTAAGCGGAAGCAAGAGCCGGCTGATTACGTGCTGGCTGTGTGTGGTCAGCGATGTTGTCACAAGCAGTATTGACAACATGACGTAATTACAAAATTCATTAGGGCCCCCGGGGGGATACATTGGGGGGTTAATTTAAAGTAGTGCACAACCCATTTAAACACTGCTTCGCTGATTAGTCGTGCCCGTTCGGCCGTATACATATTCTAGAATACCCGATGCGTTAGAATCGGGCCACCATCTAGTAAAACTATAAACGTCTCTCTTACTGAGGATACCTTGCGGCAGTTCTGGCTTATTTTTTCTAACAGTTTTTTCTAACAGTACCCAGCATGGTCATTATTCTTTTCAGCAACATCTGCCCCAGTTGGTATGATGTGAAAAAATTGTCGCATTTTGTCCTTTGAGTCCGTGTGTCAAATCCAAAACTACTCGCATACCTTAATTTTTTTCAGCTCTTTCACCAGTGTTTTTTCCTATGTATACCTGAGCGTTTACAGCGTATGAACTTTTGCTGTCGCACAGAGTCCATATTTTGATGCCGTACTTTGCAGGCTTACTTGGAATATACTGTCTGAACGGGCACCTACCTCTGAATGACACCAGTTGTTCATCTACAGTCACATTTTGACAAGTATTATAAAATGTTGGTAGAATCTCTACCCATTTATTCCACAAATTTCTAATAGGGGCAAGTTTGTCTGTGGCTCTTCTTTCAAATCAATTGGTTTTATTATCAAACCGAAGACCTCTTGAAATCTCATGAAATCTTTCTAGAGACATTGTGGCCCTAAATATGTGGCGACCAGTTTCGGAATTCCATAAACTTTTGGTTGATTCACCATAGGATCTGTACACTCCTGCTAACAGTAGTAAACCTATGAAAGCATTTAGAGCTGTCAAATTGAAATTCTTCCATTTCTTGCCATAAACTTGTTGTCCCTCAATATTTGTCATTTGTATTATGATGTTTTGTATGGTTCTATTTATGAACAATTTGAATGTAGATTGTATGTCATCAATTATTGATATAGCATGCCTAGTAGGATCTGGAGTATCTTTTATGACATTTGAAGAATACCTTCTACCAGCCTGAGCAGAAAGCTGCAAGATCCAAACTACATCTTTGTTTTTCGAATGGATTTCTTGCATCAGACTAGTTGTCTGGGTTTCCTTATCAGATTCCACTTCAGAATCAGATTTCTCTGCATTGGTTTACCCATCACTTATGTGGTCTTCCTCTTTGGACACATTTTCAAGCGGGACATCATCATCTGAATCGGAGGCATTTACAAGCTCCTCTAATTCAGCTTCAGTCAATATCCGTTTTCTCATCATGCAAAAAGGCAATACTGTGGAATGAAAAAATAAAATATATACATAAACAATAATAATAAAATGAGAGAACAAACTATTACCAGTTTCACAACAATACACACAATAAGGGCCCCGTCACACACTGAGACATCCCATGCGATTGCGATGCTGGAGTGTCGCAAACGAGACCATCCATATAAGCATGCACTCATTCTATCACAGCAGTGAGAATGTATTCTCATAAGCAGACATTGAGCCTACACCGCCCTAATTCTCCCCCCACTTGCATACCAAAGAATGGGTCATCAAAAGTACAAGTCTCATGCAAGATGAAATAAGTGCTGGGCATTATTTCATCAAGCAGGCAGTGACCATTGTCTTACATCATGACAGAGTAATCAACCAATGGCTGAGCAAAATAAAAAAAATTGCTGCTTTACACTCATAGAATCATAGAATGGTAGAGTTGGAGGGGACCTCCTGGGTCTTCTGGTCCAACCCCCTGCTCAAGGCAGGATTCACTAAATCATCTCAGACAGATGTCTGTCCAGCCTCCTAATCAAAAGAATTGAATAATTTGAGAATAAAAGAATAGTTTATCTGCTACATACCTGTAAAGATGAGTTTTCAGAGCTTGGACGTCTATACATGTGCTCTCTCTGTGTTCTCTCCAGCTATACTGAAAGTGAAATAACTGTATAGACTAGTATGGTAATTGTCTACTGATAATATAAGAGAAAACACCACCCCTTTAGCATAAGATAGCCACAGTAAAACAAACACATCTGTCAAACAAAATTTATTAGTGCTCTTTTCATGTAAGCATTACACAGTAATAGAACCAGCTAACACAAGGAAAATAAGAAAATGTTTTCATTTACAATGTAAAATGTGGACAACTGAATTGAACTATTTCTATATGAACAGCAGAGTAAGGCTATGTGCCCACGATGCAGAAATGCTCAGGATTTTTTCCTGAGCGTTTCTGCATCTCCCTGGCAGAAAAAAACGCATGCGGATTGTACATGCGTTTTCCTGCCAGGGACATGCGGAAGTGAAGCGTTCTTCACATGCATTTCCACATGCGGGTTGACAAGCGCTTTCCAAGCGATTTTAGCATCACTTGGAAAGTGCTTGACAACTTGGTCACACTATATAAATCCATGCAAACAGCATGGATTTATAAAGTGTGACCAAGAGAATGTCAAAAAATACAAAAATAAATGTATACTTACCCTCCGATGGCCCGCGCTGTCTTGCTTCACCGTCCCGGCTGCCGGCAGCGGTGGATTGAAGGACCTGCCGATGTCAGCGTCGCGTGACCCGTCACATGACTCTGACGTCAGTGCAGGTACTTCATTCCATCGCGAAGTGCCGGGAAGCAAGGAGGAGCGCACCGTGAGCCGCCGGAAGGTAAGTATACATTTATTTTTTATTTTATTCTTTTTTTAACAGCTTTTTTAATGGTACCTGGGTGTGGATGAGACTTTCCTCTCCTCTACACCCGGGTACCATCCGCACATTAGAACACGCCAATTACGCAAGTACAGATGCAGTCTTGCGGAATTGGCGCGTTCTAATGCAAGTCAATGACGGCGAAAACGCAGCACTTCCGCAAAATAATTGGTAGTGCTGCGTTTTTTTCCGCAATGATAGTCCGCAGCAGAAATTTCCGCAGCATGTGCACAGCACATGCGGATTATCATTGGGGGACATAGCAGGCCTTCTACCATGCGTTTTGTAAGCGTTTTGTAAGCGTTTTTGCCGCTGCGGAAACGCTTAAAAAATGCATCGTGAGCACACAGCCTTAATAAGATACAGTGAAACAAATTTGCACATAACTATACTGGAAGCGAATCCATCTGCTGTATCGTAATTTGAAAACGTATGTATGTGTAAATCTGCACGGACCAAAAGGACCTAGATAAATTGATAAATAGTAGTAGATAAAATATATAGTCCAAAATGAGATTATAATTCATTTATTTTACTCAAAAAAAGATTTCTTGCAGGCTTGAAGAAGAGGGGGGGTAAAGCGAGGATACTGTAGCACCAGCGTCTCTGCCTCCTGCCCGGCAGAGACGCCGACCCCCTTACCGCCGCAGCTCTGCTCCGGTGTCCCCCGCTCCCCTGTATGTGGGAGCCTGGGGTGCGTGCACCGCGCGCAGATTCCCGGGCACTGTGCTTAGGGCACGCACGCTCGAGCTCCCTGCTTCTTAAAGGGGCCACGCGCACCGTCCTAATATGTCCCTGACCAATGGCCAGAGGACAGCTGATATTTTAGGCACCTCCTCCAAAATGGAGGTGCCTGTGCAATGTTGTAGTTTGTGTGTTAACACTCTCTCCAGCACACAGGTCCCAGTGCTGTCCACCAGCCTGTCTATCAGCTGTGCCCGCCAGCCTGTCTTTCAGCCGTACCCGCCAGACTGCCTATCTGCCGTGCCCGCCAGCCTGTCTATCAGCCGTGCTCGCCAATCAGCCTGCCAGCTGAGCCTGTCCGTCAGTCAGCTCCGTCCATCAGCCTACCAGCCGTTCACATCTGTCTGCCCATCTGTTGTGCCAGTCCACTTCGGCTATCAGTCCCGTGGGAGTCGCCTGCTCTCACACGAGGTCGGTCCCAGAGTGGCACCTGGTTCACCTTCTTGGTCCCTCCTTGGTTCACGGAGTTGACTAAGCCGCCTTGTAGCCAGGGTCGGTCCGGGTAGCTACTTAGTTACGCCTCTCTGGTCCCTCCTTGTACCACGGCACAGTGATTCCACCATCCGGACCCGTAACATATATATTGTACCCATAAATAAATAATCTTATGAAAAATAAATAAATAAACCAATAAAAGTACACATATTTGGTATCGCAGCGTACGGAACGACCTGACCTATAAAACTGTCCCACTAGTTAACCCCTTTAGGGAACACGGTAAAAAAAAAAAGAACGAAGCAAAAAATTATGCTTTATCATCATACTGCCAAACAACAAATGGAATAAAACGCAATCAAAAAGACGAATGTAAATAAAAATGGTGCCGCTGAAAATGTCATCTTGTCCCGCAATAAAACAAGCCACCATACAGCTCCAACGGCCAAAAAATAAAAAAGTTATAGCTCTCAGAATAAAGCGATGCAAAAACAATTATTTTTTTCTATAAAATAATTTTTATTGTGTAAAAGCACCAAAACATAAAAAGATATAAATGTGGTACAGCTGTAAACGTACTGACCCGAAGAATAAAGCTACCTTATTAATTTTACCACATGCAGAACGGCATAAAATAAACAAACAAAAAAAACAATTCCTGAATTGTTGGTTTTTGTTTATTCTGTCTCCAAAAAATCGGAATAGAAAGCGATCAAAAAATGTCACGCGCCCGAAAATGGTACTAATAAAAACGTCAACTCATCCTGCAAAAAACAAGCCATCACATGACTGTCGGCCGAAATATGGAAAAATTATAGCTCTCAAAATATGGCGATGCAAAAACTAGTCTTTGCAAAAAAAAAAAAGGTTTTTTTAGTGTGTGACAGCTGTCAATCATAAAAACCCGATATGAATCTAGTATCGCTGTAATTGCACAGACCCGAGGAATAAAGTCATCTAATCACTTATACCGCACGAGGAACGGCATAAAAAATAAACTCTAGGGTTAGGGTTGTGCTAGGGTTAGGGTTGGGCTAGGGTCAGGGTTGAGCTAGGGTTAGGGTTGGGCTAGGGTTAGGGTTGAGCTAGGGTTAGGGTTGGGCTAGGTTTAGGGTTGTATTAGGGTTGGGGTTAGGCTTGTGTTGGGGCTGGGATTTTGTCAGAAGTAAAGAAAAAAAATGACGATATGGCGACTAGTGTTGAGCACAAGTGCTCGCTACTTGAGTTTGCATCGGGTGCTCGGGTATGCACCGAGTATAGCGGGTGCTCGAGTGACATGCTTGAGTCTCCGTCCCATATGTTTTGCACCTGTTATACTGCCAAAAAAACCTTGCGGGGATTGCCTGCCATGCACCAGCGATCCCAGCATGTTTTTTTTGGGTGTCTAATAACCGTGAAACATAAGGGTGGCGACTTGAGCATGTCACTTGAGCACCCGAGATACTTGGTCCATACCCGATGCAAACTCAAGTAGCGAGCACTTGCACTCAGGACTAATGACAACTTATTCAATATGATGACCTAATGTTATCAAATTCTGTGTCGTACCTCTGGGTTCAAAATGTTCACTATACCCCTTGATAAAATCATTGAGGGGTGTAGTTTCCAAAATGGAGTCACTTGGGGGATGAGGTTCCACGGTTTAGGCACATCAAGAGCTCTCCAAACGCAACAAGGCGTCCGCTAATTATTCAAGAAAATTTTACATTCAAAAAGTCAAATGGCGCTCCTTCCCTTCCGAGCCCTGCCGTGCGCCCAAACAGTGGTTTTCCCCCACATATGGGGTATCGGCGTGCTCAGGAGGAATTGCACAACAAACTGCATGGTGCAATTTCTCCTGTTACCCTAATGCAAAATTGGAAGCTGAAAAACATTTTTGTGGGAAAAATGTGAAAATTTTATTTTTACGGCTCAATGTTAGAAACTTCTGTGAAGCACCTGGGGGTTCAGAGTGCTCACCACACATCTAGATAAGTTCTCTGAGGGGTCTAGTTTCCAAAATGGGGTCACTTGTGAGGGGTTTCCACTGTTTAGGCACATCAGGGGCTCCCCAAACGCAACATGGCGTCCGCTAATTATTTAAGAAAATTTTACATTCAAAAAGTCAAATGGCGCTCCTTCCCTTCCGAACTCTGCCGTGTGCCCAAACAGTGTTTTTCCCCCACATATGGGGTATCAGTGTGCTCAGGAGGAATTGCACAAGAAATTTTGGGATTGATTTTTTAATGATACCCTTGCGAAAATAAAAAATTGGGGTCTAAAGTAACATTTTTGTGAAAAAAAATAAACGTTAATTTTTTTCTTCCACATTCCAAAAATTCCTGTGAAGTACCTGAATGGTTAATAAACTTATTGAATGTGGTTTTGAGCATCTTGTGGGGTGCAGTTTTTAGAATGGTGTCACTTTTGGGTATTTTCTGTCATAAAGGCCTCTCATAGTCACTTCAAATGTGATGTGGTCCCTAAAAAATGGTTTTATAAATTTTGTTGTAAAAATGAGAAATCGTTGGTCAATTTTTAACCCTTATAGCTCCCTAACAAAAAAAATTTTGGTTTCAAAATTGTGCTGATGTAAAGTAAACATGTGGGAAATGTTATTTATTAACTATTTGGTGTGACATATCTCTCTGACTTAAGAGCATGGAAATTCAAAGTTTGAAAATTTTCACCAAATTTCCATTTTTTTCACAAATAAACGCAAGTCATAACAAAGAAATTTTACAACTACCATGAAGTACAACATGTCACGAAAAAACAATTTCAGAATCAGTGGGATTCGTTGAAGCGTTCCAGAGTAATTACTTCATTGTACTGCTAAGACTTTAATGGCCATCAGGAACCCATATTGACATTCCTGTCTTTAAAGACCCCTTTAAGACATTCCTGTCTTTAAAGATCCCTTTAAGATATTAAACAGTAATAGTTTAGCTTTGTATCTTCTGTAATTTTTCTAATACCTGGAGGCTGCAATATTTAATAAGAACGTGCATGTTTATAGAATCACCCAATACCACATAGTTTTCTTAAAACTGTTTAATGAGAATGGTGTATGTTTATATTATCACATAGCTCTTTAGTGGGAAAGTGCATGTTTATATTATCATCCAATTACTGAATAGTTTCGATATCCATGTTTGGTGAGAAATGCTATGTTTATAGTATGGTAAAACATTCGGTACCAGTTTTTAGTATGTTTCATCCGGTGACGTATTTGTCCGGTGTACATTGACATCTGAAGAGCTGGCCACTCAGAGGAGAGATACTATATTGTGTAAGGTGCCCCAGCGAGGTAGTCGTGGGCGAGCTGTAGTCCCCACTCGCTATGGCACCCTACAGACAATACGTGTCCTCCCTCTGCAGTGTGTCTGTGTATGTGGTGCTCTTCACTTACTTCAAGCCATCCGATCGCGGCTGTCTCCAGGCATTTCTCTTCTGGGACCAGGGCAGCAATAAATTCAGAGGACACAAGGTTCTTAACCAGAACTTGAACTTTACTTGGGGAAGAGGAATTTACAGTATTTACAGACAGATATAATGGATAAGGCCCGACAGGCTATCATCTCTCTCACAGGCGCTGGCAACATCTTCAGCCCTGGTTCCCTCTTTAAATGAAGCATCTCTGTGACTCTATCTCCAGCCCAAGAGACTCTTCTGTAATACTCTCAGTAATCTGGATCCAATCTCTCCCCCACGTCTTAGCCTGGAGTCCTATTCCTCTTCCTCTGCTTCCTGCAGACTAGAAGTGCCCCGGGTCCTCACTACCTCTGATGAGTTTCTCCGGCCGGCTAACAGGACTCGTGCTCTTGTGTAGGGAGACTTGCACACTGGGGATCCCACTGTCAGAGGGTATGGAGCTCCCGTCTACCCTAGCAGCCACTATATACAGGCTGCCCGAACGATTCACTGTACTATTTCTTACTGAGTGACTCCTCCTGCTTTCTGGAAACTTAAGCAGGAATTTTCCCAAAGTGCCCACCCTCGGTGAGCTGTCATCACACAGCATTAACTCATCACTGCCTGTAACCCTGCTAGCAGACTCAACCTGACATCTGCACCCAGGACAGTGGCATCTTGTGGCTGTTTACAGGTACTGCAGCCCACAATGAATTATGCCAGGAACAAGCTCTATATCACTCAAGGCTTGATCCGGGCACTAAGTTCCCCCTTTACTCTACTGACTGGACCACTAAAGCTAACCCCTTAGCTTGGTCTACCAACAGTTCAGAGAGGTCTGACTTCAGGAACACTTCCTTTAACTATCTCAGTACCAAGGGAAGGCTATGCCCTTCCCCACTATTACAATTGGACAAACAGAATTTGTTAGCGTTTGTGTAACACTTGGTTGCACAAGCATTTGTTAACCTGTGGACTGGAGGGGACGCCCATGTGGGTCTACAGTGTGGATATCCCAGGAATCTCTCTGTCTTCGCTGTTTGCTTCTCACAGCTGATGTTTCCGGACAGATGATGTGTACGGTTCCTGGTGAAGTTTTCTTTCTTCGTGTGTAGTGTGCAGTGTAAGTACTTTACCTTTGTGATTTATATTAGGCAAAAGTGTACGCAATATCACACTATTTCCTATTTTCTGGAATCAATTCTGTAATAATTTAATTATAATAAAAATTAATCGCCTTCTTTAAAGCAATATCCGAGCCCTTTAAATACTTGGCAAGACACTCATAAAGTGACAGTGGTCAGAAATGTAAAAATTGGCCTAGTCATTAACGTGCAAACCACCCTTGGGGGTAAAGGGGTTAAAGTAACTCACACAAGAAAGTAGTCATTTAGTTTTTTTCTTGGAATTAATGATAAAGACAATTCACCAATAACGTCTGTATTCCAAAAAGCAAATAGAATACAATGCAATCTAATTATATGCAACAAAATAATTAGTAAATACTTGTTTTAAAGTATATACTTGTGTTTGGGCCTCTGATTCTTTATTCATTATGGATTACGTTATTGTCTCAGCAACTTTGGAGTTAAGGAGGGTTCTGGTGGCTATTGTGTGTCGAAATAATGAAGAGAAAATCACATCATAGACCCAAGCTTAGAGTTGGTGCAAATCAATTGTCACGTCCCATTTGATTGGCCAAAACAGGGATTTGTGGACACTGCAAGGGAGCTGGAGTACCACTTGTTACCTGCCGACATCCGCAGCAAATGTCTCAATTAGTCGGCCTAAATTTAGAAGGGGTTTGGAGAGGATGGATTCTATTTCAGGACACACCTGATTTTCATAATTCATTCTAATAGTTTCAACAGATGCTTGCAATTGGGTTCATAATTAGTCACACGGGCATAAGGACCCCCCCCCCCCTTGACCCTCTGTCTCTTCTTTTCTTCTCTTTTTTTCTCCCTCCTTTTCTTTTTTCTTCTTATATGGTCTTTTCAGATACAGTATAGAAATTACCTCAACATATGATCCTCTTATAGTCGGTTACCTTATAAGCATTATATTATTGAATACACTACCATTTGAATTGTTCTTTGAAAAAAGTGACCCTATTTGAACTTTGGAGATTTTTTATATGTCTATTTTATTATATTTTCTTCAAAGTCGAATACAATACAATATATTTTTCTTGATCTGCAAAATGTAAAATGATTAATAATTAATGCTTAATTGATGTTTAATAAAACAGATTGAATATAATTAGTCGGCCTAGAGTAACAACATTTTTGCAACGTGATGCACATGTGAGTCACATTTGCTAGACTAGTGTGACATCACATGTGCGTCACAGTATAACAATGATGGCCAGCTAATAAAGACAAGATTATGCCTATCACGATTCCACCACTCACAGTGTCCTAAGTACGCTGTGAGTGACAGCTCAGCCACCCTATAGAATCAGGGGCGTACTGAGATGTCAGGATTGTGAATGACAGCTCAGCTGTCTAATCTGGCCAGGCCTGTGGGGTTTCCTTCAGGTGTCACCTGTTGTGGGCGATTACCTGGCTATTTAGCTGGCTGGCAATGATTCGAACATTGCCAGTTGTAGCTTGGCTCAAGTGGTATATGTTTGCTCTGTGCTCTGACTTCTTATATTCTAATCTTTGTTGCCCAACCTTGCATTTACCTTTGACCATGTGTTTGCCTAGCCTCTTTGTCTTGATCCGCTATCTTCTTGGAATCCTAACCCCGGACTGTGACCTGACTGCACCTTTGTCTCACCACTCTGTTTATGACAACCCCTCCTGGCTTTTGACCTTGGACTCTTTGACTTCCCCAACTCATGGCTTGTCCGTGAGAAGTGACGTATCATCACATGCCTACAATGAAGCATGGCACTCGCTTGGTGATGCTTACAGTGAAGCATGGTGGCGGCTCGTTGATGCTTACAGTGAATCATGGTGGCGGGTCAGTGAAGCTCTGGGGCTGCTTTGCTTCCTCTGGGACTGGAAACCTGTAGAGTGCAGAAGGCAAGATGGATTCAGTCAAGTATTGAAAATGTTTGGAAAAACATCATGCCTTCTGTGAGGAACCTGAAACTTGGCCATCACTGGAATTTCCAACTGGAAAGTGATCCCAATCATGTGTCACAGTCTACTTCAACCCCATAGAAAATCTTTAGTGAGATGTGAAGAAGATAGTTACAGTGCAAAAAACCCAAATATTAGTGACGTGAAGGCCATTGCCCTTCAGGAATGGGCTAAGATTCCTCAGGAAAGCTGCCAAAAGCTGGTGTCTGTTGATGAATCTTGTTTGCAGCAGATAATAACAGCCAAAGAGGCAGTGCTATGTGTTTAAGATACTTATCATGAAGAGTTGAATAATTCTGATACTGCAGTAGTCAGTAAAAGTTGCATTTTCTGTTGAATTTGGAGAAATCACTTGTTATATATTAGTTGTGTTGAGCTATGTACTAGAGAAGAGTGGATAAGGCAAAATTCAAATTTTTCCAGGAAATTTGATTTGCGGAGAGGTTATTGTCTAAACCACATACATTTATTTTGCTAAGATGTCAAAAATAAAAAAAAATACTTATGCTCACCTTACCATTTACCTTTAAGGCTCCTCACCACATCTTCAGAACGCCGCCACTCGTGCTCACGTTGAGCTGGGATTTCTGGCTTTGAAGAGGACGATCTATCACGTATCAGAGTGCAAGGTCAAGCCATGTCATGACGCCATGACCTTTCGCGTTCTTGCGCATTATCCTCCCATCTCTCATCAAACAACAAAGCTGACTGACGTAACAAGATCCAAATGTCGCAACACGCAATGACGTCACCATCACATGCGTTCCATATACAGTTCAAGTCATGCTCAATGTATGAATGAGAACGTGATCCATGTGCCCAAAGTGGGAAAAGATAAATGCAAATGGAGCAAAGCACAAAAAAATATTTCTTATATAAAAAAAATCTGCCAGAAACTAATTTCAATAGATTCATTCATCTCTACTAGGTTTATCATTTGATCACTTAGTCTATGGTGCTGACCTGGTGTCCAGTATTGGCAGTGGCACTGACTGTCAACAACGCCGCAGCCAATCAGTGAGCTCAGTCGCCATCAGGGGATGTTTTTTCTATGCTGGCATAGCCGCAGAGTTCACTGATTGACTACTGTTCTGTTGACTTGAGGTGAACGCCACAGCCAGTACTGGACACAAGGAGCAGAACCAGATACTCATCGCTGGACCCGGGGACATTGAGTAAAGTACTGATTGTTGTTTTAGAACAAACTGGAGCTGTGGTCGAAGATTTTTTTAATGGAGCAAGTCACTTTAAAGGGGTTGTCCACTGCTTGGACAACCCCTTCTCATTTCTCATCTTTGGCTCCGTTAAAATAAAGAAAAGCTTATACTCACATCCAGCAGTGTCAGCACTCGAGTTCCCGAGGCTCACATGAGGTTGTTATGTCACATGAGATCTGCAAGATCGAACAAATCGAGCATCAAGAGGAAGTCAGAGAGCACCCACAGCTCTGGCTTCCTGTTCATGTTCAATACATCCGAAAGCTCGTGTGAAATGTCCACGCACTGTCCATGTTTCCTCGGACAGCACACAGACCCATAGAATTGAATGGTTCTATTCACATATCCATGAAAATCACAGATGCAAAAGCGAGATCTGTGAGACTCAGAGGAGGTGTTACAGAGGTGTTATCAGTTGTAGTACAGGAGGAGGAGGTGAGCTGTGACATCACCTATTGTGAATGCTGGATACTGTTATCTACTGTATATAGAGGTGTTATCAGTTGTAGTACAGGGTGGGGAGGAGTTGAGCTGTGACATCACCTATTGTGAATGCTGGATACTGTTATCTACTATATATAGAGGTGTTATCAGTTGTAGTACATGAGGGGAGGTGAGCTGTGATATCACCTATTGTGAATTCTGGATCCTGTTATCTACTGTATATAGAGGTGTTATCACTTGTAGTACAGGAGGGGAGGTGAGCTATGATATCACCTATTGTGTTAACTCCTATGTAAACAAGAATTATCTGTAAGGCTATGTGCCCACGATGCAGAAATGAAGCAGAAAATTTCTGCAGCTTTTTGCATCTCCCTTGCCAGAAAAAAACGCATGCAGATTGTGCATGCGTTTTTCCTGCAGAATACTCGCGTATTCACATGCATATTCACATGCATTTACGCATGCGGACTACAAGCACTCTCCAGGCGATAGCATCACTTGGAAAGTGCTTGACAACTAGGTCACACTATATAAATCCATGCAAACAGCATGGATTTATATAGTGTGACCGTAAAAAATATAGCTATACTTACCGATCCCCCGCCGCGTGTGCTGCCGCGTGTGTTGTCGCGTTCTTTCCGGGTTGCCGGCATATCGCGAGATAGCCTGCGGTCACATGTGACCGCGACGTCATCTCAGGTCCTGGAAGATAAGCGCTGCCGGCCGGCCCGTGAGAAGGTAAATATAAACTTTATTTATTATTTTATTCTTTTTTTTCACAGGTACAATGGTACCCAGGTCTGGATGAGAGTCTTCTCTCCTCCAGAACTGGGTACCATCCGCACATTGAAACGCATATACTCCGCGTGTACAAATGTACAGACACGGATTATATGCGTCTCAATGCAATTCCGCTGCGCTTCCGCAAAATTAATGAACATGCTGCAGATTTTTGAGCGCCGCAGAAACGCTGCGGAATAATCCGCAGCATGTGCATTGACATTGCGGAATGCCATTGGGGACCATGGGGTGCGGATTACCAAGCGTTTTTGATGCGTTTCCGCTGCGGAAATTCCGCAGCGGAAACGCATGAAAAACGCATCGTGGGCACGCAGCCTTATTGTAATCCTGCCTCTGATGATAAGAAGCCTTGAGGAAAACTCTTACTGAAAGGACAGGAAGCATCAGTCTAAAACAGCCCCAAAAGTCAATGTGAAAATTGCAAGATTACTCATATTGTTTTTGTTTTTTTTAAGAAAGATCATGAAAAAAAAAGCCAAAAATGTAACGTTTTCTCCTTGTGGAGAGTGTCAGTGTAAGGAGACTTATAGGCCATGCAATGCTTCTCTGGGAAATTAAATACGCATATTGCTTTTTCCGAGAGGAAGAGGACTTGAACTCTAGTGACACCTATTGGAAATAGCAACCCTAAGGCCACAGCCCCACTATCAGTATTTGGTCAGTATTTTTTCTCAGGAGTGGAAAACAAAACCGGTGAGGAAAAATCAGAGAAAAGGTATAATAGAAACAAGTCACCAATTCTGCATTTATCATCCACTCCTGGGTTTGGCTCCCACTCCTGAGAAAAAAAACTGACCAAATACTGATAGTGGGGCGGTGACCTAAAAGTCATTATCAACCCGTACACCTCGTACACACGTGGCTCCGCTCCGTACACCTCGTACACACGCGGCTCCGCTAAGTACACCGCGTGCACACGCGGCTGCGCTCCGTACACCTCGTACACACGGGGCTGCGCTCCGTACACCTCGTACACACGCGGCTGCGCTCCGTACACCTCGTACACACGCGGCTCCGCGCCGTACACCTCGTACACACGCGGCTCCGCTCCGTACACCCCGTACACGCGGGGCTCCGCTCCCTACACCTCGCACACACAGGGCTCCGCTCCCTACACCTCGTAAACGCGCCGCTCCGCTCCGTACACCTCGTACACATGCGCCGCTCCGCTCCGTACACCTCGTACACACGTGCCGCTCCGCACACCTCGTACACACGCGCCGCTCCGTACACCTCGTACACACGCGGCTCCGCTCCGTACACCTCGCACACACGCGGCTCCGCTCCGTACACCTCGCACACACGCGGCTCCGCTCCGTACACCTCGTACACATAAGCCGCTCCGCTCCGTACACCTCGTACACACGCGCCGCTCCGCTCCGTACACCTCATACACATGTGGCTCCGCTCCGTACACCTCGCACACACGCCGCTCCGCTCCGTACACCTCGCACACACGCGGCTCCGCACCGTACACCTCGCACACACGCGGCTCCGCTCCGTACACCTCGCACACACGCGGCTCCGCTCCGTACACCTCGCACACACGCGGCTCCGCTCCATACACCTCGCACACACGCGGCTCCGCTCCGTACACCTCGCACACACGCGGCTCCGCTCCGTACACCTCGTACACACGCGGCTCCGCTCCGTACACCTCGTACACACGCGCCGCTCCGTACACCTCGTACACACTCGGCTCCGCTCCGTACACCTCGTACACACGCGGCTCCGCTCCGTACACCTCGTACACACGCGGCTCCGCTCCGTACACCTCGTACACATGCGGCTCCGCTCCGTACACGCGGGGCTCCGCTCCGTACACCTCGTACACACAGGGCTCCGCTCCGTACACCTCGCACACACGCGGCCCCGCTCCGCACACCTCATACACACGCGGCTCCACTCCGTACACCTCGCACACAGCCGTCTCCGCTCCGTACACCTCGTACACACGCGGCTCCGCTCCGTACACCTCGCACACACGCGGCTCCGCTCCGTACACCTCGTACACACGCGGCTCCGCTCCGTACACCTTGTACACACGCGGCTCCGCTCCGTACACCTCGTACATACGCGCCGCTCCGTACACCTCGTACACACTCGGCTCCGCTCCGTACACCTCGTACACACGCGGCTCCGCTCCATACACCTCGTACACATGCGGCTCCGCTCCGTACACCCCGTACACGCGGGGCTCCGCTCCCTACACCTCGTACACACAGGGCTCCGCTCCGTACACCTCGTACACGCGCGGCTCCGCTCCGTACACCTCGTACACGCGCGGCTCCGCTCCGTACACCTCGTACACGCGCGGCTCTGCTCCGTACACCTCGTACACACGCGGCTCTGCTCCGTACACCTCGTACACACGCGGCTCCGCTCCGTACACCTCGTACACACGCGGCTCCGCTCCGTACACCTCGTACACACACGGCTCTGCTCCGTACACCTCGTACACACGCAGCTCTGCTACATCCACACTGTAAACCCCTCCTGACCCCACACATAACCTTCACCTCATCCAGCACCATGACAACCAGCACAGCAGAGTCCTGCATCCACTGAGGCCCCTGATCATGTGACCCCTGACTCCTCCCCTCCTGTGACCTCATCACAGGTCCTGTGCGCACAGAACAGCCATATATGTGGTGGCGGCTCTGCAGGTGGAGGTATGTGGAGATTCCCCATTACTGGGCGCAGGGGGCATTAACCCCTCCATTCCTGGAGATAGCGCCCCCTCCCCCCAGTTCTGCCATGTGTATATGTACAGTAATATAACGCTGGATGTGCTCATGTATACAGGGGGCATTAACCCCTCCATTCCCGGAGATAGTGCCCCTTCCCCCAGTTCTGCCATGTGTATATGTACAGTAATATAACTCTGGATGTGCTCATGTATACAGGGGACATTAACCCCTCCATTCCCGGAGATAGTGCCCCCTCCCCCAGTTCTGCCATGTGTATATGTACAGTAATATAACGCTGGATTTGCTCATGTATACAGGGGACATTAACCCCTCCATTCCCGGAGATAGTGCCCCCTCCCCCAGTTCTGCCTTGTGTATATGTACAGTAATATAACGCTGGATGTGCTCATGTATACAGGGGGCATTAACCCCTCCATTCCCGGAGATAGTGCCCCTTCCCCCAGTTCTGCCATGTGTATATGTACAGTAATATAACTCTGGATGTGCTCATGTATACAGGGGACATTAACCCCTCCATTCCCGGAGATAGTGCCCCCTTCCCCCAGTTCTCCCATGTGTATATGTACAGTAATATAACGCTGGATGTGCTCATGTATACAGGGGGCATTAACCCCTCCATTCCCGGAGATAGTGCCCCTTCCCCCAGTTCTGCCATGTGTATATGTACAGTAATATAACTCTGGATGTGCTCATGTATACAGGGGACATTAACCCCTCCATTCCCGGAGATAGTGCCCCCTCCCCCAGTTCTGCCATGTGTATATGTACAGTAATATAACGCTGGATTTGCTCATGTATACAGGGGACATTAACCCCTCCATTCCCGGAGATAGTGCCCCCTCCCCCAGTTCTGCCTTGTGTATATGTACAGTAATATAACGCTGGATGTGCTCATGTATACAGGGGACATTAACCCCTCCATTCCCGGAGATAGTGCCCCCTCCCCCCAGTTCTGCCATGTGTATATGTACAGTAATATAACGCTGGATTTGCTCATGTATACAGGGGACATTAACCCCTCCATTCCCGGAGATAGTGCCCCCTCCCCCAGTTCTGCCTTGTGTATATGTACAGTAATATAACGCTGGATGTGCTCATGTATACAGGGGACATTAACCCCTCCATTCCCGGAGATAGTGCCCCCTCCCCCCAGTTCTGCCATGTGTATATGTACAGTAATATAACGCTGGATGTGCTCATGTATACAGGGGGCATTAACCCCTCCATTCCCGGAGATAGTGCCCCCTTCCCCCAGTTCTGCCATGTGTATATGTACAGTAATATAACGCTGGATGTGCTCATGTATACAGGGGGCATTAACCCCTCCATTCCTGGAGATAGTGCCCCCTCCCCCCAGTTCTGCCATGTGTATATGTACAGTAATATAATGCTGGATGTGCTCATGTATACAGGGGGCATTAACCCCTCCATTCCCGGAGATAGTGCCCCCTCCCCCCAGTTCTGCCATGTGTATATGTACAGTAATATAAAGCTGGATGTGCTCATGTATACAGGGGGCATTAACCCCTCCATTCCCGGAGATAGTGCCCCCTCCCCCCAGTTCTGCCATGTGTATATGTACAGTAATATAATGCTGGATGTGCTCATGTATACAGGGGGCATTAACCCCTCCATTCCTGGAGATAGTGCCCCCTTCCCCCAGTTCTGCCATGTGTATATGTACAGTAATATAACGCTGGATGTGCTCATGTATACAGGGGACATTAACCCCTCCATTCCCGGAGATAGTGCCCCCTCCCCCCAGTTCTGCCATGTGTATATGTACAGTAATATAACGCTGGATGTGCTCATGTATACAGAGGACATTAACCCCTCCATTCCTGGAGATAGTGCCCCCTTCCCCCAGTTCTGCCATGTGTATATGTACAGTAATATAACGCTGGATGTGCTCATGTATACAGGGGACATTAACCCCTCCATTCCCGGAGATAGTGCCCCCTCCCCCCAGTTCTGCCATGTGTATATGTACAGTAATATAATGCTGGATGTGTTCATGTATACAGAGGACATTAACCCCTCCATTCCTGGAGATAGTGCCCCCTTCCCCCAGTTCTGCCATGTGTATATGTACAGTAATATAACGCTGGATGTGCTCATGTATACAGGGGACATTAACCCCTCCATTCCCGGAGATAGTGCCCCCTCCCCCCAGTTCTGCCATGTGTATATGTACAGTAATATAACGCTGGATGTGTTCATGTATACAGAGGACATTAACCCCTCCATTCCCGGAGATAGTGGCCCCTTCCCCCAGTTCTGCCATGTGTATATGTACAGTAATATAACGCTGGATGTGCTCATGTATACAGGGGGCATTAACCCCTCCATTCCCGGAGATAGTGCCCCCTTCCCCCAGTTCTGCCATGTGTATATGTACAGTAATATAACGCTGGATGTGCTCATGTATACAGGGGACATTAACCCCTCCATTCCCGGAGATAGTGCCCCCTTCCCCCAGTTCTGCCATGTGTATATGTGCAGTAATATAACGCTGGATGTGCTCATGTATACAGGGGGCATTAACCCCTCCATTCCTGGAGATAGTGCCCCCTTCCCCCAGTTCTGCCATGTGTATATGTACAGTAATATAACGCTGGATGTGGTCATGTATACAGGGGACATTAACCCCTCCATTCCCGGAGATAGTGCCCCCCTCCCCCCAGTTCTGCCATGTGTATATGTACAGTAATATAACGCTGGATGTGCTCATGTATACAGGGGACATTAACCCCTCCATTCCTGGAGATAGTGCCCCCTTCCCCTAGTTCTGTCATGTGTATATGTACAGTAATATAACGCTGGATGTGCTCATGTATACAGGGGACATTAACCCCTCCATTCCCGGAGATAGTGTCCCCCTCCCCCAGTTCTGCCATGTGTATATGTACAGTAATATAACGCTGGATGTGCTCATGTATACAGGGGGCATTAACCCCTCCATTCCCGGAGATAGTGCCCCCTTCCCCCAGTTCTACCATGTGTATATGTACAGTAATATAACGCCGGATGTGCTCATGTATACAGGGGGCATTAACCCCTCCATTCCCGGAGATAGTGCCCCCTTCCCCCAGTTCTGCCATGTGTATATGTACAGTAATATAACGCTGGTTGTGCTCATGTATACAGGGGACATTAACCCCTCCATTCCCGGAGATAGTGCCCCCTCCCCCCAGTTCTGCCATGTGTATATGTATAGTAATATAACGCTGGATGTGCTCATGTATACAGGGGGCATTAACTCCTCCATTCCCGGAGATAGTGCCCCCTTCCCCCAGTTCTGCCATGTGTATATGTATAGTAATATAACGCTGGATGTGCTCATGTATACAGGGGGCATTAACCCCTCCATTCCCGGAGATAGTGCCCCCTTCCCCCAGTTCTGCCACGTGTATATGTACAGTAATATAATGCTGGATGTGCTCATGTATACAGGGGACATTAACCCCTCCATTCCTGGAGATAGTGCCCCCTTCCCCCAGTTCTGTCATGTGTATATGTACAGTAATATAACGCTGGATGTGCTCATGTATACAGGGGACATTAACCCCTCCATTCCCGGAGATAGTGTCCCCCTCCCCCAGTTCTGCCATGTGTATATGTACAGTAATATAACGCTGGATGTGCTCATGTATACAGGGGGCATTAACCCCTCCATTCCCGGAGATAGTGCCCCCTTCCCCCAGTTCTACCATGTGTATATGTACAGTAATATAACGCCGGATGTGCTCATGTATACAGGGGGCATTAACCCCTCCATTCCCGGAGATAGTGCCCCCTTCCCCCAGTTCTGCCATGTGTATATGTACAGTAATATAACGCTGGTTTAGCTCATGTATACAGGGGACATTAACCCCTCCATTCCCGGAGATAGTGCCCCCTCCCCCCAGTTCTGCCATGTGTATATGTATAGTAATATAACGCTGGATGTGCTCATGTATACAGGGGGCATTAACCCCTCCATTCCCGGAGATAGTGCCCCCTTCCCCCAGTTCTGCCATGTGTATGTGTACAGTAATATAATGCTGGATGTGCTCATGTATACAGGGGACATTAACCCCTCCATTCCCGGAGATAGTGCCCCCTTCCCCCAGTTCTGCCATGTGTATATGTACAGTAATATAACGCTGGTTGTGCTCATGTATACAGGGGACATTAACCCCTCCATTCCCGGAGATAGTGCCCCCTTCCCCCAGTTCTGCCATGTGTATATGTACAGTAATATAACGCTGGTTGTGCTCATGTATACAGGGGACATTAACATATCAGCCGCGACCAATCACCGATCTTGGCTCCACATTTAAACACCGCTGTACTGATTGGTCGCGGACGCTATTTAAATGTGGCGCCAAAATCGATATTGGTCGCGCCCAGCGAGGCGCTCATCTCCCGGCCTGTAGCAGCGGAAGGACCGCCGGCGTCGCTGACCTCCTTGCGGAAGGGAGGACCGGGGAGCGGCGCTGCGGGTCGGGATACTTCTGCTGCGAGTTCCCGCTCATGTCCCGGGTTCTCGCTGCGGAAGTACCCGCACAGGCAGCGCCGCTCCCCGGTCCTCACCAAGACAATTCGATGATTGGTCGCGGTCTTCGGATCTGACCAATCACTGATCTTGCCGCAAAAGTTAAACACTACTGTGCTGATTGGTCGTGGACGCTGCCCGCGACCAATCACCGATTTGGGCGCCAAATTTAAATATCGGCCGCGACCAATCACCGATCTTGGCTCCACATTTAAACACCGCTGTGCTGATTGGTCGCGCCCAGCGTCGGCGACCAATCAGTACAGCGGTGTTTAAATGTGGAGCCAAGATTGGTGATTGGTCGCGGCCGATATTTAAATTTGGCGCCCAAATCGGTGATTGGTCCTGGGTAGCGCCAGCGACCAATCAGCGATTTTTAACACAAATGTCTGGACCTTAGTAACACCATGTGGCTAGGGTGTCAAGGGAGGACCGGGGAGCGGCGCTGTGGGTCGGGATACTTCTGCTGCGAGCAGTCGCTCATCTCCCGGCTTCTCGCAGCAGAAGTAGCCGTACATGCAGCGGCGCTCCCGGGTCTTCACTAATACGATTCCGCTCCCCGGTCCTCACCAATACAATTCGCTGATTTGGGCGCCACATTTAAATAGCGGCCGCGACCAATCACCCATCTTGCCGCCACATTTAAACACTACTGTGATGATTGGTCGCGGATGCCAGCCGCGACCAATCAGTGAGATTGGCGCCAAATTTAAACCCCGCTCTGCTGATTGGTCGCGGTTGCCGGCCATGACCAATCAGCAGTATTGGCGCCCAATTTAAACCCCTCTCTGCTGATTGGTCGCGGTTGCCAGCCGCGACCAATCACCGATTTTGAAGCCAAATTTAAACCCCGCTCTGCTAATTGGTCGCGGATGCCTGCCGCGACTAATCAGCATTATTGGCGCCAAATTTAAACCCCGCTCTGCTGATTGGTCGCGGTTGCCGGCTGAGATCAATCAGCAGTATTGGCGCCAAATTTAAACACCACTCTGCTGATTAGTCGCGGTCGCCGTCCGCGACCAATCAGCAATATTGGTGCAAAATTTAAACACCGCTCTGCTAATTGGTCGCCGTCCGCGACCAATCAGCAGTATTGGCGCCAAATTTAAACCCCGCTCTGCTGATTGGTCACGGCCGGCAAACGCGACCAATCAGCAGTATTGGCGCCAAATTTAAACCCCGCTCTGCTGATTGGTCGCGGTTGGCAACGGCGACTAATCAGCAGTATTGGCGCCAAATTTAAACCCCGCTCTGCTGATTGGTCGCGGTTGCCGGCCGACATCAATCGGAAGTATTGACGCCAAATTTAAACACACGCTCTGCTGATTAGTCGCGGTCGCCGTCCGCGACCAATCAGCAGTATTGGCGCCAAATTTAAACCCCTCTCTGCTGATTGGTCGCGGTTGCCGGCCATGACCAATCAGCAGTATTGGCGCCAAATTTAAACCCCGCTCTGCTGATTGGTCGCGGTTGCCGGCCATGACCAATCAGCAGTATTGGCGCCAAATTTAAACCCCTCTCTGCTGATTGGTCGCGGTTGCCAGCCGCGACCAATCACCGATTTTGGCGCCAAATTTAAACCCCGCTCTGCTAATTGGTCGCGGATGCCGGCCGCGACTAATCAGCATTATTGGCGCCAAATTTAAACCCCGCTCTGCTGATTGGTCGCAGTTGCCGGCTGAGATCAATCAGCAGTATTGGCGCCAAATTTAAACCCCGCTCTGCTGATTGGTCGCGTTTGCCGGCCGTGACCAATCAGCAGTATTGGCGCCAAATTTAAACCCCGCTCTGCTGATTGGTCGCGGTTGGCAACGGCGACTAATCAGCAGTATTGGCGCCAAATTTAAACCCCGCTCTGCTGATTGGTCGCGGTTGCCGGCCGACATCAATCGGAAGTATTGGCGCCAAATTTAAACACACGCTCTGCTGATTAGTTGCGGTCGCCGTCCGCGACCAATCAGCAGTATTGGCGCCAAATTTAAACCCCGCTCTGCTGATTGGTCGCGGTTGCCGGCCATGACCAATCAGCATTATTGGCGCCAAATTTAAACCCCGCTCTGCTGATTGGTCGCGGTTGCCGGCCGCGACTAATCAGCATTGTTGGCGCCAAATTGCCGGCCGCGACTAATCAGCATTATTGCCGCCAAATTTAAACACCGCTCTGCTGAATGGTCGCGGCCGTGACCAATCACCATTATTGCTGCAAAATTTAAACCCCTCTCCGCTGATTGGTCACGTTCGCTGGCCGCGACCAATCAGCATTATTGGCGCAAAATTTAAACCCCGCTCTGCTGATTAGTCGCGACCGCCGGCCGTGACCAATCTGCAATATAGGCGCCAAATTTTAACATCGCTTTGCTGATTGTTCGCGGTTGCCGGCCTCGAGCAATCAGCGATTTTGGCGCCAAATGTAAACACCGCTCTGCTGCTTGCGCCTGGTCGGCCGCATACCTATTCTAGAATACCCGATGCATTAGAATCGGGCCACCATCTAGTCTATATATATAATCATCTTATCCCGTCTGTCTTTCTGTCTGTCTTTCTGTCTGTCTTTCTGTCTGTCTTTCTGTCTGTCTTTCTGTCTGTCTTTCTGTCTGTCTTTCTGTCTGTCTGTCTGTCTTTCTGTCTGTCTTTCTGTCTGTCCAGGAAATCCCGCGTCACTGATTGGTCCGGCTGCGGCCAATAAGCGACGCGGGATTTCAGAAAAAGATGGCGGCTGTTAGAGGCTCATCTGCCGGACGGAGGTCAGCGGCGATGCAGCAGGGAGATGACCGGCGCTAGCCGCTCATCTCCCCGCTGCTGGCAGCACAAGTACCCCGACCTGCGGTGCCGCTCACCTCCATGCGGCTAACGTCGGGAGATCAGCGGCTTGCCCCGCTTATCTCCAGAGGGCAAGTGTGAACGGAGGACCGGGGAGCGGCGTCGCCGGTCGGGATGCTTCTGCTGCGAGCAGCTGCTCATCTCCCGGCTTCTCGCAGCGGAAGTAGCCGCACAGGCAGCGCCGATCCACGGTCCTCACTAATACGACGCTGATTGGTCGCGGTCGACGGCCGCGACCAATCAGCATTATTGGCGCCAAATTTAAACCACACTCTGCTGATTGGTCACGGTGGCCGGCCGCGACCAATCAGCGATTTTGGTGCCAAATTTAAACACCACTCTGCTGATTGGTCGCGGTTGCCAGCCGCGACCAATCAGCAGTATTGGCGCAAAATTTAAACCCCGCTCTGCTGATTGGTCGCGGTGGCTGGCTGCGACCAATCAGCGATATGGGCGGCAAATTTAAACGCCGCTCTGCTGATTGGTCGCGGTGGCCGGCCGCGACCAGTCAGCGATTTTGGTGCCAAATTTAAACAGCGCAATGCTGATTGGTCGCAGTTGCCAGCCGCGACCAATCAGCAGTATTGGCGCCAAATTTAAACCCCGCTCTGCTGATTGGTCGCGGCTGCCAGTCGGCCGCGAACAATCACCGAGATTGGCGCCAAATTTAAACAACGCTCTGCTGATTGGTCACGGCTGCCGGCCGGCCGCGACCAATCAGCGATTTTGGCGCCTAATTTAAACACCGCTCTGCTGATTTGGCGATATGGGCGGTAAATTTAAACGCCGGCCGCGACCAATCAGCGATTTTGGCGCAAAATGTAAACAACGCTTTGCTGATTGTTCGGGGTCGCGACTAATCAGCGATTTTGGCGCCAAATTTAAACACGCTCTCCAGTCCTCACTAACATGGTTCGCTGATTGATTGGTCGCGGGCGGCAACCAGCGACCAATCAGCAAAGCGGTGTTTAAATTTGGCGGCAATATCGGTGATTGGTCGCGGCCCGCGATCAATCACCGATATTGCCGCCAAATTTAAAAACCGCTTTGCTGATTGGTCGCTGGTTGGCGGCCGCGACCAATCAGCGATTTTGGCACCAAATTTAAACTCCGCTCTGCTAATTGCGCCCAGTCGGCCGCATACATATTCTAGAATACCCGATGCTTTAGAATCGGGCCACCATCTAGTACAGAATAATGAACCCCATATATTGCTCCATACAGAATAATGGGCCTCATATAATGCTCCGTACAGAATATTAAGTCCCATATATTGCTCCATACAGTATAATGGACCCCATATGTTGCTCAATTCAGTATAACGGGCCCCATATAGGACTCCATACAGAATAATGGACCCCATATAATGCTCCTTACAGAATAATGGACCCCATATAATGCTCCATACAGAATAATGGGCCCCATATAGTTCTCCATACAGTATAGTTGGCGTCATACAGTATATTGCTCCATACGGAATAATGAACCCCATATAGTCATCCATGCAGTATAATGGGCCCCATATAGTGCTCTATACAGTATAGTGGGCTTCATATATTGCTCCATACAGAATAATGGACCCCATATAATGCTCCATACAGAATAATGGGCTCCATATATTGCTCTATACAGTATAATGGGCTCCATACAGAATAATGAACCCCATATATTTCTCCATATAGAATAATGGGCCTCATATAATGATACATGCAGAATGGGTCCCATATAATGCTCCATACAGAATAATAGACCCCATATAATGCTCCATACTGAATAATGGGCCTCATATAATGCAAAACTCAGAATAATGGGCCTCATATAATGCACCACACAGAATAATGAGCCCCATATAATTCTCTATACAGAATAGGCCCCATACAATGCTCCGAACAGAATAATGGGCCCCATGTAATGCTCCATACAGAATAATGGCCCCATATAATGCTCCATAAAGAATAATGGCCCCATATAATGCTCCATACAGTACAATAGGCCCTATATAATGCTCCATACAGAATAATGGGCCCCATATAATGCTCCATACAGTACAATAGGCCCTATATAATGCTCCATACAGAATAATGTGTCCCATATATTGCTCCATACAGTATAATGGGCCCCATATAATGCTCCATACAGAATAATGTGTCCCATATATTGCTCCATACAGTATAATGGGCCCCACATAATGCTCCATACAGAATAATGGGCCCCATATAATGCTCCGTACATAAAATATAAATAATCAAACACTCACCTCTTCCTGTTCCTCCGCTGCTCTGGTCTACTCAGTGTCTTCTGACCCTCTGCACTGTTCGGGCCTGCTGTAGTGACGTAATCGCGCCTGCTGCGCTGAGACGTCACAGAGAGTCAGAAGACGCTGAGGAGACGGCAGCTGCGGAGGAACAGTGAGAGGTAAGAATTTCAAATAGTTTAAAGTATGGTGTGGGAGTGACCCGATGCCAGCACCTGTGCTGGCACCAGGACCTTTCTGACTCATGGGCCCCATAGTGTGCCAGTGTTCTTTACAGCACGTGGGACCCCCCATTTCTTCAGGGCCCCTGCACTTGCCCAGGTACTTCGGGTGGTGACGCCGGCCATGATAGAAGGTCACTCTGAGTTTTATACTACATGCATTATTTTGCTGCACTCCAATACGGTCCAAAATTATTGCCTCCCAATCAACATATAACTACAATGAGAAACCCGCGTGCTGTCGCACCAGTTTCAAGAGTAGGAAGATGCACAATAATTAACATAATTTTAAAATGAATATTTTTTATTTGAAAATAATTTAAAATACATTAAAAATAAAATTCAGGTACTTTCAAATTACATACACCACCAACCCCAGGCTGATCAATTATAATTTTAATATATATATTTATTTATATTCCATCAGTTGCTATTCTAATATTGTATTACACCTGTCCCCATATCAAAAGGTGCAAGTAGGCTTCAAAGTGCAAAATGCAAAATTTTCCAGTGCAAATATGCTACAAAGTGCAAATGCAGTTTTTAAATACCTCTTATGCCCCTATATACAAATGACCATTAATTAATGGTTCCATATGTGGATAAAAGTGCTAATGCTGAACTCCTTTTCAACATAAAGGATTAATCAATGATCCTATAGTCACACTGGGGTCTTTACTTAGTATTTCCTACATATACATCTATATGGGTACGAATATAGAGGTGTACTTACAAGTGTATAATATCAGAGAGTGGGTGGTGGTGCTGGTCTTTACCCCGACGACGCCGTTTCGCCTTGGGCTTCTTCCAAAAGGGGGCGTGTAGATTTGATTCAATTTCACTTTCCTGGCCGAATACAAAAAATGGCTTATTCGCTAATCACTAGAATTTTCCCATGAAATGTCTGTGGCATCAAACCTGTAATGAGGACACTTATCCTGGAGGAGGAGATTGTGACTGTGGGGCAAAATAGCAAATAACACACAAGAGACGTTACATTAGAAGATCTGAATGTGGATTTGATACCGTGATGGCAATTTATGTCTACTCATAGCAACCAATCACAGCACAGCTTTCATTTTACCCTAGTAACCAATCACAGTTCAACTTTCCTTTTTTCCTATCAACCAATCACAGCTCAACTTTCCATTTACCCTAGCAACCAATCACAGCAGTTTTCATTTTACTCTAGAAACCAATAACAGCTCAACTTTCTATTTACCCTGACAACAAATCTTAGCTCAACTTTCCATTTACCCTAGCAACCAATCACAGAACAGCTTTCATTTCATCCTAGCAGCTAATCACAGCTCAACTATATTTTACCATAGCAACTAATCACAGCTCAACTTTCCTTTTACCCTAGCAACCAATCACAGCACAGCTTTCATTTTACTCTAGAAACCAATCACAGCACAGCTTTCATTTTATCCTAGCAGCCAATCACAGCTCAACTTTACTTTTTCCTAATCGATCACAGCTCAACTTTCCTTTTACCCTAGTAACCAATCACAGGACAACGTTCCTTTTACCCTAGCAACCAATCACAGTTCAATATTCCTTTTACCCTAGTAAACAATTACAGCTCGACTTTCCTTTTTCCCTTTCAACCAATCACAGCTCAACTTTCCTTTTAACCTAGCAACCAATCACAGCACAGCTTTCCTTTTACCCTATCAACTAATCACAGCTCAGCTTTCATTTTACCTGTGCTGTGATTGGTTGCTATCAGTAACAGTTTTTCTTTTAGGTCATTTGGTAAATCTTCCCCAAAACTTTGGCACTGATATTAGTCAGTGAATCCATACAAGAGGCAAGAGGACCGGCCGGAAGCTGCATCACTTAGTATATACAAAGAGCTTAAAGGGGTTGTCTGGCCGTGAGATACAAGTCTGCAGTCACTCTATATTTGTGCGCATGCTGTGAGGTTTCTCTGGTACCAGGAGTGGACGGTCATGTGACTATAAGTATGTGATTTGTCTACTTCCGGACACATTACGACTAGACTGTGTCCAGCCTTGCTCAATACACGTCTAGTCTGCACGTAACTTCATGTATGCAAATCACATACTTGTGGTCATGCTCCTGCCGCTGGCACCATAGAATCCTCAAAGCGTGAACTGCGCATGCTGTGAGGACTCACAAGGCTTCAATCACATAGAGTGACAAGGGGTCAAGTTTCTCCTTGTGCGTAGGGAGACTTATAGGCTATCCAATGCTTCCTGGAAATAGTTACCAACATTTCTCTGAATATTTCGATATTTAATCATTGGCTTGACCCTTCCCTCCGAATACATCCACAGTCCTCCCCCAAAACTCCTACTTTTGGACGGATATTACATAAACTCTGCCCCATTTTATCTCAAGTGTCATAGTTGCTGACCTTAGAAATACAGAATCTCTGCAGTATATACTATACATAAGGAGACAGCTGTTCTGTATTAACTGCCATCAGATAAAATGAACACACTTCAAAAACATTATGGAAAACCAGGCATGCACAAAATCTTCTCCTCTCTTTTTCAATAATAGCCTATGGTGTCCTCTACAGATAAAATGCAGGAGTGCTGCTTTAATTGATCCTGCGTGTATTATAATGAAAGATGACCAAAGTTCAATTCAAGCAGATTTACTTAAATTCATCCTACATCTTCAGTGTGCTTCGCTAAATTTGGTCTAAATAGAAACTGTCCTATGGGCAACAGTATTCACCTTCCGTCACCTATGTTTACTCCTCGTATGCTGCTTCCGCAGGTCTTTGGTCTGCTGCACTGTACTGTGCTTTCTGTTCTCCAATCCAACTTTGAGCCAATCTAGTGGTTTAGATCGATCTCACACGGTCTCATGAGGGAACGACACATGTGATGGCATGCGTCTCTCCTCATCCTCCACACATGATCACATGAGGCCAATTATGGGCCTCAGAGTGGCCTCGAAGCTGGAAAACCAAAAGAATGGCGCAGAAGATCAGTGAGCTATGGAGGTGGTGTGAGGAAAGGTGAGTATAAAGTTTTATTAAACCATTTCCCGGCCCCTAGAGAATTTTGCAAAATGCCAGCAAGTAAGTAGAATCCTCAAAAATGTGGATGTTGGTGGATCTAATGTTTTTCGGAAATTGTTAACAAATTAAATTAATTATAAATCAATTTACTCATTTTTAATGATAACTCAGCCATCTTGTCAAATTTGAGAGAGAGAATACAACATCTTATCGGCTCATCTTCTTCCCATTCAGGTTCCTACAATATCGGATCCTCTCAGTGTAAATCTTCTATATGAGAGAATTTTCCTGATTGACCCATCAAGGATGGATAGGGACAGGGACAAGATGGCAGAGAAGATATTATACCTTGCCCTAGAGATCCTCTTCCGGCTTACTGGAGAGGTGAGAGATTCTGATGACGTCATATTGCATCATTCTTATCTATGGGAATAACAGATGGACAGAACTGGAGAGGTGAGGACTCTGGAAATGTCTGTAGTGAGATTTATTAATGTGTCTCTCCTTAACCAGGATTACACAGTAGTGAAGAAGACCTCTAGTGAGTGCTGTCAGAACCCTGTGACTGAGGATTTGGGAAGACTCCTGAGCCCAATCACGGGGTCTCCACATCACCCTCTGATACATGAGGACATCAATGACCAAAAGATCCTAGAACTCGCCTACAAGATGATTGAGCTGCTAACTGGAGAGGTGACACTGCTGGGACATTATACAGTAACGCTATGAATGGATCAGGGAGATGACTGTATCATTGTATCCTGTCAGGTTCCTATAAGGTGTCAGGATGTCACGGTCTATTTCTCCATGGAGGAGTGGGTGTATTTAGAAGGACACAAAGATCTGTACAAGGACGTCATGATGGAGGTTCCCCAGCCCCTCACATCACCAGGTAATAGACAGGACTAAATACACACTTCCTATAATTATCTGTATGGGAAGAATGAATTCAGTCCATGTATGTGTTTCTTCCAGTTCTATCCAGTAAGAGGACAACACGAGAGAGATGTCCCCATCCTCTTGTGCCACAGGACTATAAACAAGAAGATCCCAATGTTCCTCAGGATCATCAGGTAGATGGAAAGAAGGTGTCATGTTATCTCCCCTATGATGTGTAGATGACTGTGAAGGTCTTGTGTTCAGTCTTGTTTTATCCACCAGTATTATATGTTTTATACCTGTGTAATGAGAATGGTGGAGATAACAGGATTAGAGCTGATCATAGATGTGACTTCTTCATCTGTCTGTGACTTTTACAATATTTGTTTCAGGGTAAAGATCTGTCCCATATTAATACTACAGAGACATATGTGAGGGATGATGACCGGTGTAAAGATGAGGTTCCTACAGATAACCGCAAAGGTAATTAGTGACCACAAAGTGTAGAGAAGTCACAGATTCTTCTCAGTCACTGGCCACTACTGTTTTGTGTTCATTGTTTATAGCTCTTTGGTCTTTTAGAACTTATCACAATTGTTTTAACAGTTATTATTGGGAGTTTGAATAATTGACAGCAGAAAGTAAACCATTTTATGACTACTTGCCACACAGTGCCAGACCTACTTACTATAAACATCCTTTCAAAAGTATCAGTCTAGGGGATCTAAAATAGCTGCACCTAATTACACATTTTAAAGAGATTCAAATACAAATGCATACAAGTCAATTGAAACTTACCAGTCTGTAAAGGGTTACAACGCCATTGTTAAGGCAAAGCACAGTGAGAGTCATTAAACACAAATTAAGGAAACTTTGAGTTATGATGAACCATCTCTAGAGTGGCCAGCTACCAACATTTCGTGAAGAGCACAGCGATGACTCAACCAAGGGTTGATAAAAGAACCCTGGAGATTATTTGATAGACTGCAAACCTTACTTTCCTGAGGAATGGTCAAAAATGTCATCCATGGGCGTGTTACAGGGCCGAACCCCTGCTGACAAACAATCATACCAAGGCTTGTGTTGTATTTGACAAAAGACGGATTTTGGTAAGACCTTACCTGTAAAATCCTTTTCAGTGAAGGAAGGAAGGGAGACACAGATCCATTACTAGTGGGTAGGCGGAGCCCCACAGGATAGTTCACCTCAGATTAGAAAAAGTGACGACCGGCCCCTCCAGCTTAGGCTCCTCCTACTCCCATGTTCTTCAGTCCGTACACAAGCTAAGGAAGAGCAGACAACACCAGCGGAACAACACAACCCCTTCCGAAAATTCAGAAATGCGAGAGAACAGGTTATGCATATAACAGAAAAAACACACAGTCCCAGGCACTACTCACTGGACCTGACAACTGCGATGAGCTGGCAATGCTGGAACAGAGCCCTAGCGCGCCGACCCCGCCCAGATGACCGCCATCAGAGAGGAGTCGCACCGCATCTAGAAAACAATAATGCACTTCTGCCATGGGAGGGTGCTGTGTCTCCCTTCCTTCCTTCGCTGAAAAGGATTTTACAGGTAAGGTCTTACCAAAATCCGTCTTTCAGCAGCAGAAGGGAAGGAAGGGAGACACAGATCCATTTCTAGTGGGACGTCCCAAAGCAGTCCAGAACTCAAGGGTGGGAAACAGTGGCAGAATCGCCAACACCCCAACAACTTAGTCAAGCGCGCAACAAGCGCCAAAACTAGATAAAGAGATAACCTAAACTACCGCCCCCTGCAGGACCCTGCGTCCCAAGGCCACATCGGCGGAAGCACTCACGTCCACTTTATAAAATTTAGTAAAAGTGTGAACGGAGCGCCAGGTAGCCGCCCGGCAGAGCTGCGCTGCCGAGGCCCCCTGATGAAAAGCCCACGACGAACCAACAGCTCTCGTGGAATGAGCTCGAACCTTAACCGGACAAGGCTCGCCCTTGAGCCGGTACGCTTCCAGGATAGCGGAACGTATCCACCGAGCTATAGTGTCCTTGGAGGCCCGCTGACCACGCCGACGACCAGCAGGAATCACAAAAAGAGAGTCCGACTTCCGAAACCCTTGCGTGATTGAAAGATAGAACTTCAAAGCCCGCACCAAATCCAACGAGTGCAAGGCTCGCTCCTTTGGACTTTTCGGATTCGGACAGAGGGAGGGCAACACGATGTCCTGATTGACATGGAAACGCGACACCACTTTAGGCAGAAAATCACCACGGGTACGAAGCACCACGCGATCCGAGTGGAACTCCAGAAAAGGGGGCGAGCAAGACAGTGCCGCTAACTCAGAAACCCTTCTCAAAGAGGTGACCGCCACCAGGAAGGCCACCTTCCAAGAAAGTAAGTAAAGCGTAGCTGAATCCATAGGCTCAAACGGCCCATGCTGAAGAGCCTCCAAGACTAGATTGAGCCGCCAAGGAGCCACAAACGCCCTCCGAGGCGGAAACTGACGTGCAACCCCGCGAAAAAACGAGCGTACATCACTGCACGAGGCAATAGCCTTCCGAAAAAGCACGGATAGTGCAGATACCTGACCCCGCAAGGTACCAACCGCCAGACCCTTGGCCAAACCACATTGCAGAAAAGCCAATAAGTTGGGAATGGAAAAAACCCTCGGGTTCCTTGACGATCCAGAACGCCATGAATAGAAGGCCTCCCAAGTTCTGTGATAAATCCTAGTTGTAGCTGGACCTCTGGCCGCCCGCAAGGTGGCAATAACCTCGGCCGAAAACCCACGACGGGTCAAGATCTCGGTCTCAAGTGCCACGCCGTCAAACGAAGCGACTTGAGGTCCGGATGACGAATGGGCCCTTGGGTTAACAGGTCCGGGCGAAGAGGCAGTGGAAACGGAGGCGCCGCCAGAAGAGACACCAGCGTTGAATACCACGCCCTCCGCTGCCAATCCGGCGCCACCAAAATTGCCGGAATTCGTTCGAGTTTGATCCGCCGGATGACCAGAGGAAGCAAGGATACCAGCGGAAACACGTAGATCAGCTCGAACTGGTCCCACGGGGCCACTAGAGCATCTACCGCCACAGCCTCCGGGTCCCTGTACCTGGACATGAACGTCGGAATCCTGGCGTTCAGCCTGGATGCCATCAAGTCCACCTGGGGAGTCCCCCAACGGGAGCACAGCAGTGTAAAAACTTCCGGATGAAGACTCCATTCTCCGGGATCCACCTGCTCGCGACTGAGGAAGTCCGCCATGATATTCAGCACTCCTGGGATGTGAATCGCGGAGATGGCTGGGACCCTGGACTCGGCCCATACCAGGATCCGAGAGACCTCCATTATGAGTCTGGAACTTCTCGTCCCGCCCTGATGGTTGATATACGCGACTGCTGTCGCATTGTCCGTTTGCATCCGGACCGGCAGACCGCTCAAGGGGACCGTCCAATGTCGGAGGCAGAGAAATATCGCTCTCAACTCCAGGATGTTGATCGTCAGAGACGACTCCTCTGACGACCAGACCCCCTGAACCCAGAGATCGTTCCAAACCCCCCCCCCCCAGCCAGTCAGGCTGGCATCGGTGGTAATGACCGACCACCGTGGGAGGAGGAAGGATTTCCCCAGGGATAAAGCCTCCGGACGTAACCACCATCCAAGAGACTCTCGCACCCTGCGGGAGATACCGACACAGCAATCTAGCGAAGCCGGCGATCGGTCCCAACAGGTCAGAATAAGATTTTGGAGACCCCGGGAATGAAATTGTGCAAACGGTACCGCTTCCATTGCTGCCACCATCAGACCCAGAAGGCGCATACACTTCCGAAGGGACATCGCCATCACCGACCTCATATCCTGGACATGGTGATGAAGGTTCGCTTGTTTGTCTGGAGGCAGGGACACCACTGCTCGTACCATGTCGAAATGCATCCCCAAGAACAGGATTGACTGCGACGGCTCCAAAGACGACTTCTTCCAATTGACCAGCCACCCGAAGTCCTCCAGGTGCTGAAGGGAGAGATCGCGAGCCGTCACCGCCTCCTCCGCTGTGGATGACACAATTAACAGGTCGTCCAGGTAGGTGAGAATCGTAATTTCTTGCCTTCGAAGGAGCGCCATGGGCGGCGCCAGAATTTTTGTAAAAACCCTGGGCGCCGAGGCCAACCCGAAAGGTAGGGCCACAAACTGGTAATGGGCCTGACCTATGGCGAAACGCAGGAAGCGCTGGTGAGCCCTGCCGATAGGGACATGCAAATAGGCGTCGCGGATGTCGATCGACACCAAGAAATCGTACTGTGACAGGGCCGCCACGACAGAGCGAAGAGACTCCATACTGAATTTCCGGGTCCGGACATGAACATTCAATTCTTTGAGGTCCAGAATGGGGCGAAACTTGTCCTCCTTTTTGGGGACCACAAAAAGGTTGGAGTAAAACCCCATTCCCCGGCGGAACCGGAACCACCACACCCTGCTGCAGAAGAGAGTCGACCTCCCGCAGCAGTCAGCTTGGGCTCGGACGGGATGCGTGACTGACGAAATCTGTCCGGGGGTCGAGAATGAAACTCTATGAAATAGCCTGCCGACATAACCCGCGTCACCCAGGCGTCCGATACGTTGGACGCCCAAATCGACCCTAATTGAAGCAGACGACCTCCCACCCGAGAGCCCTCGAGAGGGTTCCTGGCGTCAGTCCGCCTTAGCGGGCTTTTTGTCAACATCCCGTTTGTCCTGACGGAAATGTTGTTTCCAGGGTGTACGGGATTTCTGGGTGGTCTTCTTTCCGGAAGACGAGGGACGACCCGATCTCCAAGAGGGCTGACCGAACCGTCTCCTGGGCCGAAAGGACCGACGACCACTACTGGCACTTGACTTGCCAGACGTAGAAGCCGCTGCTTTCCGCTGCGGCAAAGCCGAATCCTTGGCCTTGGCCTTAGCAATCAGCTCCGTGAGGTCCGAACCAAAAAGCTGACCGCCCTTGTACGCCAGACTCAGCAAACCTTGTTTGGATACCGCGTCTCCAGTCCACTGTTTAAGCCACAGTGCTCTCCTGACTGAGACGGCCGAGGATTGAGCCCTGGACAGAACCGAAGTAGTATCCAGCACTGTGTCCCTGCCATATCGGGCCGCGTCTTCCAACAGCTGGAAGAGCCTTTCCACCTCAGACAGCGGAGTCCCATCTTGCCACTCCGTCCACAGCTGATCCAACCACCGCAGAGAAGCCTCACTAGCCCACATGGCCCCCAAGGACGCTCGGAATCCATGACCCGCGGCCTCGTAGATGGATTTCGCCGCTAACTCCATCCTTCTATCCAGCGGGTCCTGTAGACTCGCCTTCCCTTTAACAGGAAGCAAAGAGGATTTGCTCAGCTGAGACAATGGTACGTCCACTTCAGGAGAGGGGACCCAATTAGCGATCGTCTCCGTGGAGCAGGGATACAGGGCATCAAAAAACCGCATCCCCTGGAAGCGTTTATCCGGACACAGGCGTTCTTTCTCCAACGCCTCGTTAAGTTCATCGTGCGCCGGCAGCGTCGAACGAGCCCGATGCGATTCCTGATACAGCCGGGCCGACTTGCCAGGGTGCCTCATCACCTCTTCAGACAGCTGTAATGCTTCCCGCATAGCCCCAATAAAAGCGTCCACGCGGCCCGAAAGCGAAGCAGAGCGACCTTGCCGATCCTCTTCATCAGAATCGGAGATCTCACCAGCAGAGTCTGTCAGAGATTCCGAAGCCTCTGACGTACTGTGCGGAGGAGACAGCGCCACCACAGGCCTGTGCCGCTTCTTGCCTCGTGACGTCGGTTGGGACTTAGCTGATACCCAATGACCCAGGAGGTCAGACAGACTGTCAATGGAGCGAGTGAGCGCTTCCACTTTAACATCACTGAGACCCCCGACCAGTGTCGAACCTGACGCCGTCGAAGACCCCGGCGTATCAGATACGCGTGACCGATCCTGAAGCGGACCGGGAGAGAGGTCCGCGCCCCCTGATCCGACATGCCCCCACACAGTTGCGAGCGTCGTGGATAAGGCGGTAATAACCCCTTACAATGGGTACGGGAACCGAGGATGTGTGATTCTGCTACCACAGCCTGTTCCTACACACAAAACCCCCAAACACTGAAGGGTTAAAGCTCCTCCTTAAAGGGAGAAGAGCTACCCCAGCTGCCTGCAGAGCAAAAGTTAACCTAACAGACTAGGGTCCAGAAAGGGTTAACTGCCCTGATGAGGCCAGACCCTCAGAAGGGGTTAATGCTGCTGACCACGCAATACACCTTTGCCTTAGAAGGATAGCGGTGTGCGAGTCCCTCAGCGGGGAAGTAGCAGCGCTTATATATAGCACACCCTGTCTGCCTTAACAGGCCAGCAGTAAGGTGCTCTGCGCTGCAATAGTGTGAGAAAGGAATCTTCTGCCTTAAAAGACAGAAGTGACTCACCAGCTGGCCGGGGTGACTGCTCTTCCTTACACAGTGCTCGGTGTCTGGTGTAGAGAGCGGGAAGCAGGGAGCAGGAGGTAGCACGAGGTAATGGCCGGAAGAAGAAGAGGGGGCTGGGACGGCTCCAGCGCGCGCTTTCCTGGCGCTTCCTGTCTGAGCTATGATGACAGGCAGCAGAGAGGTGCGAAGCCACGCCCCCCCGCCGCTACTAACGGAGCCCGCGCTCCTCCGTCCCTGCTCCCCTGCCGATAACACAAACACCTGCAGCGGAGATATCCTCCTGCAGGGACAAAACAAGCAGTCACCACTTGAAAACAGTAACAGCGGCTGCCACAGCAGCCGCTGAAGCACTCAGACCACAGAGAGCACTTACCCAGCTGAGCGCCACAGGGACCCCCAGGGATGTGTGGCGCCGTGGCCCTTTGCTCCCCCCCACGGCGGAGCGCGCAGGGACCCCACAGAAGCGGTGTGCGTCTCCGCCAGGGAGCGCCCTGTATCCCCCGGGGCCCTCCTTAGGGGGTACACAGATCTGCCAGGGGAGGGTCAGGGGTCCCAGCAGCGCCGAGACCCCCTGAGACCTCTAGACCACAGGGGGTCCAGGTCTCCGGAGTAAAATAAAAAATTCTTCTGAGGAGGTGCAAAGGTAGCGACTATCCTCTGCGACCTCAAATTTTAGACTGAAGAACATGGGAGTAGGAGGAGCCTAAGCTGGAGGGGTCGGTCGTCACTTTTTCTAATCTGAGGTGAACTATCCTGTGGGGCTCCGCCTACCCACTAGTAATGGATCTGTGTCTCCCTTCCTTCCCTTCTGCTGCTGAAAAAAAAGTTAGATCTCTCAGATAGGGGTGGTTCCTCAAAGCCCTTTGTTTAGGTGAGCAGTTCTAATTTAGCATGAAAAGGTGGTAGTGGCGCAGAAAGGCAATTTTGTTGGAACAACAGTAACAGATGTGGCAGAACTGAAACAACAGAAGTAGTTCTGAAAGAACGATAGAGTTAACGCATCGACAAGTAAATGGTTTAGCAGAGCCGAATTTGCAACAAACACTCATTATAGTAGCGTAAGAATCAAAAATGAGCAGATTCGTACAGTAGAGCTTGAAGTAACAGTGTTGGAAACAGGAAAGAGCTGTCGACTACGCCTTCCACTGTTCAGTCTGTGCGACTGAGTCTCAGCACCACAGGTGATGACGCTATTAGATTGTGCCTGCTGCACAGAGCCTCAGTCCGCACACATCAAAAAACGGAGCAATGCCACTAGAAAGGGGGTGAGTTGAGATTTATCATACTGTGTGCTAAACTGTGGGGGCATCATATTCTGTGAGGAACTGTCGGAACCATCATGTTGTATTGTAGGGGCCAGCATACGCTGTGGGACTATCATACTGTGTGTGGGGAGCTGTGAAACCATCATACTGTGTGTGGGAGGCTTGTGGAGACATCATAATGTGTGGGGCTACCATTTGAGGGGCTATGGCACATCATACTGTATAGGGAACTGTGGTGACCATCATACCATGTGAGGAGCTGTGGGGACATCATACTGTTGGAGGGGACTATCATGCTGTGTTGTGGGGCCATAATACTCTGTAGGGGGGCAGTGAGGGCTTCTTATTCTGTGTGGTGGGTAGTGGAGCCCATCATACAGCGCTTGAACGTTGTGGTACCATTATACTGTGTATGGGGGAGCTTTGGGACCATCATACTGTGTGTGGGAGAGCTGACATATTGTGTGGGGATCATCATACCATTTGAGGGGTTATGGAACATTATACTGTGTGAGGAGCTGTGGGGACCATCATATAGTGTGGGGACTATCATGCTGTGTTGTGGGGCCATCATACTGTTGGGGGGCTGTGGTCTCCATCATACTGTGCGGAGAAGTTGTGGGACCATCATTTTGTGTGTGAGAGGGTTGTGGGGACATCAGGCTATGGGGGGGGGCTGTTGGTCAAGGTAGAAGGGCTAAATAACAAGAGCATATTATTTATAAACTTTATAAAAGGCAATAAAATATATGGCTTTGATTAGCTGCTACGGGTAAAAATACAAGTCACATATTAAGCGATAAAATTAATATTTATATATGATACAAATATATTAATATTGAGCAAAATTAATTTCAGTCTAATG
The DNA here is from genome assembly GCF_046119375.1 of Phyllobates terribilis. NCBI lineage: Eukaryota > Metazoa > Chordata > Amphibia > Anura > Dendrobatidae > Phyllobates > Phyllobates terribilis. Next base: position 49,188,688 of record NW_027362765.1, read on the forward strand.
GTTTGGACCTTCACAACAGTCACGATCTCTCATATGGCCTGTTCAGAAAATGACTTGCCCTCCCCTGATTTAGATTAGTCCCATGATAACAAACTCCATCCCTTCGAAATGGAAGCAGGTAATCATACTATTATACTGTCCCACAAAATAGAATTAATAAAATAAAACACTGGAGCGCAATGAATAGCATAGATTTTAAAACAATGAGAAACAAGGACAGAATTGCAAGAATTTTTTTTTAAATTCTCACCATTAACATTTAATTAAATGTATTAAATTATATGTAATCCAAAATGGTGCCCCTGATTAAGAACTTATTCAACAAAGAAGCTCTCACTTCCTCTGGATGAACATGACACCCGGAAGAAATGAGAGCTGCTCCTGCTCTATGACTTTCTCTGAATCTCAGTTATGTCTCAAGGAAGTGAGAGTGAAGCGGCCGGTGATGGGCTGCTGAGCTCACGTGGCATAACAACTTTACGTGAGTCCTGCACTGAGGGCGAGTATAGTCTCTTTTTAATGCATAGGGTGGACAATCCCTTTACAATATGATAATACTTCTAATTCTGTGCCTTTATATGCAAGAAATTGTAAGTGGGATAATGTCTTGCTTGTAGCATATTCTGATCTCTTTACATCCTAACGGTCTAAATTTTGGCAGGTAACGGATTCAGTAGCTCAGAAGGACACGTGATGTCTTCAGATTTTAAAGTGGATGGTTATGATATCAAGCAAAGTGTATATGAAAAGCATGCCTATATCCTAGATATACCTTCAGACCTTCACAGCTATGATCCGCCATCTGATCAACAGATCTCTGCACATCAGAAAATTGACACCGGGCAGAACTGTTTTTTATGCCCAAAATGTGGAAAACGTTTTACACGGAAAACAAATCTTGTTGAACATCAAAAATCTCACACAAAGGAAAAGCCATTTTTATGCTCAAAGTGTGGACTGCGTTTTACACGGAAATCAAATCTTCTCCAACATCAAAAATCTCATGCAGGGGAGAAGCCATTTTTATGTTCTGAATGTGGGAAACCTTTTAGATGTAAGCGAAAACTTGTTACGCATCAAAGAACTCATACAGGAGAGAAGCCATATTCATGTTTAGAATGTGGGAAATGTTTTACAGACAAATCAAATCTTATTACCCATCAGAAAATTCACACAGGGGTGAAACCATTTTCATGTTCTGAATGTGGGAAATGTTTTAAACAGAAATCAGACGTTGTTCGACATCAGGGAGTTCACACAGGGGTGAAGCCATTTTCATGTTTAATATGTGGAAAATGTTTTACCCAGAGATGTCACCTTGCTCAACATCAAATAATTCACACTGGAGAGAAGCCATTTTCATGTTTACAATGTGGAACATGTTTTACAGTTAAATCAAATCTTGTTAAACATGAGAGAATTCACAAAGGGGCAAAGCCATTTTTATGTTCAGAATGTGGGAAATGTTTTACTCAGAAAACACATCTTGTTAGGCATCAGAGAGTTCACACAGGAGAGAAGCCATATTCATGCTCAGAATGTGGGAAATATTTTTCTGGGAAATCAAATCTTATTAACCATCAAAAAACTCATACTGGGTAGAATCCGTTATTCATTTGTGTTTTGTTAAATCTTGTCATACATTGGGAAATTCATACAGGAGAGAAACCAAATTTATGTTCTGAAGGTGAGAAATGTTTTACAGAGATATCATATTGTTGGATATGGGAAAATTCACAGTGTAAAAAATCATTGTCATGTTCAGAACGTGGAAAATATTTTTAGCAGAAATGGAAAGTAATTTATTCAGAAATGTTTATATTATCATAAAAGTTTTACTCCGTTATCTAGTCATGGTGACCACCAAAACTGCTCACAGGTGTTTGTTATCTTAAACATATAAACCTCACACAGAGAGGCATCCATTTTCTTTGGATTTCTGTCATTGAAAAGCAGTGCAATAAAACATACAGTTAAAGTCGCATGTCAAATAAGGGGAAGCAACTTAGAACATTAAATAATGATTTGGAAATAAATTAACTGCAAAGGTCTGCATTCCAAAAAGGAAATGTAATTCAGATAACAAATAATATATCAACCTTGTATATAAAATATTTTATGTTATTATATATGGCTGTAGAGCATGATAAGACATTTGTTTTTTTATTTGGCCTCTCCGTTGCAGAGATATTAGCAATCAAAGTATTTGGCATCTAATTAACATTTGTTAAGTCCGCATGGCTATTATACCACAGTTTTCACTGGAGGTGTATACTTCTTCTCCCTGTATAATGCTGACCAATCATAAGCAGGCAGCAACACTCAAAGGAAAAAAGAAAACGCCCCTATTTTCTCAGTGTATGAGATGTATGATGGATAGCTCTGATCTCCTGGTCTAACATCCTGTGTGATTAGAAAGTACAGATGATCAACACCTTCCATATAAGGTCCCTGGAGGGGAGAGGAAGCACAAAAGGGCTTGTAATGTGACACAGCTAAGCTCAGCTGTTAGCCCTCCTCCTCTCCTAGCATTAGTCACCTCTGCTATACTGCCCCTTCCCCACACTGCCTGTCTACAGATGTGTCAGTAATCACACTTATGACTGTTGTGCTCAGCTTGTACTGACTCTGCAGTGAAATCAGAGCAGGATGACATTATATCTCACACAGGAATAGTACACAACAGCCAGGTTATGGATGCGCCATTTCTGAGGCAGCTGCGAGCTGATGTTCTTAGTCTGGGAGGAGGGCGAATATCCATGGCCCCTTCCCAGGCTATTAATATCAGCCCACAGCTGTCTGTTAGCCTTTGATGGATCGTAATTATAGGGGGACCCTATGTCATTTTTTTCTGGGGTCCACCTGTAAACTAACCAGTAGAAGCTAACCAAACAGCTGTGAGCTGTTATTAATACCCTGTGAACATTTAGGGCCATTGGGCCTTTTCCCAGATTATTATCATCACTCCCAAACTGTTGGCTTAACTTCAGCTGGTTATGAAAATTACAGGGACCCCATGCCATTTTTTTAATTTATTTATTTAAACACTAAATACAAGTACAGAAAGTGTTCATTTCTGTTAATGTTGATGATTATGGCTTACAGCCAATGAAAACACAAAAGTCATTATCTCAGTAAACTAGAATAATTAACAAAAACACCTGCAAAGGCTTCCTAAGCATTTAAAAAGGTCCCTTAGTCTGTTTCAGTAGGCTCCACAATCATGGGGAAGAGTGCTGACTTGACAGATGTCCAGAAGGCAGTTATTGACACTAAGTAAATGCAAAGTAAATTTTGCATTTCATTTGGAAATCAAGGTCCCAGAGTCTGGAGGAAGAGTGGAGAGGCACACAATCCAAGCTGCATGAGGTCTAGTGTGAAGTTTCCACAATCAGTGATGGTTTGGAAAGCCATGTCATCTGCTGGTGTAGGTCCACTGTGTTTTATCAAGACCAAAGTCAGCGCCGCCGTCTACCAGGAAACTGTAGAGCACTTCATGCTTCCCTCTGCCAACAAGCTTTTTGGAGATGGAAATTTCATTCTTCAGCTGGACTTGGCACCTGTCCACACTGCCAAAAGTACCAATACCTGGTTTAAAAACAACAGTATCACTGTGCTTGATTGGCCAGCAAACTCTACTGACCTTAAACCCATAGAGAATCTATGGGATATTGTCCAGAGGAAGATGAGAGATGCCAGACCCAACAATGCAGACGAGCTGAAGGCTGCTATCAAAGCAACCTGGGCTTCCATAACACCTCAGCAGTGCCACAGGCTGATCCCCTCCATGCCACGCCGCATTGATGCAGTAATTGATGCAAAAGGAGCCCTGACCAAGTATTGAGTGCATTTACTGAACATACATTTCAGTAGGCCAACATTTCAGATTTTAAAATCATTTTTTAAGCTATTGTTATAAAGTATTCTAATTTACTGACATAATGACTTTTGTGTTTTCATTGGCTGTAAGCCATAATCATCAACATTAACAGAAATAAACACTTGAAATAGATCACTCTGTTTGTAATGACTCTATATAATATATGCGTTTCACTTTTTATATTGAAGAGCTGAAATAAATGAACTTTTTGATGATATTCTAATTTTGTGAGATGCACCTATGTGTACACACAGATGGCACCCAGACCACGGATCACACCAGTACTGTTTTTTTCCAGTACCAAAATCACCAGAGCGTGTGAAGGAGGCCCAAAACAAACTACAGCTTGCCCTACCAAAAAACAAGTCCTCATATAATTCTCTCAACTGAAAAATAAAGTCTAGTCTCTCAGATTATTGCGTTAAAAATCGATATATTTTTTCTATTCAAGTAGTTAATCATTTTGGAGGCCGGGGTTGCATCGGGATGTGATTGAACACGTATCTGCTTGTAGTATTTGCACGCATTCTAAGGTTTCGCATACCCGTCCATCTGGTACTCTCCTTCCGCTACCTATCCCTAGTAGGCCATGGACACACTTGTCCATGGATTTTATTACTGTCATAAAAATATTAAGGATTTTTCCAAACCCCGCATTTCCCCCTCCTCTATACCATTTGTCAAAGGAGAAGAGCTGACAATCTACGGAGCTGTCTGTATGCAAATAGCAGTACAAAACAAGCCCCCCCCCCTTCCCTTATCGATCATCTGTCCGAGTAAACGAGGCTCTATGCAAATCGCAGCACCCAGGAGAGGTGGCAAACTCAAGTGGCACAGACCTGTGATAAGTTTACACCTGGGTGAGGACGACGCAGCTCGTTTAAGCTTCAAACACCACACACAATAGCCAGGACATTTCCAGGTCTTTCGGCACAGACATGAAATATGGAATATCGGAAGTTCCATGATTCTGATAATAATGGGACACATATCTATAGCGACAGGGTCAGCTAAGGAACAGTACGCTTAATTTTCCATAGCTGTATGCCCCTCGGGTGAGCTGTGGCACAAAAGTACCAGAATAACGGACCGCAGCTATGCCATGTGTAGTCTCTACGGAAAGGTAAATTCATAATAAAGAATATGGCGTCACTTGCAAGCTTCTGCGATCAACCAGCGATTAGTTATCCAAGAAGTTAGAGATTTTAATAAAAATATGAAGGCCGGAGTCCAGCCCACGTGATGTCATCACAGGGGGTGTGTGGGCAGGTCCCCCCTTCGATATAAAAGATTTAGCCGAGGAGGGGTCAGTATTCATTGCCGGGGGTATAGATTCTATGAGCAAAGGATCCGTTCGATAAGGGTCACATCAAGTGGAGTGCCTCCCCTCCAGCTAATCTGAATAATTTCTGCGACCTCTTTAGTAAGTTTTTCTATTAATCCTTTTTATTTTGTGTAACTGCATATGTATTGTTTTGTCTCCTTTTGTAAAACCTTTTGTATATTTTTCATAAACACTGCCTCCCTTTTGTATTAAATATAAAATTTTAATAGTTTGTTCTTGTGCTCTGCAATCCTTCCCTCCCCCGAAGCCATACACTACCAGAAATCAGGCGTCCGATCAGGCCTGTATTATATTTTAAAGCTGGTCGGTGGTGGTAGCGAATAATTAATTGGGCTATCGTGAAGCTGGCAGTGACCGTACAGGGGCGTATACACATATTCCATGTGTTGGTATCCGGAGGTGTGTACGCCATACGCTCACTGCTCGCTTGCCGATACCTATGTAGTGAGTAATTTGGATCCTGTGTGTGCAAATCCCTGTGAAACCCTGACAGAGTGACGGCAGCGGTGGGATATTGCGTGATCTCCCCGGTGTTGCCCCTGCTCGATCCTGACAAATTGGTGGCAGCGGTGGAATATTGTGTGATCTCTCCGGTGTCGTCCCTGTCGAGCCTGACACTGACCTACCGGTTTCTGCAGGCTAAACGGTGGTTTTGATGGTTGTAGATAGGCTCAGTAAAATGTTTCACTTCGTCGCATTAACTGCACTTCCTAATGCCAAGACACTGGCTCAGGTGTTCATAAATGAGATCGTGAAGCTTCACGGGGTTCCCTCCGATGTGGTGTCAGGTCGGGGGACTCAGTGTGTTTCCAAGTTCTGAAAGGCATTCTGTTCTCGACTGGGGGTACAGCTGTCCTTTTCCACTGCCTTCCACCCTCAGTCGAATGGACAGACCGAGCTTGTCAATCAGAATTTGGAGACCTACCTCAGGTGTTTAGTTTCTAAAAATCAGGAGGATTGGGCATCCTACTTACCGCTGGCAGAATTTGCCACTAATAATCATCGACAAGAATCCACTGGCAGGTCACCATTCTTCGGTGCATACGGTTACCACCCACAATTTGGTACCTTTCGTGAGGGAGGAGCTTTGGGCATTACTGAGGAGGAACGGTTTGCTTCTTCACTCTCTTCGGTATGGTGGGGTGTTCTGAGTAACTTAAAGATCATGGGAGGCAGGTATAAACGTATGGCTGACAGAAAACGCTTGCCAGGTCGGGACCTAAATGTGAAGGGCTTGGTGTGGTTGTCTACCAGGAATATAAGATTGAAAGTTCCTTCTTGAAAGCTGGGACCTAGGTTTATTGTTCCCTATAAAATAACCACTGTTATTAACGCAGCAGCGTTTCGTCTTGAACTTCCTCAGGCCTTAAAGTCCACGTGTTCCATAGGTCTTTTCTCAAGAAGTATGTGGAACCTCTTGAGCCCTCACCACTACCACCGCCCCAGTAATGGTTGATGGTAGTCTGGAGTTCCAGATTTCGAGGATTGTAGATTCTTGTCTCCAACGTCGTTCTCTACAACACTTGGTGCACTGGAAGGGCTATGGTCCAAAGGAGAGGATGTGGGTTTCAGCATCAGAGGAAACGCTCCCAGGTTGGTTCGTTCATTTCACACCTCTTATCCTGAGAAACCCGGTCCTGAGTGTCTGGAGGCCAATCGTAGAGGGGAGGGGGGCGTACTGTCACGGGTGTCAGAAGTGATCTTCTCCCGGCTTTGCTCAGTACATGACTTTACTAACTCTCCCCTTCCACTCTCTAACCATAATCTTCTTTCATTCTCTGTCAAGAACTGTGACTCTACTCAAGACACTCCCACCGTCCACACTTATAGAAATTTAAGCGCCATTAACACCCAGAAATTTATAAAAAGGTTGCAATCATCATTGGCCCCAATCTCCTCCCTCTCATGTCCCGACTCTGCATTGAAGCATTATAACAAAATAATGCTATGCGCCCTGGATGAAGCCGCACCTCCTACACAAAGAAAAATTCAGCATAGACGGCGACAACCCTGGCACACGCCTCAAACACTTCTTCTCCAGAGGTACTCCAGGTGCGCTGAACGGCTGTGGAGAAAATCAAATCTGCCCGAAGATTTCCTCCATTATAAATTTATGCTGAAAACATATAACTCTGCCCTTCACCTCTCCAAACAAACCTACTTCAACAACCTCATCATCTCACTTTCCAATAATCCTAAAAGACTCTTTAGACACGTTTCATTCTCTCCTCAGTCAAACAACACAGGCCCCGACCACCGACCTCAGCGCAGACGATCTGGCCAATTATTTCAAAGAAAAAATTGACCATATCCGACAGGAAATTTTCTCCCAATCCCCAAATGTTATGCATGCTCTCCCCCGCCACATTGTATCCTGCTCACTTTCTGACTTCGAACCAGTCACGGAAGATGAAGTGATCAGGCTCCTTGCATCTTCTCGCCCTACCACCTGCACCAGTGACCCTATTCCCTCACATCTCCTTCAGTCCCTTGCTCCAGCTGTCACCACTCACCTAACTAAAATTTTCAACCTTTCCCTCTCATCTGGTATCTTTCCCTCTTCTTTTAAACATGCCAGCATACAACCATTACTTAAAAAACCATCCCTTGACCAGAACTGCACGGCCAACTACAGACCTGTTTCCAATCTTCCCTTTATCTCTAAACTCCTGGAACGCCTGGTCCACTCCCGTCTCATCCGCTATCTCTCAGACAACTCTCTTCTTGACCCTTTACAATCTGGTTTCCGCTCTTTACATTCTACTGAAACTGCCCTCACTAAAGTCTCTAATGATTTACTAACAGCTAAATCTAATGGTCACTACTCCCTGCTGATTCTCCTGGATCTCTCCGCAGCATTCGACACTGTGGATCACCAGCTCCTCCTCACTATGCTCCGCACTATTGGCCTCAAGGACACTGTTCTCTCCTGGTTCTCCTCCTATCTCTCTGACCGCTCCTTCTCTGTGTCTTTTGCCGGCTCCTCCTCCTCCCTACTTCCCCTTACTGTCGGGGTTCCTCAAGGATCAGTCCTAGGCCCCCCTTCTTTTCTCCTTATATACCGCTCCTATTGGACAAATAATCAGCAGATTCGGTTTTCAGTACCATCTCTATGCTGATGACACCCAATTATACACCTCTGCTCCGGACATCACCCCAGCATTACTACAAAAGACCAGTGATTGTCTTTCTGCTGTGTCTAACATTATGTCCTCCCTCTACCTGAGGCTGGGTGCCCACGTAGCGTTTTTCAAGCGTTTATGCTGTTTTTCAAGCTTGTGAAACGCTAGGTAATCCGCACCCCATGGTCCCCAAGGGGATTCCGCATGTTCTATGCACATGCTGCGGATTTTTCTGTTTATGCTGCGTACAAAAATCCGCAGCATGTCATTTAATTTTGCGGAAGCGCAGCGGAACTCCCGCCATTGACTTGCATTGAGACGCATAGAAACCGCGACTGTACATTTGTACAAGCGGCTTCTATGCGTCTCTATGTGCGGATGGTACCCAGTTCTGGAGGAGAGAAGACTCTCATCCAGACCTGGGTACCATTGTACCTGTAAAAAAAGAATAAAATAGCAAATAAAGTTTATACTCACCTTTCCGAAGGCTTCTCTCTGAATGCCGGCATCGCTTGAGGACGTGCGGTGACGTCACAGTCATGTGACCGCAGGCCCTTCACCGCTCTGTCTCGCGATATGCCGGCAGCCGGGAACCAGGCAGGAAGCAGCGCTGCAGCACACACTGGGGCCTCGGGGGTGAGTATAGCTTTATTTGTTTTAATTTTTACGGTTCACACTGTATAAATCCATGCTGTTTGCATGGATTTATACAGTGTGACCTAGTTGTCAAGCACTTTCCAAGTGATGCTATCGCCTGGAAAGCGCTTGTCAATCTGCATGCGGAAACGCATGTGAATCCGCATGTGGATCCGCATATATTCTGCAGGAAAAACGCATGCACAATCTGCATGCGTTTTTTCTGCCAGGGAGATGCAGAAATGCTGCAGAAATTTTCTGCTTCATTTCTGCAACGTGGGCACATAGCCTAAAACTGAATCTTGTCAAAAACTGAACTACTCGTCTTTCCTCCCTCTACTAACCTACCTGTGCCTGATATTGCCATTTCTGTTTGTGGCTCAACCATTACTCCCCAGCAACAAGCCCGCTGTCTTGGGGTCATTTTTGATTCAGATCTTTCTTTCACTCCTCACATCAAATCACTCGCTCGTTCATGTCATGTACACCTCAAAAACATCTCAAGAATCAGGACTTTTCTCACCTTTGACTCGGCAAAAACTCTTACTGTAGCGCTTATTCATTCTCGTCTTGACTATTGCAACGCTCTACTAATCGGTCTCCCTCTTACTAAACTCTCCCCTCTCCAATCCGTCCTTAACGCAGCAGCCAGGATCATATTCCTCGCCAACCGCTACACCGATGCCTCTTTCCTGTGCCAGTCATTGCATTGGTTGCCCATGCAATATAGAGTTCAATTTAAACTTATCACGCTTACCCACAAAGCGCTCCATGCTTCAGTACCCCGCTACATCTCCTCTCTTGTCTCAGTCTACCACCCTACACGTGCCCTCCGTTCTGCAAATGACTTAAAACTAAAATCCTCCATAATCCGAACTTCCCACTCCCGTCTCCAAGATTTCTCGCGTGCTGCGCCAATTCCTTGGAATGCACTACCCAGGACAGTTCGATTAATTCCCAATACCCACAGTTTCAAGCGAACCCTAAAAACCCATTTCTTTAGACTGGCGTATCGCCTAAACACATTTTGTCCATCCCAGTTTTCCCCCATATTAAAATCTTCTTCAACTTCAGGTTCACACCAACCATGCACTTAATAGCCTCTGTCAGGACTGTACACATACTGGCTGGCGACCAGTCCATGTATTATTATTTATCCTATTTAGTATATCAAGGCTGCATTATACAATATATGTACTTTTTACCTTTTGTGTCTCCCCCATTTCCTCATAGACTATAAGCTTGCGAGCAGGGCCCTCACTCCTTTCGATATGAGATATGCTTATTCTGTATTGTCTGTATATGTCTCCCCTAAAATTTGTAAAGTGCTGCGGAATATGTTGGCGCTATAAAAATAAAAACTATTATTATTATTATTCTATAGGTAAGAAATATTCTGTATCTCTATAAAAGAATTAGTGGCCTTCCAGTACACGTCATACATATGCGACTCCGCTCCGTACACATGTGGCTCGGCTCCATACACGCAGCTCGGCTCCGTAAGCCTCGTACACACGTGGCTTGGCTCCGTAAACCTCGTACACTCGCGGCTCGGTTCCGTACACCTCGTACACACGCGGCTCCGCTCCGTACACCTCGTACACACGCGGCTCCGCTTCATACACGCACGGCTCCGCACACCTCGTACATGCGCGGCTCCACTCTGTACGCCTCGTATACGCGCGGCAACGCTCCATACGCCTCGTACACGCGCGGCAACGCTCCATACGCCTCGTACACGCGCGGCAACGCTCCATACGCCTCGTACACGCGCGGCAACGCTCCATACGCCTCGTACACGCGCGGCTCCGCTCCGTACACCTCGTACACCTCGTACACGCGCGGCTCCGCTCCGTACACCTCGTACACGCGCGGCTCCGCTCCGTACACCTCGTACACGCGCGGCTCCGCTCCGTACACCTCGTACACGTGCGGCTCCTCTCCGTACACCTCGTACACGCGCGGCTCCTCTCCGTACACCTCGTACACGCGGCTCCTCTCCGTACACCTCGTACACACGCGGCTCCGCTCCGTACACCTCGTACACACGCGGCTCCGCTCCGTACACCTCGTACACACGCGGCTCCGCTCCGTACACCTCGTACACACGCGGCTCCGCTCCGTACACCTCGTACACACGCGGCTCCGCTCCGTACACCTCGTACACACGCGGCTCCGCTCCGTACACCTCGTACACACGCGGCTCCGCTCCGTACACCTCGTACACACGGCTCTGCTCCGTACACCTCGTACACACGCGGCTCCGCTCCGTACACCTCATACACACGCGGCTCCGCTCCGTACACCTCGTACACACGGCTCTGCTCCGTACACCTCGTACACACGCGGCTGCGCTCCGTACACCTCGTACACACGCGGCTGCGCTTCGTACACCTCGTACACACGCGGCTCCGCTCCGTACGCCTCGTACACACGCGGCTCTGCTACATCCACACTGTAAACCCCTCCTGACCCCACACATAACCTTCACCTCATCCAGCACCATGACAACCAGCACAGCAGAGTCCTGCATCCACTGAGGCCCCTGATCATGTGACCCCTGACTCCTCCCCTCCTGTGACCTCATCACAGGTCCTGTGCGCACAGAACAGCCATATATGTGGTGGCGGCTCTGCAGGTGGAGGTATGTGGAGACCCCCATTACTGGGCGCAGGGGGCAGTAACCCCTCCATTCCCGGAGACAGTGCCCCCTTACACCCGTGCTCGCAGTGACATTGTGCCCCCAGTTCTCCATTACTTCCTCCTCTCTCAGGAAGCTTCTGTCTTCCTTCCTGTGGGGCAGAGATGGTGGAGGTGTGTGTCGGCCTCAGCTGTAGTGAGTGGAGCCTTTTTCCTGCACTCAGCTGTATTGTGTGTATTATACCCCTGTATCCTGTATGTGTAGATACTGACATGAGGCTGGTGGGGGATGGGGGTCTTCGGACAGTTATATCTATTATGTTTAAATATAAAAGCAAAATATAGCATTAGTGACCTAAAATTACCACCAACATAAAGTACAATGTGTCACAAATTAACTTTCTCAAAATCACTGGGATATGTTGAAACATTCTAGAGTTATTGTCAGATAAAGTGACACAAGAACAATTGGGACAATAAGGGACGTACTAAACTGCATACTGGGATGAAGGGCTGCAATGCTAGACTCCACCACTAGATGGCAGCACATTTTTCAAATGCAGACCAGGGTATAACTATTGTTCTGTATGGGGATTATGGGTGAAATATCACAAATACACATGCCCAGTAACATATTTCATCTACTTCTGATAGGAATATGGGTATAACTATTGTTCTGTATGGGGATTATGGGTGAAATATCACAAATACACATGCTCAGGAACATATTTCATCTACTTCTGATAGGAATATGGATATAACTATTGTTCTGTATGGGGATTATGGGTGAAATATCACAAATACACATGCCCAGGAACATATTTCATCTACTTCTGATAGGAATATGGGTATAACTATTGTTCTGTATGGGGATTATGGGTGAAATATCACAAATACACATGCCTAGGAACATACTTCATCTACTTCTGATAGGAATATGGGTATAACTATTGTTCTGTATGGGGATTATGGGTGAAATATCACAAATACACATGCCCAGGAACATACTTCATCTACTTCTGATAGGAATATGGGTATAACTATTGTTCTGTATGGGGATTATGGGTGAAATATCACAAATACACATGTCCAGGAACATACTTCATCTACTTCTGATAGGAATATGGGTATAACTATTGTTCTGTATGGGGATTATGGGTGAAATATCACAAATACACATGTCCAGGAACATATTTCATCTACATTCAATAGGAATATGTGTATAACTATTGTTCTGTATGGGGCTTATGGGTGAAATATCACAAATACACATATCCATTATCATATTTCTTGTACTTCTGATTGGAATATTGGTATAATTTGTATTCTATATGGGGATGTTGGGTGACATATCAGGAATACATATGTGAACAATTTTCAAAAAGAATATGAGTTGTGGCTGGTTGGCCACAGTAATGATAGTTGTTGGCTGCTAGGAGGCCATATGGACACCCATCCCAGCAGCATAGGGGTTAATCTATTGGGTGGGGCAATTTGGACACTGTTGGGAGGGTTATTTGTTGGCCCTATGCCCTCACAGCAGTGTAGTGCATTGCTCCAGGAGGGAGCTGGACCAGGAAGTCTGAAGGGTCCCATGCAGGCGAGAGAGACCTGTGGGCAAGGAAAATTATTGGGGCATGGGGCCCAAAAGTGTTTGAACAGTGCTGTAACTGAGCCGTATCTTTTTCTGTTGAAATAAACCTGGCAGGAGCCAGAATTACCTTTTAAAACCCTTGTGAAGTGTCTTTAATTGAAGAGTGCCATCCGCCTGGAGACGCTAGGTGGCGATCTCGAGACTGAAGTCGTCACACGGTATAAATATTTTTACTGGGAATTATGGTTGAAATACAATGAATACACATGCCCAGTAACATATATGATTTACTTCTGCTAGGAATATGGGTATAATTGTTCTTTGTGGGTATTATAGGTGATATATCATGAATACACATGCCCAGTGTCATATTCGATCAATTCCCGGTAAGAATATGTGTACAATTATTGTTTTATATGTTGATTATTGGTAAAATCTGATGAATTCACATGTTGAAACATTTCATTAACTTCCGGTAAGAATATGGTTATATTTATTATTCTATATGGGGTTATGGTCAGAATGCCATGGATATACAGATCCTGTAACCCATTTGCATCTGACAGGATTACATGTCCATTGCCTTCTCCCACCCCGGGGAGATGTGAGCCCTGGCATAATAGGTTCTTATTAGATAGGCCGGCCATGTCAGAGTGATGAGCAGTCTTGCACCATACTTCTTGCTTATATACCTATATTATTCTCAACACATTGTTCTTTATAGGATGTTGGATCTTTTGGAGGGTTTTATTGGTTACTTTGGTTTGTTGACATCAATAACTTTTAATGGAGATATATAGAAATTTTTTTAAACAACTTTTAATAAAATAATAGGTTTTATCTTAACCAAATAATTTGGAAATGGAACATGTATTTTAGTGTATACTGGTCTCTAGGTTAATACGAAGGCCATCATAACAAATACAACAAAATAGCTTTCATGGAACAATAAATTATCCTGCTTACGTTCACATATCTGATATAGGACTCGGTATTGCTTCTTAGTCAGTAGGCAAGGCATAATTGAATCTTATGTGCCTGTTTTCCATCCAGGTTCACTTGAATGGGAATGGAAACTTTCATATTGTTCCCCGCTATACAGGGCAGATTTTTTTTTGTGTGTGTCCGTTTTCTGTGCTGCCACTATCATCCTCTGCTGTGCGTCGGAAACCCGGGTCCAGTGTGTGGCATATTTCCTTCTACTTCTTCAAGAGAATTCTGACCTCTGCCGGAACACTCATGTGGAGGGGTGGACATCAAGGGTGGATGATGTCTGCCTGACATAGGTCACAGACATCATCCTCCCTCTCCACTGCAATAGGGATTGGCGGTGGGCAGACCTACCCACCCCTCTCCCTCTGCCCTCACTGCCTCCCTGATTGCACAGTTTAGCTGTGCCACCGTCAAAAAGTCCTATGTTCAGCACATTCGTTCCTGATGTACAGAACACACATTATGCCAATTCAGAGCCTTTATACACTCTTTACTGTATTTTATGGGCACTTTTGGAAAATTGTGAAAGTCTAAAGTGCCCATAAAATACAAATTACTTGTAAAATTCTGGATTCCAGGCTAAAAATATCAATCTTCCTTGTTTTTGATCTGTTTAAAGAGTCTGTGTACTTTTTACTTACCTGTCATTTTCAGCTCCACGCCATCCTCCAGATGCTTGAATGTAGATGAAATATGTTCCTGAGCATGTGTATTTGTGATATTTCACCCATAATCCCCATACAGAACAATAGTTATATCCATATTCCTATTGAATGTAGATGAAATATGTTCCTGGGCATGTGTATTTGTGATATTTCACCCATAATCCCCATACAGAACAATGGTTATACCCATATTCCTATTGAATGTAGATGAAATATGTTTCTGGGCATGTGTATTTGTGATATTTCAGTCCATAATCCCCATACAGAACAATAGTTATACCCATATTCCTATGAGAAGTAGATGAAATATGTGCCTGGGCATGTGTATTTGTGATGTTTCACCCATAATCCCCATACAGAACAATAGTTATACCCATATTCCTATGAGAAGTAGATGAAATATGTTCCTGGGCATGTGTATTTGTGATATTTCACCCATAATCCCCATACAGAACAATAGTTATACCCATATTCCTATGAGAAGTAGATGAAATATGTTTCTGGGCATGTGTATTTGTGATATTTCACCCATAATCCCCATACAGAACAATAGTTATACCCATATTCCTATGAGAAGTAGATGAAATATGTTTCTGGGCATGTGTATTTGTGATATTTCACCCATAATCCCCATACAGAACAATAGTTATACCCATATTCCTATCAGAAGTAGATGAAATATGTTCCTGGGCATGTGTATTTGTGATATTTTAGCCATAATCCCCATACAGAACAATAGTTATACCCATATTCCTATGAGAAGTAGATGAAGTATGTCCTGGGCATGTGTATTTGTGATATTTCACCCATAATCCCCATACAGAACAATAGTTATACCCATATTCCTATGAGAAGTAGATGAAATATGTTTCTGGGCATGTGTATTTGTGATATTTCACCCATAATCCCCATACAGAACAATAGTTATACCCATATTCCTATCAGAAGTAGATGAAATATGTTCCTGGGCATGTGTATTTGTGATATTTTAGCCATAATCCCCATACAGAACAATAGTTATACCCATATTCCTATGAGAAGTAGATGAAGTATGTTCCTGGGCATGTGTATTTGTGATATTTCACCCATAATCCCCATACAGAACAATAGTTATACCCATATTCCTATGAGATATTGATGAGATATATCACCAGACGTGTGTAACCCCGATATTCTACACATAATCCCAAATAGTTACAATCTTTTTTCCCTGGTTCTATTATTAAACTTTAATCCAGCCGTGTGGATGTTCTGATTCATTTTAGTATTTCCATTGAATTCCCTCTGATTTCTTTCTATATTACAGGTCAAGAGTTAAAAACTCCTGCTTCTTCTAATCCAGTATCAAGGCCAGAAGTCATTTCCTGGTCTGCCTTTGAAAAATGTGCTGCCATCTAGTGGTCGAGTCTAGCATTGCAGCCCATCATCCCATCATCCCAATATGCAGTTTAGTACGTCCCGACAATAATATGATATTCGGCTGCGCTGCTGTAATGAAGAATCCTTAGGACCAAGATGAGTTGAATGGGTTTTTATTTCTACAATTCATTTCAATGCTGGACAATTTTTTTTTTCAAGTGAGAAAAACAAATGCAACACACATTCTAGATGTGGCCATACAAGTGATTTATAGAGTATAGAAAAGATATAATTCATTGGGATCACTGGATTTTCTCTATCTTTTTATACATCCTAAAATCTTGTTTGCTTTTGCGGCTGCAGCTTGACATTGAGTACTGCTGCTCAGCTTACTTGTAACCAGAATACCCAAGTTCTTCTCCTGTTCTGTAGTCCCCAGTATACTCCCATTTAATGTATATGCAGCAATAGGATTACTCCGTCCTATGTAGGTGCATTACTCTACATTTATCTACATTAAACCTCATCTGCCAAGTGTTTGCCCATTTAGTCAACTTATCCAGATCGTTGTGCAATATCGTATTGTCAAGATCAGATTTTAATATCCTACATAGTTTTGTGTCATCAACAAGGTCATTAATAAAGAGATTAAAAAGAATTGGTCCTAACGTGGATCATTGTGGTCCCCACTGCTCCTGGCACAGATCCCTGGGGTTGTCCCCACTGCTGACTTCATCCCATATAGTGACTGCACCATTTACATCCCGGCACTCACATGTGGTCAATTAATCTCGTTTATTTCCATATCTCAAAACTTTTCAGATCATCCAGAGCCTTTGTAAATTGACAAAGGCTCTGGGTGAGCTGAAACGTTTTGGGATGTGGAAATAAACTAGATTAATTGACCACATGTGAGTGCCGGGATTAGTTTTTGCTGGACACATCATTTCTCTTCGTGCACTACTAAAGTATTGCAGAGTACCGACCGCTTTTTGAACGTTATATTGCACCATTTACATCAACTTTGTTTCCTATTATTTAATCCAATTTTTTACCCTAGTACATATAGTGTCCCCTAGTCCCTGCTTCTGAACCTCCAGGCTGTTATGTAGTATAGTAGCCGATGCATTTGCAAAGTCCAGATCAATCACCACATCAGCCATCCTCCAATCCTGTGGCACTGACCCTGTTACAAAAGAGTCTGAGAAGATAAAATACAGCGGTCTGTCAATTACTGAGCTAAACTCCCTCAATATCCATGGATGAATACATGTAATCTCATTGGCTCTAATATGCAACTGCTATATATATATGAGGCTTTTTTGGCTGGCCGCCATTCTAGCTATAGTCCCATTCCCTGATGAAATATGTTGGGGGGACTTGTGCTCCAGTAAAAACTGTTCTATCCGCCTTATACTGTTAACACTCCAGCGTGTCACTAAGTGATATTTTGGCAATTGCCTCTACACTATATTAGAATCAAAACCTACAAAAGACAAAAAATATCTCATACCCTACCATCATTATATATAAATGTAAAGCAAAGTTGCATATGAAATATAGGGTACTTAGTGAACTATTTTTGATCAAAAAAAGTATAAAAGCCGTCCCACCAGCGACAAGGTGACCCTAAATTGGGACGGTCCTACACTGTCTATATTAAAAACCTTACTGTATATCAAAGTTGAAGTAATGCATATAAAAGGGTAGACAAATAGAACCGGGTCCCAATATCGGACCACCTAAGCCCGTGGTAAGCTACATATATACTAACCAGCTCAACAAGGGGGATGCCACACCCTTAATTTGCACAGAATGCAAACAAGACAAAAAACCAAGCAATGTGAACTGAGGTCTAAGATGGTACACATGCAAGAAATGGGAGCATGTTCACACTAGCAAAAGGATGCATCTTTTTGCTAGTGTGAACATGCTCCTATTTCTTGCATGTGTACCATCTTAGACCTCAGTTCACATTACTTGGTTTTTTACTATATTAGAATCGTTTAGGCAATGTAAGGACAAAATGTTTGATGTTTAGTATTACCCCACTATTTTAATTCTTAATAAAAGTTAAGTTTTAGGACTTGTTAGTGAGGGTTCTTGTTGTGTTATCCCAAATTGTAAATAATTGTAATTTATAATCCTCCCAAGCCCTTACAAGATCTCCACAATTTGCTCATTGATATTGGATTTTTTTCTATTTATATTATTGGACTATCATGAGTGTCCAAGCACCCTGAGTTTACCATACACCTACAAGATGAGCTGGGCTTTTAAATATATTCTATTCAACAGTGAACTGTTGTGGCATCTCATCATCACCACTCAGTGTGTGACTGTAAATTCATACATCTGTGATATACAGCAGAAAAAGCACCTTTATTAGTTGCTTTCTTCTTCTTATTTTTAACTTAGTGCCAACAACCAAGGGAAGTATTAAACCACTCATTGGAGATTTTGCAACTAAATCCAAATTCTGAATTCAAGGTTTGTTTCTGTTTATAAATGATAGTGGAATCCCCCTGTTTTGAGAGCTGCCATTTTTTTAATGATAAATCTCCCTAATTCTGAAACTTAAACACAATGTTTAACTGCCAAACTATGAGTGTTGTTTAAAATGTTTTGCGCCCGCATTGTTGCATCAATAGTCTAATATTAGATGCCTAGGCACGCCACTTGAATATAGCGGGCACGTGGCCATGCTTGCTATTGGTACATGATTCTACCTAGATTTTTCGAAGACTTGATAAAAACCATTTGCAATTAATTATTTTGAGATTAGCAAACCACTTGCAGACCCCCCCAATAAAGGATAATTTTCTGACTTCTATATCGGAGGTCATTACTTCTTCACATTCAAAATAGTACACCAGTTTTGTCTCCCTAATTAAATATATAGGTTTTTCATAAGCCGTCCAAAAATTATATCTTCTTTATTTAGCAAAGTGTAAAGCACCGCAAATATTGATAATTGCTGTATCCAACCGTGTAAAAATGCAACAGTTTCTTCCGTTTGCACTGCCTGCCTATAAATAACAGCAATGCATGCATCTGCCTCCCTAAAAATGTTCAATTTTTGGCTGTACAATTTTGGTAGCCTACAAAGTCTGATATTACAGTAGGTTGTTAAATCTTCTGTTGGTTATCTCTGGTTACCATCCATTTTTCCCCAGCCAGATAGGTTGAAGTCATTTGGGCATTAAATAGGCTGTGTTTGCATTATAGAGGTCAAATTGACTCAATTGACTCCAACGGGAACTCGCGGATTTCTATGAGTATTTTCCAGGCAATTTGGCACTTTTTATTTGCGTAAATGTATTCACTGCAAATCTAAATTTTAGAGAATATTCGGCAAATTCGGATTTCAGATGATGGAAGCAGTTTTCACTTAGAAAACATTTTTAGTATCCACACATTGATTACTCTTAATTCTAGGTACATCTACACTTTATATCTCCTCATATGTTTCCCCTTTATTATCACCAGTAATGCTTTGATGTTACATTGGCTCATCTTCTTCTCATTCAGGTCCCTACAATATTAGATCCTCTCATTGAAAATCTATACAAGAGAATTTTTCTGATTAATGCTTCCAAGGATGGATAGAGAAAGGGTCAAGATGGCGGAGAGGATATTACACCTCACCCTAGAGGTCCTCTTCCGGCTTACTGAAGAGGTGAGATATTCTGATGACGTCACATTACATCATTCTTATCTATGGGAATAACAGATGGACAGAACTGGAGAGGTGAGGACTCTGGAAATGTCTGTGGTGAGATTTATTAATGTGTCTCTCCATAACCAGGATTACACAGTAGTGAAGAAGACCTCTAGGGAGCACTGTCAGGACCCTGCGTCTGAGGAATGGGGAAGACCCCTGAGCACAATCACAGGGCCCCCAACTCACCCCCTGATACATGAGGTTATCAATGACCAGAAGATCCTAGAACTCACCTACAAGATGATTGAGCTGCTGACTGGAGAGGTGACACTGCTGGGAATGCTGGGACATTTTACAGTAACACTATTTAGGGATTGGGGGATGATGGTATCATTGTATGTGTCAGGTTCCTATAAGATGTCAGGATGTCACAGTCTATTTCTCTATGGATGAGTGGGAGTATTTTGAAGGACACAAATATCTGTACAAGGACGTCATGATGGGGGTTCCTCAGCCCCTCACATCACCAGGTAATAGACAGGACTAAATACACGCGTCCTATAATTATCTGTATGTAAAGAATAAATTCAGTCCCTGTATGTGTCTCCTCTAGATTTATCCAGTAAGCGGACAACACCAGAGAGATGTCCCCGTCCTCTTCTTCTGCAGGACTGTAAACAAGAAGATCCCAATGTTCTTCAGGATCATCAGGTAGATGGAGAGAAGGTGTCATGAGATCTTCCCTATGATGTGTAGACGGCTGTGAAGGTCTTGTGTTCAGTCTTGTTTTATCCACCAGTATTATATGTTTTAAACTTTTGTAATGAGAGCGGTGGAGATGGCAGGATTACAGCTGATCATAGATGTGACTTCTCCATCTGTCTGTGACTTTTACAATATTTGTTTCAGGGTAAAGATCTGACACATATTAATACTACAGAAGCATATATGAGAAGTGATGAGCGTTTTAAAGATGAGATTCCTACAAGTGACTACCCAGGTGAGTAGTAACCACTAAATGTAGAGAAGTCACAGATTATGCATCCACATAGCCATTTTTTCTCAATAGGATATCTTAAACCCAGCTACACTGAGGAGCAAAAGGGTAACATTGTTTTGAACTGTTGACTTTCATGCTCCTTATCTCACCATCCACTGCTGCTTTGAACTTGAAACGACCATCATCTTGGCTATCTCATACATAAATTTGACTTTAGCATATGATTACCGTATATTCCGGCGTATAAGACGACCTGGTGTATAAGACGACCCCCCTACTTTCCTGTTAAAATATAGAGTTTAGGATATATTCACCGTATAAGACTACCCCTTTTCCAACGCATACCAAACACCGGTAAAAATTAAAAAAAAACAGATTTGAATTTAACATGGTCCTTTTTTAATTTAAATTCTTATGACATGCAGGTATATAGCAGGAAAACTGTCACTCATAAACATATTAATATAGGGGGGACCCCACGTCATTTTTTGGGGGGGTCCCCCATTCTAATAGCTAGTAAAGGCTAGGTATTCAGCTGGGGGCTGATATTAGTAGCCTGGGAAGCTCCGTGGGTATTACCCCCTTCCCAGACTTCAAACATCTGCCCCAGCCGTCTGCTTAACCTCCGCTAGAGACTATAATGATGGTGGATCCCACGCCAATTTTCTTGTTAAAAAATCCTTTATTTTAACACTAAATGACAATTGAGGGGTTAATAAAGATGCAGTCCCTAAATTATTATTAATTTTGTAATTAATTTTTCCCAAAAATGTTGACGTGGGCTTCGCCATATTTTTGTGTCCAGCCAGGTACAGCAGGCAGGAACGGGCTGCCCCCAGCCACCAGCTGCCTATTTGTACCTGGCCGGACACAACAATATAGGGAAGCCCTTTTTTTTTTAATTATTTCATGAAATAATTAAAAAAAAAAGACGTGGGGCTTCGCCCTATTTTTGTGTCCAGCCAGGTACAACTAGGCAGCTGGGGGCTGGAATCTGCAGCGCAGGGAGACCCAAGCTTTCTGGGCCCCCCCCGCTGCAAATTGCAGTCCGCAGCCACCCCGGAAAATGGCGCGTTCATAGAAGCGCCATCTTCTGGCGCTGTACCCAACTCATCCAGGGCCCTGGTGCGGTGGCTCACTGGGTAATAAAGGGGTTAGGGCCAGCTTGGCATTATCAGCTGGCCCTAAGCCCGAAATTCATGGGGTCACGCCAATATTAGACATGACCACCATGAATTTCTAGTAAAGTAATTAAAAAAAACACAACACCCAGAATAAAGTCCTTTAATTGAAATAAAGACACAATTTTTTAATGTTCTAAATTAAACCATACTTACCGTCACGCCCATTCCAGCTGAAGCCAACGATCTCCTGCAATAAAAGTAAAATAATAAAGCAACCTCATCCTTACCTTTCCATGGTTCCCAGGACCGGTCCAGCTCTGCTACATTCACATGACAGGCTGCACCGCAGCAGAACGCTGCCGTTCAGCTTGCCATGCGGCAGACACTGAGAAGCGCAGGCATGCTTGTGCTCCTCAGTGTCTGACTGTGACGGCATCCAGATGAGCCGAGATCATGTCCAATGAACTCGGCTCACCTCATGCACGTCACTGACAGCGTGGGAAAATTCTCCTGCTCCCCGCATGCGCAGTAGAAGTTTCCCACGCTGTCAGTGACGGACGTCCAGGAGGTGAGCTGAGTTCATTGTCGGCTCATCTGGATGCCGTCACAGCCAGACACTGCAGAGCGCAAGCATGCCTGCGCTTCTCAGTGTCTGCGGGATGACAGGCTGGATGGCGGCGTTCTGCTGCGGTCCAGCCTGTCATCTCGATGTAGCAGAGCTGAAGCTGTCGTGGGAACCATGGAAAGGTAAGGATGATGTTGGTTTATTATTTTTCTTTTATTGCAGGAGATCGTTGGCTTCAGCTGGAATGGGCGTGATGGTAAGTATGGTTTAATTTAGAACAATAAAGAATTGTGTCTTTATTTCAATTAAAGGACTTTATTCTGGGTGTTTGTGTTTTTTTTAACTTTTACTATGGGGTTAGTAATGGGGGTGTCTTATAGACGCCTCTCCATTACTAACCTGGGCTTGATGTCAGCTGGCATTATAAGCTGACATCAACCCCAACCCTATTACCCCCTGCCACCGCACCAGGGCAGCGTGGAAGAGCGAGGCTAAGTGCCAGAATTGGCGCATCCTATGGATGCGCCATTTCTGGGGCGGCTGACGGCTGGTGTTTCTAGCCTGGGAGGGGGCCAATATTCATGGCTCCCTTCCTGGGCTATTAATATCAGCCCCCAGCTGTCTGCCTAGCCTTTGCTAGCTATTAAATTAGGGGGGACCCCACGTCATTTTTTTGGGGGGTCCCCCATTTTAATAGCTAGTAAAGGCTAGGTATTCAGCTGGGGGCTGATATTAGTAGCCTGGGAAGCTCCGTGGGTATTACCCCCTTCCCAGGCTTCAAACATCTGCCCCAGCTGTCTGCTTAACCTCCGCTAGAGCCTAAAATTAAGGGGAACCCCACGCCAATTTTTTTTTAAATAAATCCTTTATTTTAACACTAGATGACAAGTACAGTAACCAACACTATCACTGTACTTCATATATATGTGACTGACATGTTTCTATCTATCTAATCTATGTGTGAAGCTCTATTCTGTCTGTTATAAATTGTCGGGTACCGCTGCTGAATTGCCGGCCGGCTTTTTTAAAGAGACGGTGCATGAAAACACTATTATTTGTTTTAATAAATCCTTTACACTAAATGACAAGTACAGTAAGCAATACTGTCACTGTACTTCATATATATGTGACTGACATGTTTCTATCTATCTAATCTATGTGTGAAGCTCTATTCTTTCTATTCTAAATTGTCGGGTGCCGGCTTATGCCGCTGCTGAATTGCCGGCTTTTCATATATTGTCACAGAAGCGATGCGAACTTCCCTGCTCCGGACACAGCGCAGCGCTTCTGTGACAAGTGAAAGCTGTCGGCACAGAAGCCCTGCGCTGTGTCCGGAGCTGGGAATACGCAGCGATGTGTCAGTTTCAGCACAGAAGCGCTGACTGTCTGGACCTACCGCCGCCGTATTTTAACTCCCTCCACCTTATATTAATTCCGACATGGCAGGGATACGGCCACGGCAGCTTATTAACACCCCCAGAGTATCCCCGCATGTCAATTTCTGAAAGTTCAAAAGCATTACCGGCGTATAAGACGACCCCAGACTAGACAGAAGATTTTTCAGTCTTCAAAAGTCGTCTTATACGCCGGAATATACGGTAGTTATGCAGATTCTTGTCATGTCACTCTTTTGCAAAAATATTTTTATTCCTGTATACTAGAAAATACAACCTGTTCTCACATTCCCTAATAGCACAGTGTGTTATCAGCAGGGCTGTGCAGTGGGTAAGCCAAACCTGCGACTCCGACTCCTCAATTTCCCTTACTCCGACTCCACGACTCCGACTCCCACATATATTGCTTATATTTAAGTGAAAAATTTATTGTACTACAATGTGAACATCAGACATTTAATCATTTTTATGATGCAATAATCAAGATATTTAGATAGAATATAATGATGGATAGATGGAGGGATGGATAGAGGAATAGATGGAGGGATAGAGTGTGATAGACAGATGACAGCTACAGACAGCAAATAGTACATTGCACATATCGCACATATAGTTCACACACATTGTACAGAGAGCACATAATAATCACCTACAATATTAGCATTAGTTACCTTCCTGTGACGGAGATGAGCAGTAGTACTTTCACTCGGGGCCCAGGAATCGGATCCTGTGCAGGGCAGGCACCCCTCCCCCTCCTCTCTCTGGTGAAGACAGCAGAAGACAGGACAGAGGAGGGGAGATTGCCCCCTGCAGTCTGGAGATGTGCAGGACGGGAGCACTGCAGCATACAAGTGAGTTTTCATAGGTGCGTGCCCCTGCTTCTAGGGGGGGAGGGCAGCTGCCCCCCCTGCCCCTCGTTGGCTACGGCCATGATTCACACACACAGCGTTTTTGCGGATCCGTTTTTTGCAGTAAAATGCAGTGACTCTGGGCATCCCAGCAAAGTCAATGGGTTTCAAGATATGACATTCAGACACATCGTTTTGTGAGGATCCGTTTTTGGGCTCAAAAACTGATCCTCACAAAGAATGAGCATGTCAGTTTGTGCGGCGTTTTTCTAATCTGCTTTTGCTATTGAAAACATTATCTATGAGCTCAAAAATCTTTCAGGTGATGCGTTTTTTAGAAAAGCTGATCTGCTTTTGCAGCTGAAAAACGTATCCTCAAAAAGCGCAGCAAAAACGCTGTGTGTGAATGTAGCCTTAGATCAGGAATAAAACAGCCATTTATAGGACATTTCATAACTTTCTCAAATTCCTATGAAAAAATATTCCCCACAAACTGCATTGAACTACTGTACCCAATTTATTATATATTTTAGGAGTCGAAGTCGGTCCATTTTATACCGACTCTGACTCCACCAAAATGAGCACTGACTCCGACTCCACAGCCCTGGTTTTCAGGTTGATTCCCAAAGCGAAGATTTTCCAAGAAAAGAAGCAGCAGCATCCAGCTCATCATTTGAGTGCCATGACAGTTGCAAGAATACAAAAATAAGTTCTTCCATCCATTTGAAAGCCAAGAGGTGGACGTCGGTTTATCACAAGGTCTATCAGTTTTGGCGTGACAAACATGGCAGTGGAGGTGTCTTATATGCTTCATAATAGTGAGATCACAGACGTCCAAGCACGTTACACAAGTCTGCAATGATTCGAAAAAAAGGTGAAGAAGCCTCGACTTCAATTTTGTCATAAGAAGTGTTTGCTCGAGTTTGCAAAAAGTATGAAAAGTGGAGAGTAGAAGATTGGAAATGGATGATTTGGAGCGATGAGATGAAAGTCAATAGGCTAGGCTCTGATGGGTGAAAATTGGTCTGGAAAAAATAAAGGAAAAAGGGGCTAGTGGATCGACAAATTATAGGAAGAGTTTGGTGGAGGAAGCCTGATATGTGATTCTTTCACAGCCAAAGGCGTTGGATACTTGACTAGGATCGTACCCTACAAGACGAGTTACTTCGTACATTCGAGTACAATGGGTATGAAAAGGATGACATAGTGTTCCAGCAGGACAATGACCCAAAGCATATATCAAGATTGGCAAAGAAATGGTTCAGTGACAAAGAAGTAGAGGTACTGTATTGGCCCTCACAGTCCCCCGACCTCAACCCAATTGAACACTTGTGGGTAGAGTTGAAGATACAGCTGTATACATATTCAAGTAAGTCGACCAGTATGCTCCAACTTTGGGAACGTGTAGAAGAGACCAAGATCAGATTTTGGTCGAGACATGTTTGAATTGGATTTACAAAATACTAACAAAATAATAAAAATTTAAATGTAAATTTTTAGGAGCAAAACAGCAACAATGCAGTGACATGATAAGAATCTGCATAACTAATCATATGCTAAATAGTTTCAAGTCAAATTTACATATGAGATAGCCAAGATGATTGTGTATAAAATGATGGTAGTCTCCTGTTCGAAGCAGTAATGGATGATGAGATATGAAAGTCAAAAGTTCAATACATTGTTACTCTTTTGCTCATCAGTATATCTAATTCTGAAATTGGGGAGGGATTTTATCTAGGAGAGTTCTGGTAAAGCCATTTCATCAGGTGAATGTACTTGAACAGCCTTATAAATAAGAATAAGGCTATGTGCCCACGATGCAGAAATGAAGCAGAAAATTTCTGCATCTCCCTGGCAGAAAAAACGCATGCGGATTGTACATGCGTTTTTCCTGCGAAATACATGCGGATTCACATGCGTTTCCACATGCGGATTGCCAAGCTCTTTCAAAGCGATTTTAGCATCACTTGGAAAGTGCTTGACAACTAGGTCACACTATATAAATCCATGCAACCAGCATGGATTTATATAGTGTGACCCAAGAGAATGGTTAAAAATAAAAAAATAAACCTATACTTACCTTCCGATGGCCTGGCATGTGTTGCTGCGTTCCTTCCTGGCTGCCAGCTGATCACGGGACACTGCACTGAAAGACCTGCCGTCACATGACTGTGACGTCACCGCAGGTCCTTCAGTCCTGCCCGCAAGCACAGGGAAGGAGACCGAGGGCCGTCGGAAGGTGAATATAATCTTTATTTTTTATTTTATTCTTGTTTTTACAGTTTCTATGGTACCTGGGTGTGGAGGAGAGTCTTCTCTTCTCCACACTCGGGTACCATCCGCACATTAGAACGCGCCAATTATGCAAGTACAGATGCAGTCTTGTGGAATTGGCGCGTTCTAATGCAAGTCAATGGCGGCGAAAACGCAGCGCTTCCGCAAAATAATTGGTAGTGCTGCGTTTTTTTCCGCAATGATAATCCGCAGCGGAAATTTCACAGCACATGCGGATTATCATTGGGGAACATTGCTGCCCTTCTACCATGCGTTTTTAAAGCGTTTCCGCAGCTGCAAAAACGCTGCGGAAACGCATTAAAAACGCATCATGGGCACACAGCCTGAGGATAAAGTATGCCCAAGCTTTCTGCTGGTACAAGTAATGTGTAGACTTTGGGAAAAGGTTCAGCTCTGTTGATAACATTGATCCCAAGGAGACGTACCGTATTTTTCGTATTATAAGACAAACTTTTTTTTTCTCAAAATTTGGGAGGGAAATGGGGGTGCGTGTTATTATCCGACGTGAACTTACCTGGGGAGGGCGTTGGAGCGGGGTCACAGGAAGCTGGGTCGCTGCTTCAGGAGGCTGGCGGCGTCCGCAAAAGTGGAGCGATGCTGTGGCCCTAGGCTCTCATATGATGTTGGCGCCGGTGAGCGTAGTTCCCTTTCCCAATGATTTCCCTGCGGTGGGCTTTGGTAAGCTCACTTCAGATATATACCGTTAAAGTGGACTATAGGACGCACTACCAGTTATTTTATTTTTAATTTTCCTATTTTCTACCCCAAAATTTGGGGTGCGTCTTATGGTCCAGTGTGTTTTATAGTCCGCAAAATACGGAATGTGGGAAATATCTTTTTGCTTGAACCTTTCTGATACTGGCCGGCATCCTCAAAGAGTCATCCGACAATCACATTTTTCCATTTAATACTGCAGTAAGGGTTACAAGTAAGGATCCATCCTTTAAGGTTGGTAAATTAACTGTGCACTTTCAAATATATAAAGCTGTAGGGGTTCTAGTCAAATCAGTGAAATTTTGGATCTTCTCACAACTGACCTCATTTTAAAACTTCTAATTGATTGCTGATTTTAAAAATTATTGCCCATTCAGACAGTTTTTTTTCCTTTCAACCATGACAGCACACATGTGAGGGATCCGCCCATCAAGGACAGGAAACCTACTGAAATAAAAGTTTAGTTTCGTGTCCTTCATAGGGAACCTCATGCTATAGCAAGGACGGTAGAAGATCTCACTTAGCCAGACCTATCCTGGGGCCTGGAAGAATGGCTATGGGCTTGTAGCGCTGGCATCAGGTACTGGAAACGCCGCCGCTGGGAAAGTGGGGGGCACAAGCGACCGTGCGGGCTTACGCAGTGGTGACCCATGCCTTCTGGCATGACTCTAGCTGCCACACCGCCCTGGACTGCATTAGGGGTGCGCTGGAAGTTGACTTGCCTCGGTGCCATGGCGTGCTCCAATGACATTGCAGAAGCTGAGCACGCTGGGAAATGGCACTCCTAATGACGCGGCACCTGCCAATGACATCGCAGAATCGAGGAGCGCTTGGGGATGGCTCATCCCGATGTCTCAATGATATCATGCAGGGGAACTCATGACCTGGAAGTAAAGGAAATGCTTTCGGTGGGGCCGGAGGAGGCGTGCACAGGAAGGAGATACTGTAGTGGGCTCTCATTTAAAATGAGGTCTGACCACAGGTAGAGCACTTGTGCTCCAGCTGTCCTTCCTAGGTGCTATGGAGGATCAGCAGCAACAGCTACAGCAGCATGGACGCAGTGGTGGCAGTCACTCAAGCAGAAGCAACGGCAGACCCCGCCAGAGGAGCAGAGTGCCTCCGAATCTGGTACCCTTGTATCAGCGGGTGATGAGTGATCTATGTGAATGTTCACCTTGTAAATAAAGCCTCTTTCTTGTTATTTGTCACTAGGAAAGGCCTAAAAAAGCCAGCGCAAAAAGGAAAAATAATGTGACCTGTGTAGAACCCCGCTATTAGGTGACTGGCAGAAAAAGCTCTCTTCAGCCTGTACACAAAAAACATTTGTGAGGAAATGCCCGTCTTTGCCATAAGTTTAAAATCAGTCATCAGGGCAGATTTTAAAGGTCCCCTAAAATTTTTTATGTGGAAACGAAAGAAGAGTTCTATACAATTATCCTTTAATTCTGATAATTCCTTAAGATGCTGTGAACCTTAGGGAATCCAAATCCGAAACCTCCTCCTCTTCACCTTCTGATAGCGGTAAGGGGGGTATGGAGGATACAGACAAGCTGATTAAGGCCAATAGAACAACCATGGGCCTTAAGGAGGAGAAAACCACAAAGTCCATAGAGGACTTTATGTTTGGAGGATTAGAACAGAGGAAAAGACGCACATTTCCAGTTAATAAGATACACATGCTTATTAAGAAAGAGGGGAAAAAGCCAGAGAAGAGAGACACTCTACCCTCATCTTCAAAAAGGAGATACCCCTTTGAAGAAAAATATATGTAATTATGAGACAAAATTCTAAAAATAGATGTGGCGGTGGCAAAGTCTTCAAAAAAAAAAAAATCTGCCCTGACCTATGAAGACACAGGAGTTCTGAGGAACCCTCTAGATAAGAAGGCAGAGTCACACCTGGGAGGCCGCGGCAGGTGCTTTAAAACCAGCGATTGCAGGGAACTGTACTGCTCACTCATTAATGATCTGGTTACCGCAACTGGAATACCAGTTTAAAAACAAGACCTCGAGAGAGAAAACTTTGACCAACTTACCATTGATGCAAGGTGCTGCAACCTGAATTCAGTGAGACTAGCAGCCAGATCAGCAGGTCTCTGTAACGCAGCTCTGCGAGTATTGTGACTGAAGAGCTGGCCAGGAGATTTTCAATCAAAGAACAAGCTATGTTCTGTCCCTTGTGACGAGCAATTCCTCTTCGGTCAAATGTTAGATGACATGCTAGAAAAGAATGGGGATAAAAAAAAAAGGATTTCCCACTTTTTCTATGCAAAATTTTAAGAAGAAAATATGGTTGTGGAAGACCCCCAGGAGATCAAATGAGATGAGGATAAGAATAGGAAAAATCCAGGTTTTATTCTCAGAGGCTCCACTTCGGGGGAGGGTGGGGTCTTCACAATGACGCCGTTACGCAAGTATGGTGAAAGCTTTTCCTCTTTATCAATGCCTGGGAAAAGATCTAATCCAGAAGATGAATATTGGGAATAATAAGAACAGGTCTGAAATTAGAATTTCAAAATATCCCTCAGCAGACCTCCATGTTGACCCTCCCCAGGAAGTCATCAGAGGAACAAGTAGCAATGGTCAGAAGTTTGAGGTCTAGTCCAGAAACTAATTCTTGGTGAAGTAACAGTGGAAGAAAAAGAAAGGGATTCTATTTCCCCCTTTTGTTTGTCTGGATGGTACATTCAGGACTATCATAAATTTAAGTAATCTAAACAGATTTCTAAAGTATCGACCCTTTAAAATAGAATCAATAAACACTGCCTTAAAACTTCTATTTCCAAACTGCTGCATGATTGTTCTAGACTTAAAAGACGCATACTACCATGTCCCGATACACACAGAGCATCGAAAATTTCTGAGGGTTGCTTTGTTTATGCAGGGGGAAATAAAGCTCTTTCAGTTCAAAGCCCTGCCCTTCGGTCTATCTATGGCTCCAAGAGTTTTCAACAAGGTTATAGCCGAGATTTCAGCATACGTTTTGGTTCAAAATACTCTGATTGTTCCATATCTGGATGACGCCCTCATTGTTGGAAGGTCGGCAGAATATTGCAAGGCACAGCTAGAAGGAGTAAGAAATATCTTAGAGGAACTGGGCTGGATAATGAATATACAGAAATCAAAACTAAAGCTGGTAAAAGTCCAGTCCTTTTTAGGTCTCATTTTAAACTGTGTGAGCCAGGCTTGTTGTCTTTCTTTCCTTCGAGAAGAAAAGGTAATATCCCCGATGTCAGCATTAGTGGATTATCCGGAAATGACGTTGAGGGAGACTATGACTTCCTGTATCAGGAGCAGTGTCATGGGCTCATCTACATACCAGACAGTTTCAATGGCAGATATGGTCAGCCCAAAAACTGTTAGGTGGGTGTTTAGAAGGGAAAGTAAAGCTTTCTTCTGTAACAATAGACTCCCTCTCCTGGTGGCTAGTCCTAGGAAATCTGTCATCCAGCGTTCCATGGATGTCTCGAATCAACGACATCATTACCGCAGATGCAAGCATGACCGGTTGGGGGGCACATTTGAGAGATTGTACAGTACAAGGTCCTTGGTCAGTATACAAGAAAAAAGTTCTTCCAAAATTAAGGAGCTTCTGGCAGTAGAGAAAGCTTTAAAAAAGTTCCTTACCTCTCTCTCCTGGGCCATCTGCATTCTTTCTGATAAAGATCTACAGTGGCATATATCAATCATCAAGGGGGAAAATATCTCACATCCTGATGAAAGCAGCGGAGTGCCTTTTCCAGCTAGCAGAGCAGCAGCTTCTCTCCCTGACGGCATTACACTTAAAGTGGAAGGAGAACAACAGGGCAGACATCCTAAGTCTCAACCAACTGAAGCAAGGGGAATGGGCCCTGAATCCAGAAGTTTTTCAGGGGGTAGTAGATCTATGGGGGCTCCCAGATATAGATCTGTTCACCAACAAACAGAACAGGAAGGTGGAAAAATTCTGCTCTCTAAACCCAAAAGAAGGCCCTTGTTCAGTAGACGCCCTTCAGATTCCAATAGATTTTGGGCTGGTGTATGTGTTTCCCCCAATAGTAATGATTCCAGCAGTTCTGAAGAAGATTAGGGAGGATCACGCAAGCGTAATATCCATAACCTGATTTTGGACAAAAAGACCATGTTTTTCCTGAATGAGGCTAATGTCCTTTTCCGATCCTTGGATTTTGCCAGAGATCCTGGATCTACTCACTCAGGGTCCAATCTGTCATTCCCAGGTGATAGGTTTCCATCTGACATCATGGAATTTGAAAGGTCACTATTGATGCAGAAGGGATTTTCCCCAGGTTTAATAGGAAGAGTAGGAAACTGGTAACCCCAACAATTTATGGCAGAACTTGGGAAAAAATGTTTTATCTCTTCGGGAGAAAAATTGGGGGTTAGGTTCCAATAAAAGCTATTTAGGAATTTCTCCCGAAAGGACTAGAGCTGGGGTTAGCTTCTTGCACCCATAAAGTTCAAATATCAGCTTTAGGAGCATTGTATAATTATAATTTGGTAGCTAATAGGTGGATATCTAGGTTCATTAGGTCCTGTGATAGGTCTAGGCCGGTTCTCGATCCGAGAATTCCTCCTTGGGGTGTGAATTTAGTTCTAGAAGCGCTGACCAAAAGTCAGTTTGAACCATTGTGTTAGTGATCTATTAAGAACCTTACTTTAAAATAATTCTGGTAGCATTTGTAACATACCTGGCGGCGTCCTTGCATAGTGGTCCATCTCCCACTGTGCAAGAGCGCGCACTTGATCTCCTGTCCAGAATGTCTCTCTGGCTTCCCTCCATGCTGTCTGTTTGTGTCTGTTTCTGCTACTTAAGGGCGGCGCCCGATCACTTCCTGCTTTTTGTACCTGCTGTGGGTCACACCCCTTGTGCGTCCTCAGCCTATTGCTGTTTGTCACCTGGTATATAACCCAGCTGCAGCAATCAATCCCTGCCTGAGCATAGTGTTTCATTCAGTGTGTGCTTGCACTCTGAAGGTGCCAGGTCCCGTTCTGTGTTCTCTTGTCTGCCTATCCTGGAGGCTGTATTTCCAGGCCTGTCTGAACACGCTCCTAGCCTGTTCCTCCTGCCTTCTAGGGGCCGATTACCTAGACCCGCTCCTGTATCTTGTCTGTCCTGTCTGAACACGCTCCTAGCCTGTTCCTCCCGCCTTCTAGGGGCCGATTACCTAGACCCGCTCCTGTATCTTGTCTGTCCTGTCTGAACACGCTCCTTGCCTGTTCGTCCTGCCTCTCTGGGGGCCGTATTCCCAGACCCGCTCCTGTATTCCGCTGCAGTGTCGGTCTCCTCCGTACACTCAGTTCCAGTCGGAACTCTCTCCTATCCTTTACCTGTTTTGCCTCTATGTCCGTTCCCTTCCTTTTTCTGCAGAGTCTGAACTCGTACCTAACTCCTGCTTGTTGTCTCTGTACTCCCGTTTGTGAGTTTGTGGTCCACTCGCTACTTCACTGCAAGTACCCTGTGGGTATCTGGCTCTGCCTTTCCCTTCCTGTCTGTTCCGTGTGAACAGAGCCCTGTCCCCCCTGCTCACCGCTCCGGCGGTTCTAGCCTGCTCTGACTCCTTTGCTCACCGCTCCGGCGATTCTAGCCTGCTCTGACTCCTTTGCTCACCGCTCCGGCGGTTCTAGCCTGCTCTGACTCCTTTGCTCACCGCTCCGGCGGTTCTAGCCTGCTCTGACTCCTTTGCTCACCGCTCCGGCGGTTCTAGCCTGCTCTGACTCCTTTGCTCACCGCTCCGGCGGTTCTAGCCTGCTCTGACTCCTTTGCTCACCGCTCCGGCGGTTCTAGCCTGCTCTGACTCCTTTGCTCACCGCTCCGGCGGTTCTAGCCTGCTCTGACTCCTTTGCTCACCGCTCCGGCGGTTCTAGCCTGCTCTGACTCCTTTGCTCACCGCTCCGGCGGTTCTAGCCTGCTCTGACTCCTTTGCTCACCGCTCCGGCAGTTCTAGCCTGCTCTGACTCCTTTGCTCACCGCTTCAGCGGTTCTAGCCTGCTCTGACTCCTTGCTTACCGCTCCGGCGGTTCTAGCCTGCTCTGACTCCTTTGCTCGCTGCTCCGGCAGCCTTGCTCCGCTCTGACCCTTTTGCTCACTGCTCCGGCAGTCTTGCTCCACTCTTGCTCACCGCTCCAGGCGGTCTCGTCCTGCTTTACTCTTGCTCACTGCTCCGGCAGTCTCGCTCAGCTCTGACCCTTTGCTCACCGCTCCTGGTGGCCTTGTCCTGCCCTGTTCTCGCTCACCTCTCTGGGCGGCCTCACTCTGCTGTGTTTGTCCGCCACATCTGTGGTTCTGTTCCAGAGTCCCAGTGTGTACTGGGTCCTATCCCGCCAATGTCCCTACCTGCTAGTGCCTCCCTGTCTGCACTCTAGCTGTGCTTGCCTGTACCCCTCTGCCTGTATTGTTCCAGAGTCCCAGTGTGTACTGGGTCCTATCCCGCCAGTGTTCCTACCTGCTAGTGCCTCCCTGTCTGCACTCTAGCTGTGCTTGCCTGTACCCCCCTGCCTGCATACCCGCCTGCCTGCATACCAGTCGTGCCTGCCTATACCCACCAGTCAGTGCGCCAGCCTAACCAGTCTGTTCCTGTGTTCCCCTGTGTGGGTCAACAGCCGTGTCCGGGGGTCTGTCCTGGAGTAGCACCTGGTCCCTCTGCTCGGTTCCTCCTTGGTGCACTGGCGTCGTATGCCGTCGTGCGACCCTGGTCGGATCGGGTGAATACCTAGTTACGCCCCTCCAGGCAATCACTCTCCGGCACGGTCCAGTGGAATCACTCGCACACGCCGCTCAGCCCGGGCGTGTGCATTACAGCATTGACCTCGGCCCATAGGGTGAGCGATATTCAAGCCTTATTAATTAATTCCCCATATATCAGGTTTTTGTGGTTAGAATCTTGTTGAAACCAGATCTGGCCTATCTCCCAAAAGTAGCCATCAGGTTTCATAGAAGTCAGGAAATTGTGCTCTCCTCTTTCTGTAATAATCCTAGGAACCCAAAAGAAAATAAATTCCACAGATTATATGTCAGGGTGACATTGATTATATGTCAGTGCCGGAAGTGCCAGTCATTGTTTGTCGCCTTCCAGGGTTATAGGAAGGGGTTTCAAATGTTGAAAAGTACTGTAGCAAGATGAATTGGAGAAGCCATTAGGTTATCTTATTCCGGCAGTGATATTCCAGCTCCAGAGGGCATAAAAGCTCGTTCCACAAGAGCTGTCGTAACCTCTTGGGAGGTGAAGACTGATGTATCCATCGACCAAATATGAAAGGCTGCAGCATGGTCTTCACCTTCAACATTCTTTGATCTATCTTCCTCTGCTGACCTAACCTTTGGTAGAAGGGTGCTGCAAGCAGTGGTCCCTCCCTAAGGTGAATTAGTTTCTCTCTAAATCTCTCAGGTGTGATGTTATGGGTGAAAGTAATATGCTAAATTTACTTACTGGTAATGTTTTTCCAGAGCCCATGACGGCACCCTTATATTCCCCCCCCCATACCCCTCCTATCATTGTGTTTGGTGTTCACTATAGAAGTTAAGTTTAAGTTAAGTGAGATGGTAAATTTGGTCTTTGGTTTGTAAATATAATTCTCTTGGAAGTTCTCTCAGGTTCTATAACCCAACTGATAAAGGGTAGAAGTGCTGCCCTTTTATTTCAGTAGGTTACCTGTCCTTAATGGGCGGATCCCTCTCTCTAAGGTGTGCTGTCATGGGCTCTGGAAAAACCAATTACCGGTAAGTAATTTTAGTTTTTTTTTTTTTTTCAAATTGTTTTTACTCTCAATGCTCAAAATAGGGGGGAGAAAAAATCTGATATTGATGACTAGCCAAAATCTGTGCTGCAAGCCTTTAACCATCCTAAAGGGTTACTTATGCTCCTCTCATTTCCGCATCCGGAGGTAAATGGGGAAGGTGACATCTCATCTACTGATCGGGAATGCATACTGCCAGGTATCAGTAGGCATGTTGTCAGTTAACCCCTCACCTGCCAATGTAGAAGTGAGCCTAGCAGGATGGAGCCTTTACATTCTGCTTTCCTATTGCTCCAGTGTTTCATTACCGAGATTCCAACAGAACATTTTTTCTGGAGGTCGTAGCCTCTTCAGTTGCAGTAGATGCTGTTTGATACATAAAACAAGGAATAGTATAAGAGTTCGTCCTCTTCGGCACAGATCACACGTTGCATGCAGTTTAGAACATTCTTCCCAATGTAGTGACAATCCCTCTTTCACTTCTCTTGGTAGTAAATTCACAGGACTAAAAGCTCCCAAACACATTAGATGTCTCCCGGCCAAAAGATCATTCATTCGATCCCCATTTCTCCTGACATCTCCATAGATAGGAACACACAGCTCGGCCAAGTGTTCCATTGTTCTCGATGAGAGAGCTGTTTCCAGACTTCTCTGGCAGCGGTGTATTTCCTTGAAAACAAAAGTAGCGGGAAATTCAACAGGCTGGAGTTCTTTACTTACTCAACATCCTGATGTCAGGAGGTCCCTATACGCATTAGACAGCAAGCAAATCCCACTAAAATATTGATGGGTTTGGCTGACTGTAGCCTTATGATACTTGACCTAAAAGGGGTCGTCCCACAAACAAAGTACATTTTGATAAAAAAAAAATAATAAGTTCCACAATTGGATGTGTGGAAAAAAAATGTTCCTGTGCTGAGATAATCTTATAAATTGGCCCCTGCTATGTACTATATAATGGCTGTGTCTGACCGTACAGGAACATGGTCTGATCATACCACAGCTCCTGGGCAGGGGAGGAAACATAAGCGAGTATATAGACGACACAGTAAGGGCTCGCAGCAGGACTGGTGACTCAACAGAAACACTAGCTACTATGATAAAAGAGGCAGGGAAATGTGTTACCTCACAGAAATAAGCAGCATTTTACCTGTGGCACCACTTTGTAATGGGGATAAAAGTGCCTCGTCATGGATAAGAAATCATTGTTCTGCTGATCAACCCGATCCAAATGGTTAACCTTTCACTGATCAGTAAGTTTTTACCTATCACCTATCCAAAAGAGTTGTTCAATTAAAAGAATTTAATACGGGTTATGTTTTTGGCAGATGACTGTTCCAGGAGATTACAACGACATCAGATATCTTCAGATTTCAAAGCAGAAGATGACGGCATAACACAACATACATATGAGGAGCAAAGCAAAGATCTACCGTCTGAACATTTTAAACAGGTCTGATCAAAGACTGTTAAGCAAACTAAAAATCATAAAAGGGTGATAAAGAGCAAACAACCCACCCGCTAAAGAAACCATATTCATGTTCAGAATGCAAGAAATGTTTTTATCAGAAATAACTTCTTGTTACACTTTAGAGAAGTCACACAGGGGAGAAGCCATATTCATGCCCAGAATGTGGGAATGTTTTCATCACAAATCATAGCTTAGAAGACATGTAAGAAATCTTTCAGCGTCAGACTGCTCTTGTTCTCCATCAGAAAATTCAGATTGGGTAGAAGCCATTTTCATGGTCACATTGTGGAAATAGTTTTAAACTGAATTCACATGTTAGACATCAGAGAAGTCACAGGGGAGAAACCATTTATATGTTCAGAATGAGAAACATTTCAGTTTTAAAGGGAATCTGTCGCCAGGTTTTTGCTACCTCATCTGAGAGCAGCATGATGTAGGACAAGAGACCCTGATTCCAATGATGTATCATTTAGGTAAGTAGCAGGAATTTCGGCACATCCATCCATTGATAAAAATTTTTTTTACTTTTAGTGTTCTATTAAAATACAAAAATAAAAAAATTAAAGCAAGAAACTTTAAAAAGTTTTTAAATCTTCTTGCTTTATTTTAACTTTTTGTATTTTAATGGGCCTCTAATAAAGTCAACGGGTGGATGTGCCGAAATTCCTTCTTCTTACCTGTTTGTCCTATTCCTGCCAGCTGAATATGGCACCCTCCGTCTGATGCATGGATTACATTATTTAGCAGCGCTGGTGAGCTTTTTTTCCTTTCTACTCTTGATGTATCAGTTATTGGGTGCAGCAGCTGTGACACAATCAGAGTTTTTCGATGTCGCTTGTAGTAGAGCTCAGAAAGCTAATCCCCCTCACTACAGCTTTCTGTGTACATTGTCCATTCACAGTGTAAAAACATGGGGTCTTCTGTGGGTGTAAAGCCCCCGTCTCACATAGCGAGATCGCTAGTGAGATCGCTGCTGAGTCACGGGTTTGGTGACGCAACAGCGACCTCACCAGCGATGTCGCTATGTGTGACACTTTGCAACGATCAGGCCCCTGCTGTGAGGTCGCTGATCGCTGCAAAGTGTCCTGGACCATTTTTTGGTCGTTGCTCTCCCGCTGGTCAGCACACATCGCTGTGTGTGACCAGCGGGAGCAGCGATCAGGCTGGTAACTATGGTAAACATCGGGTTACTAGGGGCACACGCACACCTAGTAATCCGTTGTTTATCATGGTTACGAGCCTGCTAAAGTGAGCCGTAACCTCCCTGCCTGTTTGACAGCTCACCAGCGACCACATAGCGACGCAGCAACGATCCCTGACAGGTCGTGTCGTTGTCGGGATCTTTGCAGCGTCGCTAAGTGTGACGGGGCCTTAATACTACTCAGACAACACAGGGTGAGGGTAAAACAGTGTGGCAATACTTAATTGAATCACAATACAGGCAATAAACAGGACAGTCCCAGCAAATACCCAAGATGGTACAACATTACACAGTCCTCACCCTTCCGCTGGCCCGCCTGGGATAGAACACCTGCGACTTTGGGACTTCTAGGGCCAACTACCTCAACCAGTGGCCACGCACTTCTGGCTGGCCCCCTCAGAGAGAAGGTAGCGGCAAGCTTAAGAAGCTGGAAGTCCATCAAAGTACAAGGCCAGGAGACCCGAGGGTCCCACCCTGGCCTCTGAGAGTTTCCATGGGGCCAGATGACCGGCCGGTCCCAATCTGGCTTCTCCGAATGTTTCTGAGGGTCCCACCTGGCAACCCAAAACAACATATCCATGGGGCCAGGTGACTTCATCGTCCCAACTTGGTCTCCCCAAATGTATGCATGGGCTCTCTGATGGTCAGTGGAGCAGATCCGTATCTTTTCAGTCAGGGCCATATACCCTTTGACTGGAATCATATAGAATCCAAATCTGTGCCTCTTTGGTTAAAGCCATGCTTCCAAGCTGGTGGTCTGAGAGAGTCTGATCTTTGATTATCCTTGTAGCAGGATAGAAAAACCCTATTTATATTTACATATGTGGCTAAGGTCATCAGTCACAGGTCGGGAAGGGGGGGGGGGTGTAGCACTGAAGTCTCATTGAGCATTTAATGATTTTGCATAGTTTGTCCTCCTGTTTTGTCATCAGGGTCCACACAATGTTTTTTTTGTTTTTTTTTTAAATCAGATAAATTTTTATTCATTTAAAGATAGAATAATAAAATACAACTTCAGTACAATAATTTCCCACTTTCTTATTATCAAAAAGAACCCCTCAACCACCCCCCCTCCCCTTTTACGGACGACAATAAACCTTTATCGTTATATAAAATATGGTTCAACATCTTATAACCATTACAATGTATTTTATAATGTAATGTAATCACCGGATTCTTTCCTCCAAAAGCATTAACACACCTTTCATGGTGCCCATAGGTTGTCACTGAGTTTGGCGGTTTTCCTTTTTAAATAAATTTTTTCCTCCATCCGTACCACATAATCCACCTGCCTTATATACTCCTGTCTAGAGGGAGGCTCCGTTCGCACCCAATACCTAGCTATTACTTTCCTAGCTGCATATGAGTCTGGCGATAGCCAGTTTTGCGACATCATTCCC
The DNA here is from genome assembly GCF_046119375.1 of Phyllobates terribilis. Lineage (NCBI taxonomy): Eukaryota > Metazoa > Chordata > Amphibia > Anura > Dendrobatidae > Phyllobates > Phyllobates terribilis. Next base: position 49,228,331 of record NW_027362765.1, read on the forward strand.
CACAAGTTCCTCCACATATCCCAGCAAGCAAACCACTGGATTCCTAGGAATTATACAATGATACCGTCCTTCAATTAGGCCAGCTACTTCAGACCAATAGTTTGCAAGCTTTGGGCAATTCCACATAACATGTAGTATACGGGCAGTTTCTGACCCACATCTTGGGCAGTCCGAATTCTCCCGTACCCCTATCCTGAACAAAACATCAGGTGATCTATATGCTCTATGTACAAGAAGTAGTTGGGACATTCTGGCAGGTTCATTTAGAGACCACCTAGGGATATATTCCAAAATGGACTCCCACCTGTCATCTTCAATGGTACCAACATCTGCTTCCCACCTTTCTCTCGCCAAGACCGGATAGTTCAATAGAAAGGTGTGAAGCAGATCAGCATAAACCTTAGATATGACGCCTGCTGTACATCCCCCCATACAAATATAGTCAATAACGATATCCTTTTGAACAGACAGGTTCCTGATTTTCCTTTGCTTAATAAACGCATGCTTAACCTGTGTATACTGATAGCTGTGTCTGTCCAATAAATGAAATTCCTCTTTCAGCATCTCCAAGGTTTTGATGTTTTGGTTATCCATCAGTTGGTAAATGTACTGTATACCCCTTACCACCCATCCTCTCAGCTCTCCTATTTTATAAAGTTCACCTAAGTTTTCGTTATCCCAAATAGGAGTATACATAGACATTCCCACTATGCCTCTAATCTTCTTCACCCTCGTCCACAATTTATGGACTAAGCCACAGGTCGGGTATGACCTGCCTACCTTCCCAAAAAGTCCCGACTCTAGGCCCAATACCAATGGACTCTTTTTAAGATGAACTTCCAAAACCGCCTGGATAGTCCCCTTCACCGCCCTCAGTGCCCACCCTCTAATATGCTGGGACTGTGCTGCCAAAAAATATATCCACGGGTTTGGTAGGGCGAGACCCCCCTCTTCTTTCGGCCTCTGGAGAGTCTCCAGCTTAATCCTAGGTTGTCCTCCACCCCAAATCAGATCCCTAAATATTGAATTAATACGCTGGAACACCGACCGAGGAATCCACACAGGGGAGTTATGTAAAACATATAGCAATTTTGGCATCCGCACCATTTTAAGAAGATTAGTACGTCCCACCACCGAGAGGCGCATTTTGCTCCATGTAGATGCTTTATCTTTTAATTTCCCAATTATCGGGTATACATTCAACTGAAAGTACTCCTTTACTGGTAATGTTATTGTAATTCCAAGATATTTAAACTCTCGTACTAATTTAAGTTGTGTACGTTCCATCTGTTCAACATCTAAGCCATCTAGGGTATCTATTTCCATAATATGAGATTTATCCCAATTAATTTGTAGCCCAGACAACAGGCTAAATCTATTGATGATAGCTATTGCACCATGTAGTGACACCTGAGGGTCCTGTAGGAATAATAAAATATCATCTGCGTACAACGCTATCTTCTCCTCAACCATTCCATACCGAAATCCCTTTACCACGTCTGACTGTCTCATTACAGAAGCCAGTGGCTCTATGGCCGGGGCAAATAACAGCAGGGAAAGGGGGCAGCCCTGTCTGGTTCCTCTTGTCATATCAAATTTATCTGACCGTTCCCCATTTACTCTTACTCTAGCTACCGGGCGCGTATACAATAACTTTACCCAGGCCATGAAAACTGGACCAAATCCCATCAATTGGAGAACTCGCCAGAGATAGCTCCACTCCACACTATCAAAGGCTTTCTGTGTGTCCAGTGAGACCACAACTCTATGCCCAGCATTGTCAGCGGCCAATTGATGTTAAAAAAATAGTCGCCTCAAGTTAATGGCCGTTGATCTATCTGGCATAAAACCTGACTGATCTGAGTGTATAACACTAGAAACTACACGGCTTAGTCGGTTAGACAATACTTTAGCTAAGATTTTAATATCAGCCGGTAGTAGAGATATGGGTCTATACGAATCTGGCTGTGTCCGGTCCTTATCCGCCTTGGGCAAAACCACTACTGTAGCCTCCCGCATTGACTCTGGTAATTCTCCCACCTCCTGGGCCTCCAGAAACACATCCTTCAATTTTGGCAATAGTACATCTCTAAAATGTTTATAAAATTCTGTTGGTAGGCCATCCTCTCCTGGGGCTTTATTATTTGCCATTGAAGCCAGAGCTTCCTCCATCTCCTCCGCATTCAGGGGGCCTTCCAAGCTATCCCTAGCCTCCTCACTAAGTTTAGATATCTGGGTTCCCCTCAAGAATTGGTCTATATCATCTCCCGTATTACTTAACTTAGAATTATATAGATCACTATAGAAGTCCCTAAACACCCTCAAGATATCTCGCGTTTCAGTGACTAAGGTGCCAGTTGGATCCAGGAGACCATATATATATCCCAGTTCCCTCTGCGCTGTCACTATAATAGACAACAAGTGGCCAACTTTTTCACCTTTTTCATAAAAGGCAATTTTTTGAAATTCCCTCTTTTTTTCCCCACTGGCCAGAAATATTTTATCCACCCCTTTTTGAGCTTCCCTCATGATTTGTTGCGCCTCTACGGTGGGGTTAAGCACCAATTCCTCCTCTGCTCTCTTCAGCGCGGCCAATGCCTCTCTTTCCTCCATTCTGTTCTGATTCTTACATCTGTAGATATCTCGGATCAGTAAACCCCTAACATATGCCTTCATTGTGTCCCACACAGTTCCTATGGCTGTACTTCCCACGTTATTCTGGAAGAATTCCTCCACTTCTCCTGCTATTTTCTGAATATCCACCGTTTCCAGCCATACTGGGTGAACCTTCCATTCTTTCCGTCCACCGCCCCCACATATACCGAACCTCAGCTCCACCAGCAAGGGACTATGATCAGAGAGTATCCTAGGTAGATATTCAATATGCATAATGTTTCGGTCAATCATCCCATTTCCCAGTGCTAGGTCTATTCTAGACATAGAGCCGTGTGTCGAAGAGTAGCACGAGTATGTCCTCACTCCCACACGTCTCACTCTCCACAAATCTATCAGGCCCACCTCTGACACATACTTAGCAAAGGGTGTTTCCTCCTCTCTGTCATTTCTTCCCGGTTGCCTATTAGTTTTGTCCCAAATTTTATTCAATATGTTGTTAACATCTCCAATCAGCAACACAGGAATCCCTGTCCAATGCCTCGTGAGCATTATAATCTCCTGCAGTTTCGTCCCAGTATATGGCGGTGGAAAATATACTGCCACCACGCAATATAATTTGCCATAAAGTCTGCAAACTAGAAAAATGTATTGTCCGTCTTTATCTATTTTAATCTCAACCTCCTCAAATGGAATCCCCGTATGCACCAGAATAGAAACCCCCCTTGCATATGAAGAGTAGGTAGAATGGTATGTTCTTTGAACCCACTTCCTCACTAAAAACCCAATTTTGTCCCTTGTCAGGTGTGTTTCCATAAGGCTGATAATGGAGGGCCCTCGATCTAAAATATTCTGCAGAATAGTGGCCAGTCTCTTACGGTCCGCCAAACCACGTATGTTCCAGCTTAATACCTTAACCATACCCGCCATTGTTTATCAGAATCAATATCTGTGTATATAACCACATCATACAGTGCCCCCCATGCCGTCCGCCCCCCCCCGGCTTTCTGCATGGCAGCTTTAATATTAGTACTTTCTGCTTGCACACCAGTAACCTGCTTTGACAGCTTAGTAAGCGTTTGTTTGCAATACGACACCACAGTGAACACATCTTTCAAAGTGGGTTCCCCCACAGCAGGATCAGCAGCAGACTCCACATTTTTGTCCTGCCCATCATCTCCAGAGCCATCAGCCTCACAGTCCACCGTACGTTTTGTACTCTCCTGATCCTCCATGTCATTTTCTGCCCCAGCCTCCCGCTCTGAGAGTCCAGCTTTATTATCACTTGCTTCCACCCTCGCAAACTTCTCCAGGCGTGCAGCAGCCAACATCCTCCTGGAGCACGCTGTGTTCTCTCTGGCCCCCTCCTCCTGAGCTATGGCGCCATCTTGGCACCTTCCTCCTCTTTCAGGGCCGGGGTCCCGCTGCCTGGTGCTGGTCATTACGGCAGTCTTGCTTTCCAGGAACGCTCCCCGGGATGACAGGAGACCTTCCCCCAGGATCCTACGGTACTTGAAAGGCTTTGCGGTGCCCTGGCTCAGCGCACACAGCTACGGTCTGCGGGAGAGTTCCAGACCGCGTCTTCTCACATCGCTGGCTAGGCCACGCCCCCCCACACAATGGTTAATCAACATATTTAGCAAGCTTTGTTCCACAGACCAATTGAAGACAACAATCAGGGTTATACAAATAGTATGACCTTCTTGACCAGCCACAGAAATACACATACATTTACATGTCAATATACACTATAGTGTTTATTTCTCTTGGCTTAACAAATCTAATCATCGGGCTGATTAAGATTTTAAGCTGTATCGTCACAGACAGTAAGCTGCTTATCAGAGGAGGGACCATCACCTAATCAGGGCTCACCTGCACTGTCGTCCCAGCAGTGATAAACCTTCATTCTATGGAAGAAACAGAGTACAGCCTAATAAGGGACACATCCCTGAAATCTGTGTTTCAGCTGCTACATTATGCTATCCTCAGATTACACAGCAAAAACCTGCTGACAGACTCCTTTTAATGAAAATCTTGTTGCACATCAGAGAATTTATACAGGGTTTGAGTTAGTTTTAATTTCAGAATAAGGGAAACATTAGAACATTAATTAAAATATCACAAAACAGAGAAGTAAAACTAATTAGCCATTTTCATGTTCAGTATATGGGAAACAATATAGCACTAAATCATATTTTGTTATATATCAGAGACCTTACACAGGGGAGAAGCCAATTTCATGTTCAGTGTGTGGAAAGTGCTTTACAAAGAAGTCAACTGGATACATATCAGAGAATTCACACAGGGGAGAAGCCATATTCATGCTGAGGATATGGGAAATGCTTTGACTGTTTAGGTAGCTTGAAAAGTCTGATACTGCAGTATTTTTTTCAATATGATGTTGGTTACCTCTGGCTTCTATCCGTCTTCCACTAGCCAGATAAGTTGAAGTTATTTGGACATTACAAGGCTGTGTTACATTACTGAAGACAAAACATGTTCAGTTGACTCCTAGGGGAACTCGAAATGTTCTACATATATTTTCCAGGCAATTTGAGTCTTAATATGTGAATTTACTCATTGCAGATCAAAATCTTGGGGAAAATTCTTCAAATTTTACTGGTAGTAAACATTTATATGTTATATCTCCTCATATGTTTCCTCTTATCACCAGTAATTCCTTATGATGTTACATCAGTTCATTTTCTTATTCAGGTCCCTACAATATCAGATCCTCTCAGTGGAGATCTTCTTTATAAGAGAACTTTCCTAATGGATATGGACAAGGACAAGATGGCGGAGAGGATATTACACCTCACCCTAGAGATCCTCTTCCGGCTTACTGGAGAGGTGAGAGATTCTGACGACGTCACATTATATCATTCTTATGTATGGGAATAACAGATGGACGGAACTGAAAAGGTGAGGACTCTGGAAATGTCTGTAGTGAGATTTATTAATGTGTCTCTCCATAACCAGGATTACACAGTAGTGAAGAAGACCTCTAGTGAGCGCTGTCAGGCCCCTGTGTCTGAGGGATGGGGAAGACCCCTGAGCCCAATCACAGGGCCCCCACCTCACCCCCTGATACATGAGGACATCAATGACCAGAAGATCCTAGATCTCACCTACAAGATGATTGAGCTGCTGACTGGAGAGGTGACACTGCTGTCAATGCTGTGAAATTATACAGTAATGCTATGAAGGGATCAGGGGGATGACGGTATCATTGTATGTGTCAGGTTCCTATAAGGTGTCAGGATGTCACTGTCTATTTCTCCATGGAGGAGTGGGAGTATTTAAAACGACACAAAGATCTGTACAAGGACGTCTTGATGGAGGTTCCCCAGCCCCTCACACCACCAGGTAATAGACAGGACTAAAAACACATGACCTATAATTATCTGTAAGTAAAGAATGAATTCAGTCCCTGTATGTGTTTCCTCCAGTTCTATCTAATAAGAGGACAACACCTGAGAGATGTCCCCGGCCTCTTTTACAGGACTGTAAGCAAGAAAATACTAACGTTCATGTGATAAGTGATGCGCTGTGTAAAGAAGAGATTCCTACAGATGACGACTCAAGTGAGTAGGAACCACTAAATGTAGAGAAGTCACAGATTCTACTTCCACATAGAAGCTATCGTGTCTCAATAGGATGGCTGAAACCCAGCTATCTAATTTTGAAATTGGGGAGGGATTTAATCTAGGAGAGTTCTGCAAAAGCCATTTCCACAGGTGAATAAACAGGAGCAACCTGTATCCCTTTACGACCTTGGGATTTTCCGATTTTGTATTTTAGTTTTTTGCTCCCCTTGTTCCCAGAGCCATAGCGTTTTTATTTTTTGGGCAATATGGCCGTGTGAGGGCTTATTTTTTGCGGGACGAGTTGTACTTTTAAACACCGTTACCAGTTTTACCATATCGTGTACTGGAAAACGGGGAAAAAATTCCAAGTGCTGTGAAATTGAAAAAAAATGCAATTCCACTATTGTTTTGTTTTCTTTTTTTTTTCCACGTTCACTGAATGCTAAAACCTACCATCGTTATTCTCCAGGTCATTACGAGTTCTTAGACACCAAACATGTATAGGTTCTTTTTTATTTAAGTAGTGAAAAAAAAATCCAAAGTTTGCTAAAAAAAAAACAAAAAACCTGGCACCATTTTCCAAGACCCGCAGCGTCTCCATTTTTTGGGATCTGGGGCCGGGTGAAGGCTTATTTTTTGCGCGCCGGGCTGACGTCTTTATTAATACCATTTTGGGGTAGATACGATGTTTTGATCGCCGTTATTGCATTTTATTGCAATGTTGCGGCGACCAAAAAAATGTAATTCTGGCGTTTGGAATTTTTTTCTCGTTACGCCGTTTACCGACCGGATTAATTCTTTTTTTATATTGATAGATCGGGCGATTCTGAACGCGGCGATACCAAATATGTGTATCTGGGATTTATTTTTTATTATTTTATTTTGAATGGGGGAAAAAGGGGGGTGATTTAAATTTTTTTAATTTTTTTTTAATATTTTTAAAAACATTTTTTTTACACTTTTTGCTTGCTACTATACCCTCCATAGGAGACTAGAAGCAGCAACTGTCTGATCGCCTCTGCTACATACAGGGGATCAGCAGATCACCTCTATGTAGCAGAAATGCTCCTGTACTATGAGCACCGACCACTAGGTGGCGCTCATAGCGATCTTTACATGACAACCACTGGGGTCTGCTGCAGACCCAGGTTTGGCATGCCCACCCATCAGTGACCCGCGATCACGTGACGGGGTCACCAATGGGCGAGGTAAGCGACGCGCTTCCGGCGCTGTTAATTGCCGCTGTCAGAGATTGACAGCAGCATTTAACTAGTTAACAGCCGCCGGGTGGATCGCAATTCCACACGTGGCTGTTGCGGGCACATGTCAGTTGTAATAATCAACTGACATGTGCCCGGTTGATTACGCCCCAGGCCAGTGAGGGGTTAAAAATAAGAAAAAATAAATAAAGTATGTATGTCCAAGCTTACTGCTTTTCTACTGGTACAAACAATGTGTAGACTTAAGGAAACTATTTATTTTTAGAGCATCATTGATTCCATGGTTCTGTACATGTGAAAAAAGTTTACATACAACATACAAATATAAATTACAATGAAAAAACTAACAATGACAGACTAGCACAAAAATGAGAGGACCCTCTCCTTGCAAGTTTACAGGATAATTGGCAAGGCAACAAGATGTTAGCTTTCTTGGAGAGATGGGTTTTCAAGTTCCATCTGAAAGTTCCGAATGTGGTAGGTAATCGGACGTGGGGGTACAGAATTTCAGATGATGGGGATACTCGGGAGAAGTCTTGGAGGCGATTGGGTGAGGAACTTGCAAGTGTGGAGGAGAGAAAGAGGTCATGGGAGAACCGGAAATTGTGTGGGAATATATTAAAAGATTAGTTAAGAGATATATGGAGGAGACAGATTATGGACAGGCTTGTAGATCAATGTTAGTAGTTTGAACTGGAATTGTTGAGGAATTGGAAGCCAGTGAAGGGATTTGTAGAGGCGAGAAATGAAGGAGTAGTTAGGAGAGAGGTGGATTAGTCGGGCAAGAGAGATAAGGACGGACTGGAGACATGCGAGTGTGTTACCAAGGAAGTCACAGAAGAGGATGTTGCGGTACTGGAAGCTGGAGATGATGAGGGCATGCACCAACATTTTATTAGATTCAGGGTTGAGAAAAGGACGGATTCTGGAAATATTTTTGAGGTTGAGGCGACAGGAGACAGTAAGAGCTTGGATGTGTGGTTTGAAAGACGGGGCACAGTCTAGGTTTACTCAGAGGCAGCAGACTTTCTTCGGTACAAGGAGAGCGTGATGTAAATTATTGTGATAGAGAGATCGGGTAGGGGACTTGAGTGGGATGGAAGAAAGAAGAGGAGTTCGGTTTTGTCCACATTGAGCCTTAGGAAGCGAGAGGAAAAGACGGATAACATGGCTGATGGACACTCTGAGATTCTTGACAGCAGAGAGGTGACATCTGGGACAGAGAAGTAGATCAGAGTATCATCAGCATATAGATGATACTGGAAGCTATGTGACTTTGAGTTGTCCCAGGACAAAGGTATAGATGGGGAAGAGTAGGGATCCCAGGACCCAGACATAGAGAGGATGGGGTGAGGAGGTCATATGGGACTGGGAGACACTAAATGTGCAGTTAGTAAGGTATGAGAAGATCCAGGAGAGGGAAAGGTCTTTGATGCCAAGGGAAGAGAGGATGTGTAGTAAGATAGAGTGGTCGACTGTGTCGAAGGCAGAGGACAAGTCTGGAAGGAGGAGTATAAAGAATTGTCTGTTAGCTTTGGTGGTAAGTAAATAATTAGTAATTTTGGTTAGGGCAGTTAGGAGTGGCAGGGACGGAAGTCAGTTTTTTGGGTCAGGTGATTTATTTTTAAGGAAAGTTGAAGAAGAGGTCAGGGATGCGAAAATGAATAGATGGTAGTCAGTTGGGTTAGGGAGCAGAAGCAGGTGAAGATGAGGTCTAATGTAAGTCTGTCTATGTGGGTGGCTGTGGAGGACTGTTTTGTAAGACGAAAAGTTGAAGCAAGCGATAGAAGTTTGAGGACTACCGACTGGTGGGTATCAATGGGAATGTTGAAGTCACCCATGATGGTGGAAATGTCAGAAGAGAAAAAGTAGAGAAGTGGTCAATAAAGGCAGGCCGGGCCCAGGGAGACGAATATGACATCCACTTGGAGGTTGGAGGTAAGTGAAGGCCACCGTAACACAACGCAGCAGGGGAGGCTGTGTCGGAGGGTGTCAGCCATGTTTCGGTTGAGGCCAAGGAAGGATAGGATGCTAGAGGTAAAGAGGTCTTGAATGACATGGTGCTTGGGCGTTCCATAGTGATACACAGAGAGTTAGTGGTAGAGTGGGGGGTGAAGTGAATGGGTTTTATGTTGGAGAGGTTGCTGTAGTTTCTAGTAGGTGGGGAGTGATAGGAGGGGGAAATAACGGGGGTATTAGCTGAGAAGGTCCATGATTGGGAGGAGAAGCAAAGGGAGAGCAAATAAGTGGGAGGAGGAGGAGTGTCCAGCTTATTATGTATTTTAGAACGTGGGATCTGAGGTTTAGGAGCGGGTGCTACAGATTAGGTCAGGTGGGGAGTAAAAAGGGAAGAAGAAATAAACATTGATTGGTGGGTTTTTAAGGTTTGAGGACAATGAAGGAGAGTAACAATTAGTGGAGTAATAACTGTAACGGCATATGTAAGCATGGTGTGTGAAAGTAATTGTGGGAAGATAAAAACGAAGGTGTAGATAGTTGTAGCTGTTACCTTCTTGTCCTTTCTAGAACATTTCTGGTATATTTCTAATGTGCACTTAAAGGCTGCACTTTGATGAACTGCACACAGACCTAAATATTTGGATCTGTTGATAACATTGATCCCAAGGAGATATCATCTAGAAAATATGTTTGGTTCAACCTTTTTTTTTTATTGGCTGGACATCCCCAAAGAGTCATCAGACAATAACATTTCCACTTAGTACTGCAGTTAGGGTTACAAGTCAGGTCCCATCTCCCTAGCTGATTCACCATATAATGTTTAACTGTGTAGTTTCAAATACACAAATACTTGAAAAAGTATTCACTCCGCTAAACTTTTCTACATTTTTTTCACGTTACTCCCACAAACTTAAATGTATTTTATTGGAATTTTCTGTGATATACCAACACTAAGTACAGTGGGGGAAATAAGTATTTGATCCCTTGCTGTTTTTGTAAGTATGCCCACTGACAGAGACATGAACAATCTATAATTTTAAGGGTAGGTTAATTTTAACATTGAGAGATAGAATATCCCAAAAAAATCAAGAAAATCACATTGTATGAATTAGATTTTTTTTTTTTTGCATTTTGAAGTGAGAAATAAGTATTTGATGCCCTACAAACCATTAGGAGTTCTTGCTCCTACAGACCAGTTAGACGCTCCTAATCAACTCGTTACTTGCATTAAAGACAGCTGTCTTACATAGTCACCTGTATAAAAGACTCCTGTCCACAGACTCAATTAATCAGTCAGACTCTAACCTCTACAACATGGGCAAGACCAAAGAGCTTTCTAAGGATGTCAGGGACAAGATCATAGACCTGCCAGATTCCTAGCTGGAATGGGCTACAAAACCGTAAGTAAGACGCTGGGTGAGAAGGAGACAACTGTTGGTGCAATAGTAAGAAAATGGAAGAAATACAAAATGACTGTCAATCGACATCGATCTGGGGCACCATGCAGAATCTCACCTCGTGGGGTATCCTTGATCACGAGGAAGGTGAGAGATCAGCCTAAAACTACACAGGGGGAACCTGTTAATGATCTCAAGGCAGCTGGGACCACAGTCAGCAAGAAAACTATTGGTAACACATTACGCCTTAAAGGTTTAAAATCTTGCAGTGGCCGCAAGGACCCCCTGCTCAAGAAGGCGCATGTGCAGGCCCGTCTGAAATTTGCCAATGAACACCTGGATGATTCTGTGAGTTATTGGGAGAAGGTGCTGTGGTCAGATGAGACAAAAATTGAGCTCTTGGCATTAACTCAACTCGCCGTGTTTGGAGGAAGAAGAACATTGTCCCAACCGTGAAGCATGGTGGGGAAAACATTATACTCTGGGGGTGCTTTTCTGCAAAGGGGACAAGATGACTGCACCATACTGAAGGAAAGATGGATGGGGTCATGTATCTTGAGATTTTGGCCAACAACCTCCTTCTCTCAGTAAGAGCATTGAAGGTGGGTCGTGGCTGGGTCTTCCAGCAAGACAATAATCTAAAACATACAGCCAAGGAGTGGCTCAAAAAGAAGCACAGTAAGGTCATGGAGTGGCCTAGCCAGTCTCCAGACCTTAATCCCATAGAAAACTTATGGAGGGAGTTGAAGCTCCAAGTTGCCAAGCGACAGCCTCAAAATCTTAATGATTTAGAGATGATCTGCAAAGAGGAGTGGACCAAAATTCCTCCTGACATGCGCAAACCTCATCATCAACTACAAAAAACGTCTGACTCCTGTGCTTGCCGGCGAGGGTTTTGCCACCAAGTATTAAGTGTTGTTTGCCAGAGGAATCAAATACTTATTTCTCTCTGCAAAATGCAAAAAAATGTATCTAATTTATACAATGTGATTTTCTTGATTTTTTTTTTTTTTGGGGATATTCTATCTCTCAATATTAAAATTAACCTACCCTTAAAATTACAAACTATTCATGTCTTTGTCAGTGGGCAAACTTACAAAAACAGCAAGAGATCAAATACTTATTTCCCCCACTGTATTTGTGAAGTACAAAGGAAATAATACATGGCTAAATATTTTAAAAGTATAAATCTGAAAATTGTGATGTGCAATTGTATTCAGCCTTATGTAGTCTAATACTTTGTAGGACCACCTTTTGCTGCAATTATGGCTGGAAGCCTTTTGAGGTCTGTCTCTACCAGCATTACACATCTAAAGGCTGAAATGTTTGCCCATTCTTCATGGCACATTCGCTCTAGCACAGTGAGATTGGATGGAGACGTCTGTGAACAGCAATTTTCAAGTCTTGCCACAGATTTTCAATGGGATTTAGGTCTGGACTGTGACTGGGCCATTAATACACATGAATATACTTTGATCGAAACCCTCCATTGTAGCTCTGGCTGTATGTTTAGGGTCGTTGTCTTGCTGAAAGGTGAACCTACACCACAGTCTCAAGTCTTTTGCATGGTTCCTAACTGTGTCCCCAACATGGCATGTGGAAGAAGGTGCTCTCGTCAGATCAGGCCAAAGTAGAACTGTTTTTTGCTAAATGCTAAAAGCTATTTGTGGTTGAAAGCGAGCACTGCATATCACCCTGAAAACATCATCCCCACAGTCACACGTGGTAGTGGCAGCATCATGCTGTGGGGATGCATTTCTTCAGCAGGGAACAGGGGAGCTGGTCAGAGTTGATAGGAAGATGGATGAAGCTAAATGCAGATGGTGTAACGTGATTGGAAAGTGGAAAAGTTCACGGGGCATGAATACTTTTTCAAGGCACTGTTTAATGCTGTTGGATTCTCGTTAAATTTTCTCACAATTTACCTCATTTTAAAATTTCACATTGATCCCTGTTTTTAAAATTATTATTGCCTATTCAGTCACTTTTTTTAAATTGTTTTGATTTCTAATGCTCTAACTAGAAAAAAAAGCAAAAATAAAATCTCCAAGACTGGGCAAAATCTGTGCTTACTTATGGGTTACTTATGCTCCGCTCATTTCCGCATCAGAAGGTGAATGCGGTAGGTGATGACACGTTTACTTAATCTTACTGATTGAGAGTTCATACTGGCAGGTATCTGTATTTCTTACAACTTTTCCATACACAGGAACACTCAACTCGCCAAGTGTTCCTTTGCTCTCTATGAGAGAGCTGTTGCCAGACCCCTTTTGGCAGCGATGCATTTCCTTGGAAACAAAAGGATCGGTCGTTGGACATCCAACAGGCTGGATTTCTTTTCTTACTCAACGTCATGATGGAAGGGAGTCAGGAGGCCCCTGTACACATTAGACTGCCAGTAGAACCAACTGATATCTGTGGGTTTGGCTGGCTTTAGCCTTATGTACAGTAGTGTTCAAAATAGTCGCAGTCCAATATGACTAACCAGATTAATCACTGTTTTTGGTATAAATTATATTGCCACATGTCTAACAATTTACCAGTTGGTGTAGTAGATTCTAAGAAAACCAACAGACTCAACATTAATGATCTGCAAGTTTTTGAGTCTGTGTATTTGAATAATTAATTGAAAGGGGTGTGTTCAAAATAATAGCAGTGTGGAGTTCAATTAGTGAGGTCAGTTATTCTGTGAAGAAACAGGTGTAAATCAGGTGGCTCTTATTTAATGGTGAAGTCAGCACATGTTGTACATGCATTTCTCCTTGAAAGCCTGCGAAATATGGGTCGTTATTAGACATTGTTCCGAAGAACAGCGTACTTTGGTTAAAAAGTTGATTGGAGAGGGTAAAACTTTTATGAAGAAGTGCAGACAATGATAGACTGTTCGGATAAAATGATCTCCGATTCTTTAAAATGGAAAGCAAAACCAGAGACGTGGAAGAAAACGGAAGACTACCACTCGAATGGATTGAAGAATAGCCAGAATGGCAAAGGCTCAGCCAATGATCAGCTCCAGGATGATCAAAGACCGTCTCAAGTTACCTGTGAGTACTGTGACAGTTAGAAGATGCCTGTGTGACGCTAATCTCTTAGCAAGAAGTCCCTGCAAAGTCCCACTATTAAAATAAAATAAAAAAAGACATGTACTGAAGCGGATACAATTTGCCAAAGAATACATCAACTGGTCTAAAGAGAAATGGAGAAACATTTTGTGGACTGATGAAAGTAAAATTGTTCTTTTTGGGTCTAAGGGCTACAGTTCCTCAGACAACCCCCAAACTCTGCATTCAAGCTACAGTACACTCTGAAGACAGTGAAGTATGGTGGTGCAAACATCATGATATGGGCATGTTTCTCTTACTATGGTGCTGGACTTATTTACCGAATACCAGGTATCATGGACCAGTTTGCATTTATTAAAATACTTGAAGAGGTCATGTTGCCTTACGCTGAAGAGGATATGCCCTTGAAATGGGTGTTTCAACAAGACAACGACCCTAAACACACCAGTAAATGAGCAAAATCTTGTATCCAGTACAACAAAATTTAGGTTATGGGGTGGCCAGCCCAATCCCCGGACCTTAATCCGATAGAACACTTGTGGGGTGTCATCAAAAATTCCGTTTCTGAGGCAAAGCCAACAAATGCCAAAAAATTGTGGGATGTAGTCAAAGCATCCTGGGCTGGAATAACAGTTGACAGGTGCCAGAAGTTGGTTGACTCCTATGCAACATAGGTGTGAAGCAGTTCTAAAAAACTGTGGGTATACAACTAAATATTAGGTTAGTGATTCACAGGAATGCTAAATCCTCAAAAAAGAGAGTGCATATTGGGAGTTTGTAATGGCAAACGCAGACACTGCTATTTTTTTAGAGCAGCCAAATGTGCATTTTATGTTATTTTCTGTAAAGTAGTTAAAATTTACATACATTTCTCTTCATATTTTCAATTAGAAAGCAGGGTGCAATGTTCTCAATCCATTTAAATAAAAACTAGTATAAAGATTTTGTGTTTAACTGGTGTTTTGAACACACTGCTATTATTTTGAACACTACTGTATATCAGGGACCTTAAAGGGGTTGTCCCATGAGCAAAGTACATTTTAATTAATACATTTTGGAATAATAGTAAATTTCACAATTGCATGTGTTTAAAAAAAAATGTTCCTGAGATGAGATAATCTTATAAATGTGCCCCTGCTGTGTACTGTATAATGGCTGTGTCTCACCATGCAGAAATATAGTCTGCACATACCACATCTCCTGGCCGGGGGAGGAAGTGTAAGAGCGCATACAAGACAACACAGCAGGGGCTCGCAGCTGGACTGGTGATGCCGCAGAAACATTCTCTAGTACAGGGGGCCAAAATGAAAAACTTGGACAAAGTCACGGGCCAACCAATATACAGGATAATGGGTCCCACACAGTTCTCCATACAAAATAATGGGCCCCACATAGTCCTCCATACAGAATAATGGGCCCCATATAGTCTGCCAAACAGAATAATGGCCCCACGTAGGGGTGTCTGTTCTGGTGTCGCGGACCAAATAGAATTTGTTTGACAAACCAGTTTGACATGTGTGCTCTAGTATGATAAAACAGGCAGAGAAATGTGTTACCTCACAGAAATAAGCAGCTATGAGCACCTGTTGTGTGGTCAGGACCAGATAGAGAAGAAAAGGGAAAGCAGTTGATTAGTCATTGGATATAACTGCATAGCTCCTTACTGTCTCGGTGCCAGCAGGCCAGCCCCGATTTGCAAGGGCTGTCCCATGAAGTAAGGCAATGTCACGATTTTCCTTCACTTTGCGCCATGTCTTTCTCCTGCTATCTGCCATCTTCACTGCTCCATACCTCCTCCTCCTCCTCCTCCCATGACTGGGGGTGGGTCCGGCTTCTCTCTCCTCTCTACACACTTACATTCAATTAAATAAGTAATTATTCTCTTTTCTTGACATCTGGTCTACCAGGGATTTCTGTTAGACCAGGCATTTGTGTATGCCTGTATTCTAAGGGTAAAATATAAGTCAGATATTTTTTCTAACTCTAAAATTACTAAAAAATAATGAAAAATAATTACAATTATTACATTTTTAATACACTTTTTTAAAAATATATATTTTTAGTTTCTCTGTACTTGCAATAACACGTACTACACAGTGAAAAGATTATTTACGGTGATTGCTAAATGGCGTGAAAAATGTTGATTGATTTTTTTTTTCTCTTTTAAAACCATAAAAGATATAATAAAAATGTAACGCTGAGTCTGTGTTCACATGTAGTGTAAATGCTGCATTATTTTCTGTTGCTTTTTATGTGGACATTTTTTGCAGTTGTCCACACTACACTACTCATTAAAAATCTTCTATGATTATTGTGAGATTTGCTGCTTTTTTTCCCCCTTACCTGATGTGTATTTGGGGAAGATGTGAAGTGGCATTTTTAATGCTTTTTTTTTTATAATACAAAAAAGCTTTGATTCGGCCGTTAAAAATACAACTTCTTTTTTTCCCTTCACCCATAACCGCACCATGAGAGGGTCCGGCTCCTTGGACAGGAAACCTGTGGATACAAAAAGACTTAGCCTCCCACCATTCTTTAGGGGGTTTCCTGTCCTATGAAGAACCATAGGCAAAATGCTATGGAGCTCCCAGGTGCTGCCTGGGATCAGAGGATAGTTGTCTTTGCCCAACGGAAGGCTGCCCTCACATGTGCTAGTTGGTAAGGTGAAGTTTCCCCATCAGAACCGTGCCCTGGAGAGCCCATTTATGATCCGGGGATGGAACCAGACCGACGGTGGTTGGCTGACGTCAATTTCGTCTCATGTGTAGTGGAAAATTCAAAGGCTGGCCCTACAGATAAGCACAGCCCACAGTCTCACAGGGTGGTTGGTCTCCATGGATCAGGAATCATCTGGACTACGTGGAGTCCTCCAAATGACTACACTTAGGAGGAAAGATAAAATCCGGCACTTAGAGTTGCAGAAAAAAATCTAATTTATTAGTAAAGCAATCCAAAGACCATGACGTTTTAGTCTAAAGGACCTTTATTCAGACAGATTGCATAATGTTCACTGCATGTAACAGCACTGTGGGGATTAGGGGTTCAATGCCCATAGGATTTGCGCAAAATTTTCTGCTTCATTTCTGCATCGTGGGCACATAACCTAAGAAATAAGGGAAGAATCTGTAGATTTAGTAAGGAGTATTGATTAAAAGATGGTTATCAATTGGGGGGTCAAGCACAAGGTGTTCCATGGTTTTGCACACATCTATGCACTCATTGCATGTTTGAAACATAGAGAATTAAAAATCTGGGCATGTGGCAGATTATAGCTGGTCTGCAAAACGGTCCATTACCCCTACTTCTGTATATACCTGGGATATAGGCAGCACAGCTCGTTTCTTCCATGCTAGTTCCCCAGAGAGGGATATCCTTTTCTCATTGTGCCAAAGGGGAGTATGTGCATAAATTCCAACTATTTTGAAGAGTCCCTCCATTGCTTTACATACCAACAGTGAATGCCTAAAGACTGGGGCCTCCAAAGATGGCCCTCTGGCTCCCACACCACAAAACATAAGATTCAATGGATGCAAATATCCCTTGTTATAGGGATGTATGAGAAATGTCTGCACCCTCATTTGTTCTGATGTATGCTACCTAGTGTGATGAGCTAATTGACTGAAACAAATAATATTATCTAATGTCCAGTAATGCCATGCACCTAACCTCCCACGACGCCACACAATGTCTAGTGGATACTCAATGTTGGCCTTTATCTTAAGCAAATAAGGTTAAGTGCCCACGTAGCATTTTTGTAGCGTTTTTGCGGCTGCGGAAATGCTTGTAAAACAGTCTGCCATGCAAAGCAATGTGAATTCGGATGTACTGTGCACATGATGCGCTAATTTGCGCGCCGAATTCGCATTGCGTGGCAAAACGCAGCATGACCATTTCTACCGCGATTACACTGCAAATTCGCGGCCATTGAGGAACATTGAAACGCAGCAAACCCGCAGGTATATGTGGATTTGCTGCGTTTCAATTAAATTCAATGGCCGCAAATTTGCAGCGTAGTCGCGGTGCATGTGGTACCCGGGATGAAGAGGAGACTACATGCCGGTTGCATGGATTTATATTGTGTGACCAACTTGTCAAGCACTTTTCCAAGTGATGCTCAAAATCGCTTGGAAAAGTGCTTGAAAAAACGCATGCGAAAACGCTTGTCTCTGGCAGAAAAAACGCATTCAGCTGCGTGTATTCTGTCACAGATCAGGAAACCATGACCACCAAAAATGCATATGATGGTTGATTCCCTCAATAATGGTACCTGTGCCACCGATCTTGAAGGAGCCATTATATCTATACGTAACAAACTGGACTTAGACCAATTAATTTGGAGTCCAGACAGGCATCTGAAGTGATGTATGCTGTCCATAATGTGTTCGAGTGACAAATCGGGGTCCGCAAGGTGTCATCTGCATATAAACTGACTTTCTCGCTCACTGGGGGTACATCCAATCCGAGTGCTGCAGGGTCCTGCCATAGATGTATTGCCAGGGTTTTTTTTTCGCTAATGCAAATAAAATTTGTGATAAAAGGCAGCCCTGCCTGGTGCCACTTTGTAGCTGAAAGGGTTCTAAGAGGGTCCACCTCTACATTGTTACCCAGGAGTCAGGTTCAGGGCAGTGTATCATGAAATAAAGGTGTCTCCGAACCTTAATCTGAAAGTGTATGGCACAAGAAACGCCACTTAATCGAGTTGAATGTTTTGGAGACTTCACAAGACAAAATTGCCATGGACCCAATATGATAGTAAATCGCTTTAGGTTTTGTAAAAATTATATGTGTATTAAGGGTCCTTAAGCAACCTGATATAAAGGCCGTTTTGTCATGGTGTATTAATGAACAAATTACTGAATTTACCTAACTAGCTAATATTTTGGCCAAAATTTTAATATTCGCTTGTAGTAGCAAAATTGACCAATTAGAATCACACAGTCTACGGTTCTTAAAATGCTGACAGTGCACAATATTTAGCGTTGCTCAATTCACCCCCTCTGGGGCTTCACTAAGCTCCTTTGGGCTGTCCTATAGAGAATGAATTGAGCTGTGGTCAGGCATCCGATGTGCTGCTCCATTTTGTAACACGGATAAAAGTGCCTCGTCGGGGATAAGAATTCATCGTTCTGTTGATTGACATGGGTCCCAACAGTTGGACTTCCACTGATCAGTGCGTTTTCACCTATCCTTTGGAGAGGTGATAAATTGTTTGAACTGGACAACCCTTTTAATAAAGGTTATATTTTCGGCAGATGACTGTTCCAGGACATTACAAGGACAACGGCTATCTTTAGAGTTCAGAGGAGAAGATGGCGGAATAACACATAAACAGATCCTATCAAAGACTATTAAGCAAACTAAAAATCATGAAAGGAGTGATAAAGCGCCAACAGCCCACCTTGCAAAAGAAAAATATTCATGTTCAGAATGCGGGAAGTGTTATAGAGCTAAAGAACATCTTGTTACACATCAAAAGATTCATCAAAGGTTTAAACCATTTTCATGTCCAGAATGTGGGAAATGTTTTAATCGGAAAACACATCTGGTTATACATCAGAGAATTCACACAGGGGAGAAGCCATTTTCATGTTCAGAATGTGGGAAGTGTTTTAACGAGAAATCAGGTCTTGTTACACATAAAAGAACTCACACAGGGGAGAAGCCATATTCATGTCCAGAATGTGACAAATGTTTTCATATAAAATCATGTCTTACAAAACATCAGAGAATTCACATAGAGAAAAAGGAATTTTCATGTTCCGAATGTGGGTTATGTTTTAGATACAAAGACACACTCATTAGACATCAGAGAAGTCACACGGGTGAAAAACCTTTTTTATGTTCAGAATGTGGAAAATATTTTAGCACTAAATTCATTCTTGTTATGCATCAGAGAAATCACACAGGGGAGAAGCCATTTTCATGTTCTGAATGTGGGAAATTCTTTATAAATAAGTATAGTCTGATTTCACATCAAAGAATTCACACAGGGGAAAAACCTTTTTCATGTTCAGAATGTGGAAAATCCTTTACAAATAAGTCAATTCTGGTTACACATCAGAAAATTCACACAGGGGAGAAACCTTTTTCTTGTTCAGAATGTGGAAATTTTTTTACAAATAAGGCAAGGCTGGTTACACACCAGAGAATTCACACAGGGGAGAAACCTTTTTCATGTTCAGAATGTGGGAAATCATTTACAAATAAGGCAAGGCTGGTAACACACCAGAGAATTCACACAGGGGAGAAACCATTTTCATGTTCAGAATGTGGGAAATGTTATAGAGATAAAAAACATCTTGTTTCACATTACAACATTCATCAAGTATTTAAGCCATTTTCATGTTCAGAATGTGGGAAATGTTTTAACTGGAAATCAGCTTTTGTTACACATCAGAGAATTCACACAGGGGAGAAGCCATATTCATGCCCAGAATGTGAGAAATGTTTTCATGAAAAATCATCTCTTACAAAGCATCAGAGAATTCATGCAGAGAAAAAGGCATTTTCATGTTCAGAATGTGGGTTATGTTTTAATTACAAAAACTCTCTCGTTAGGCATCAGAGAATTCACACAGGTGAAAAGCCTTTTTTATGTTCAGAGTGTGGGAAAAGTTTTACCAATAAATCTTCTCTTGTTATGCATCAGAATAATCACAGAGGGAAAAAGCCATTTGCTTTTTTAGAATGTGGAAATTCTAATCAAAAATCAACTCTTATTATACATCAGGGAAGTCACACAGGTGAAAAGCCACATTCATGTTCAGAATGTGAGCAATGTTTCAGCAATAAGACTGCTCTTGTTCTTCATCAGAAAATTCATACAGGGGAGAAACTATTTTCATGTTCACAGTGTGGAAAATTCTTTACAAGAAAGTCAATTCTAGTTAAACATCAGAGAATTCACACAGGGGAGAAACCCTTTTCATGTGCAGAATGTGGAAAATGCTTTAAAAGTAAGTCTAATCTGGTTATACATCAGAGAAGTCACACAGGGGAGAAGCCATTTTCATGTTCACAATGTGAAAAATTCTTTAAAAGTAAGACCATTCTAGATAAACATCAGAAAATTCACACAGGGGAGAAACCTTTTTCATGTTCAGAATGTGGAAAATGCTTTACAACTAAGTCAAATCTTGTTATACATCAGAGAAGTCACACAGGGGAAAAGCCATATTCATGTTCAGAATGTGGGAAATGTTTCAGCAGTACGTCTGCTCTTATTAACCATCAGAAAATACACACAGGGGAGAAGCCATTTTCATGTTCACATTGTGGATATAGTTTTAAACTTAAATCATATATGATTAAACATCAGAGAACTCACACAGGGGAGAAACCTTTTTCTTGTTCAGAATGTGGAAAATTATTTGCAAGGAAGTCAACTCTGGTTACACATCAGAGAATTCACACAGGGGAGAAGCCAATTTAATCCTGAGGACACAGGAAATATTTTACCCAGAAAAAAATATCTTGTCTGACATAAACAAAATGCATATAACTGAAAAAAAGTATACAACAGAAACGGTCAAACTAAAGTCACATGTCATATACAAGAAAGAGAAAATAGTTTGGAGAAGACGACCTGGGCAAATTGCGGCCTATAGGCCACATCTGTTGCTTTGAATTTGTCTGTCCGACCTGCTGACAGTGAAAGTCAAAGGACCAAAAAGGGTGATTGAACTGATCCATGTTTCTGATTTTTGTCAGAATTATAATTTCTATTGTAGCCCCGCCCCAGATGGCATCTTCTGGAAGTGGGTGCTGCCGAAAGAAGCAAGAGGATGCTAAGTTCCTTCCTGTTAGGGCTGCTCAAACCTTGGCAGGAGGATTCATGAGGAAAGCAGTGAGCAAAAGGTAGGACTTCACATTTTTTGCATATAACTGCCAACTAGTCAGCGAATAAGTGGGGCCTGGAGAGTGTAATTAAATAAGACCTAAGAGACTGCATTTTGTGCCGTGTTGGTCTTGGTACCGTTGCAGATACTTTCAACACTTACTTAATCACCTAATTGCAGGATGAAAGCTCCAACTACAATTTGTATGTTGGGAGATCAGCTATTTAGTAGCAGCTGCATCTCCCCAGAACATCTCCTTACATCTTGAACACTTGGGTGAAGTATTTCTGATGAATACTGGGGCCAACATTGTGAAGTACCTCTCAACGCTACTACATGTGGTCTTCACATATAATATTCTATGTGCACCTTTCCTCAATCCTTCATGTATTTTTGTGCTTCTCACTTTTGTGAGTAAAAGGGTTAACCCTCACCTCACTCTTTTGCACAGAGCTTGTGTCTTATTTTGCTATGTTCTATATCTTGTTCAGGGGAGGTAAGGATTGAGCCCCTCACATGTCCTCTCTTCTATGATCTCCCCCATGTGACATATGGATCCACGCATGTGGAATGGGTGGGCAATACATTTTTTACCAGTGCTCACAATTTTTCCTTTGCTTGATTAACTGTTAATACCATAAAGCTTATTGTTCCATGCATTATTAGGCTATGTTCACACGACCGTATTTTCAGTTTTAGTGTTGTCTGTGTAAAAAAAAAAGAAAACTGACTTCATACAGACAGCTCTAGAACTAATGTTATGCTATTGGGCTGTTCAGATGAAAGGTTCTTCACACGGATCGAATGTTCGAGTGAAAAAACTCGAAACGAACACTCGTCCGCATTTCAGATGAGACTCCCCAGTCAAGTCTATGGGCGCGTATAAAAAATAGGTCTCATACGGATCAATAGTATAGAATCTGATTTTTACAGATAGACTAAAATTATTAACATAGAAAACTGTATTTGGTTTTGTAAATTTAATTCACTGCTGATGTATCAAATGGTTGTCACACGGATGGCAATACAGATGAAAAATCTGTCGTTTTTTCGTGATGAAAATCGGACAATTTTTTTTATATGCTCTTATGATCGTAGATTTACCAGTATCAGCTAATCGAACCATATCGTTTATGGCTTTTTAAAACCTGATAAAATTAATACTGTAGAGAATAAAGTTCAACTGATTGAGTCACATTAATTCACTCACATTAATATAAATAAGTTTCTCAAAACTAATTTGTTAAAAATAATAAATATTTCCTTTAAAACTTATATGCTTGGGCTTGGTCTTTCTTTATCATTTTGAGTTGTTTCACCTTCTGATGTTGACTTCAAGATGAAAAGGTGAGCAATGCTGATGATTTTGTGATGGCACATGGATACCATGACCCATTCCTTAGAATAGGACTCGTCAGACTTTGGATACCAGACTTTAAGACACTGTTTTTGAAAATGATCTAGTGACAGAGCATAATTGTATTAAGCATATTACACTACTGAGCCATGTTTGAGAGTTTCCAATCCAAATAACTGATATTCTATTGTGTCCTAGGAAGAGTCCCTTGTAGAGAGCAGAGAAAATATTAAACCCTATCAAAAATGCATTTCAAGGGGTATCTGACATTGGATAACGTCCAAAACTAGGTTCATTATTTTTGTCCAAAAGATGCAAATACCAAGACAAGACCTTAGTAGATGTATAAAATGTTTTAACCATCTAATTTTCCCACCCAAACACTCTGAGAGATAAAAAAGGCTCAGACATAATGTGAATGCTGCAGTCAATCAGCTGGCTCCTGGAGTCAGCTGCTGTGGTACCTGGAACTGCCCAAGGAGTGGTACCTGGCGACCACCTGCGGCTCAAGTATAACCACACCGTCACTTAATTACACCCTTCCAGGGTAAGCCTGGTCCGTGGCGCAATGGGCCCACACCCACCAGCGTGTCAATGTGAAATTGGAACTGCATTACTGCTATGGAAAACATGTTAAAAAATGGTGGTACTTAGCGCATAATTTGGCTAATTCGTGAAAGCCCATTAGCCATGGCAAGGCGTAGCCCTTTGATGGGACCCTGACCTTATATGCCTCTCCCAGGTCTAAAGCCTACAAGTTTAAGGACAGGCAGGATCCAGTTCTAATTAAAAATACCTTGGGCTGATTACCAAGGTACGTTAGTGTAGGCATGGTTTAGTGTAGTATTTTATTCTGTAGGGTGATGGTTCCTGTGTGGAAAGAAAGACTGATGGGCCCCTTTACAGAACCTGGAAGGCATCCACTTCCTTAGTGAAACCAAATATTGCGGCGACTAGCATTGCTAGATCTCTCTTTATTTGGTTGGAACAGCTTGAGTCTTGCCTGCTAGGGAAAACATCAAGAGACAGAACTCTCCAGTCTGTTACTATATGAAAACTGGCCACAGGATATTTATGAGATGCATTGGCTGAATCTGTCGGTACTGCTGCTCGCTCGGCTGTCGTATTGAATGCAACTACAAGATCTCTATGACTCATACAGTGTCAGAGTCATACGACTTCAAAGTCCAGATTCTGCTGCATATCGTTTGAAGGAAAATTACTCTTTGGACTGGTGCTTTACCAGATCCAGGGAAAATCTGTGGAAAAAATAAAAGTTTCAAACAGGAAGAGAGGAAGGAAAAAAAACAGGAGAAACTTTCGTGTCTGTAGACCAGGGATGTCAGACTCACAGATGGCCAAAATTAAAAGCCTAAGAACAGCTTAAACGGATTTTCCCAGAAACAAAGTACATTTTAATTAATAAATCTTAGAATAAAATATTGGAATATAATGTTATGTAAGAGCAGTAAAAAGCATATTGCTCAATGGCCTGATTTAAATATGTAATAACATAGAATAAAAAAACTTGAATAATACAGATAATAAAGTATAATGCAAACAAAAGTGCCCCCAAACACAATATGATACTCCCACAGTGAAATCCTCCAAAGTACCCTCCACACGGATGGTATGATGACCCTGCTGTACCCCCATCCCTCAATATCCCCTGTGACAACACAGCATTTGTTCTTGATAAGGCCAGACATGTTTCTTCAGTGCGTTAAGAATCATAGGCCATTGTTTGATCAGCCTGAACGTTGACTCTTGAGTTGATGTTTGTTGCAGCTTATTGTCTGCTATCTTTGGAAGACAGGGACCCAGGGTAATTTAACAGTCGATGTTTGCTAATATGGTGATCACCCATTGTATAAGTACATGTAGCTTGTTGACCTGCAAACAGTGAAGGACAGACGATGCAGATTGATTGAATACTCGAACAATGAAAGTTGACCTCATCCCACCTTCCCTCTGACCTGTGGATGATGACCTGGAGGACAGCTGTGGGCATAAAAAGGGACCTCTATCCTTCTGAAGAGAGACTCTACAGGATGCCAGCTTAAGGGACCACGGCCCCAGTTGCAGGAATAAAGATTTTATCCACTGCACATCCCTGAGCCCATAGAGATGTTTGGAGCACCCAAGTTGGGACAATCAGGTCACCTGGCCACATACTGTCAGCTTCCTAAACTTGCCGCTACTTCCTCTTTGTGGGTGCCCGCCAGTAGCGTAGCTACCAGGGGGGCAGAGGGGGCCATCTCCTCGGGCCCGGTCACATTATGGGGTCCACCAGGAGCCATGGCTGCTTCTGTGATGAGGCAGCGCACGGCACTCTGAGGTGGGAGGTAGAGAGCTGCAAAATGCCTGCTCCCCTGTCTGACACTCTGCACACTGGCTAGCACAGGGACCAGTGTGCAGAGCCTCAGTCCATGCATGGTGCAGGCTGTCTGACCTGATGAACTTCCAGGCTGGGCTCCGGCTGGCAGAGCTGCAGTTTCAAAGTTTGTTTCTCCCCCTGCAAAGTCTGATTGGCTAACGCACACCGTGTCCTAGTGCCCACCTTGGATTTCACTGACACTTCCTGGTCCTGCCTCACTGCCTGCAAATTTCATCAGTAAGTGAGGATGGAATTTATTAGATAAATTAAAGAAGTTGTACTTCTTTAAGTTGCAGATCCACCTCCTATTCAATTGAATGGGAACCGGATCTGCAGTACACCGCGGCGGCCACTACCACTTGATGGCGGAGCCCCGCAGGTGAGCACTTCCGACCGGCGGCCGGCACCAATAACTACTGATCAGCAGGGGTGCCGCGTGCAGGTCCCCGGCCAATCATACATTGATGCCTATGGATAGGGCATCAATGTAAAAGTAGTGGACAACCCCTTTAACTGTAGTCATGTGGTGGTGACTGTGGGATGAATGTGAGAGGATGGGGGTATTGTGGGAGCTGAAGTGGGGGAGTGGGGACAGTGCACTGGGGGGCTGATTATTATACTGTTTTGTTATCCATCACATGTAATAGTTGCTGTCTGGGGAGGCTGGAGATAAGTATGTAGGGGGATTTTTATACTTGCGACTTGGGTCTTTTATAAGTATCTGTATGACAAGCCCCTATACAGTAATCATGAGTTGCATCGTATTCAAAGCACCACTGCAGCGTTTATTTATTTTACCACTGGATTGGTGCTTAAACTCCAAGTCCCCTGCCTCCTGTCTGATACTCACCTTCCAGCGTTTTCCTACATTTTCGCCGCCGCTCCGATCCGTCTCCTGCAGTTTGTGACCTGCCGGCTGCTCCAGTGTTTCATGCAGCTGGAGGTGACTAATCAATGTAACTATATGAGGGTCTCGTTCTGGCCTCATAGACTTACACTGAGAGCTTGTGACGTAACTTCTGACTTCCGTCCAGTCAAAAGCTGCACTCATAAGATGGTGCAGCGTGATCGGAGTGGCACCGAAAAACTGTGAAGACGCCGGGGGGTGGGTGAGTATATGAATGGGGGCAGGGGGCTTAGGTTTAAAGTGCCACTCCAGTGGTGAAAAAAAAACAAAAACGCTAAAGTGGTGCTTTAATAATTTCACAATAAGGAATTTCTTATTCTTTTAAAGTTCTTAAAGGCTTGCGATAAATGTCTGTAGTTTCTCTATGTGACTGCAGACTGCCAAACCATGACAGGGTGCACCTGCTGTGATGAGTCCCCAATATCACCGGCGTTATCAGGTGGTCATAGACCAAGTGTTTGCTATGTGCCTACTAGAAAGGTTTGGTTTCTCTCAATAGAATAGAATTGAGAGAAGCTGGAAAAGTCTAGTGGTGACATGACGGCCTGTTCACATCAGCAATGCTGGGGCCATTATTACTGTACATGGGGGGGACTTGGGAGCCATTATTAAATATTAAGTGGGCACTTAAGAAGCAGATTGTTTATAGGGGCACCAGCAGCATAGCTACCGTGCGGCAGAGGGTGCTGAGCGCCTGTCAGTCTGTGCCGGGGTGCAGTTACAGCCACTGCTCTCTATACACCGAGTGGTGACTGAAACCTTGCCAGCCCACCCCTATGACTGGAAGAGCGAAGCTGCCAGGTGGAATAAAGTTAATTTCCTCATATGGTGTATAGGGACATCATATGGTGTATAGGGGAGCTGTAGGCTCACCATACTGTGTATAGAGGAGCAGTGGGGACATTATACAGTGTATAGGGGAGCACTTAAGCATTATTGTTATAGGGGCACTCAGAGTATTGTGACCATCAAAGTTGCATGTGGGATATTATTACTTTCTAGGGACAAAAATTAATATTTTCTAGGGGGCAATTTTACCATCTAGAGGGCACAAAGGAGGCATTATTACTATGTAAGGGGCACAGTGGTGGCATTATTATGTGGGGCTGTAAGAGGAGCGCTGTTTTTGTGGCTCACAGTAGGTGCAGTAATAGGGACACATACAGCAGCAGTGGCTCAGCATTGGGGTATCAGTAGGATCAGGATGTTGGGCCAGGATGGAAATGTGAGAAGTCAAATGTGTCTTTGTTGTAATCTCTGTAGATGAGTAATGGCTGGAGACGTCGTCATGTCGGTCTGGGCCAGATGTAAAAGACGGGAAAAGTGAACGACTCCATCAGCAAGATCATCATCTGTAAGTTACTATCTGTAACTGTACTGTAATCTCTTTTATGTTCTTGAGGACTGGTATCTACCACTATATGGTCACCGTATGGCGGTAATATCAATGCTTGTCTTTGTATATAGATTTACTTTCATCTGCTGAGGTTCCCCTATACCCACTATTATGGTGCGCCATTGTAGTTGTAATCATGGTTACCTGGTTAGGGGCCCACTCAGATGTTTCGCCCCCCCCTGAGCTAAACCCCTAGCTATGCCTCTGGTGCCCACCAAAAGCGGGGTGCCACTGGTTGGGATAGTTGGCCCTGGAAGCCACAAAGTAGCAGCTGCTCTAATCCCGGCAAGCCAGTGGATGGGTGAGACTCTGTAATTTGCACCATCTTGTGTATTTGCTGTGACTGTACTATATATTATTGTCTGTTGGTGGTTTAATAAGTTATTGCCACACTGTTTTACCCTCACCCTGTGTTGTAGTATTCTGCCCACAGGAAAGGAATGTGGGCGTTCAGTGGGATGAGCCCTGGTCCATGCGGTCTTTCTAAAGACAGCTGGGCCAGCGGATGAGAGTACCCACTGATCCTCGTGTTTCCACACTGCCGACAAAGAATGGTGACCCCATCACAGTATGATGCTCCAACTGTATTCCTGTAACAGGCGTGCCAGAGGTGACAGTTGCCCTGCAGTTGGTTGCTGGAGATCTCTACGTTTGGCATTACAGACATCTTCTTAGAGGTTGGCTGTCTCTAGGAACCAGCGGCTACCTCCCTCTGGTTAATTACCTCCCCGGCTTGGATGTATAAATACCTGGTGTGTCTGAGAGGGAGGTGCCGGTGATATTCATTACTACTTGTGAGATTTTAGCAAGAGCAGTACTTCGTCCTCTCTGGAGCTTGAGGCTGTGTGCGTATTTGTCTGGAGTCGTATAAAGCTAAGCAATCCCCCCCGTTTGTCTACCCTTGTTGTCTATAGAGTTAAGTGGAGATCGACTAGTGCTCATCTCCTTCCTTCCCTAGCCTTAGCCATACGCCAGGGAAAGTCAGGGTGAGGCACACGTGCGGCGATTGGTGAAGAGCCAATATAGGGACGGCAGTTGAGACAGGGTGACACTAGACCAGACTAGGAGGTCTCCTCTTCCCCCTTTCCGTAGAGTCTGGACTCCGTTTCCCTCTTCCCTTTGTGTAGCACTAAGTCTTTCCTACACCTGGCATGACATTATCGCTGGCCGAGCACGTTTTGAAAAGGAAAAAAAAAGCAAAAAAAACTGACTTTTTTTTTTTCTGTGTGTTTTTGGGCGTGGACCTTTTTTTTCCTTTCTCGCTTGGTATGGGTTCAGTTGCAGAGCTGGCAGAGCGGCTGCACAGGCTGTCTCTGGAGGTGAATGACCTCCGCGATGAGGTACAGCAGCAGCATCAGCGGCTACAGGTCGCCAATATGGGGGTCTCTGCAGGTAGGCCTGCCCAGCCTGAACCCAAAGTTGCCCTCCCAGACAGGTTTTCTGGAGGTAGGGACAAGTTTTTTGTATTCAAGGACGCCTGCAAACTGTATTTTAAACTTCGTCCCGATTTCTCTGGAAATGAGGAGCAACGGGTTGGAATTGTGATCTCTCTACTGCAGGGAGATCTCCAATCCTTGGAATTTTTTTTACCGCAGGACTCTGTTTGTCTCTAGTCTGTGGAGGGGTTTTTCGGGGCTCTGGTCCTTATCTATGATGACAAAGACCGAGTCGCCTTGACTGAGTCTAGGCTACGTCGCCTTCAGTAGTACAGTTCGGAATTTCGTAGATGGGCAACGGATTCCAAATGGAATGACTCAGCCCTTAGATGTCAATTTTGTGAGGGGCTTACTGAAGGTTAAACGATGCCTTGGCAGTATATGAAACCCCTCAGTCCTTGGAGGCTACCATGTCTTTGGCCATACATCTTGATAGTTGCCTTCGGGATAGACGAGTGAGACCACCTTCTCTGGGGCCTTCTTGCCAGTGGAGCGGTCTGGGAGTGAACCAGTACTGGGGGAGGTGGAGAAACCCATGCATTTAGGGGGTGTCTCTGCATCATACATCTCCCCGGAGATTCACAAGAAAAAAGGTGGGGTTTTTTTGTGGGAAAAAGGTACATTTTGTTGGGACCTGTCCTTCAATTCCTAAACAAAAGGAGTCTTGATTAACTCTTGGTAGTCTGGAGTTGGATAAACAAGGGGTGCATTTGTGGTCAAACTGCAGTTCCCATTTTGTCCTGACTGCAGAGGTGGTGCTAGAGAGCAAAACTGAGAAAATTTCTGTTTGTTGACAGTGGAGCCGGAGTCAGCATGTTGGATGCTGAGATTGTGAAAACTCATGGTCTTGCTTGCTGTACTTTAGATAAACCTATTTCCATTTTTGCCATCGACTTGGCGCCACTTGCACAGAAAGCATTTACTCAGATTGCACATAATGTAAAACTGAGTGTGGGGTCAGTTCATAGTGAAATAATCCATTGCTATATCCTAGACAATCTTCCCACACCGATTGCCTTGGGTGTCCCTTGGCTTGTTAAACATAATCCGTTGTTGGATTGGCAAGCCGGGAAGATAATTGAATGGGGAGATTACTGCCATGAGAAATGTTTAGATATTTCCCTTGCTACTGTCTCTACGGAAATATTACCTGCTTTTCTGTCTAGTTTTGAGGACGTTTTTTCTGAGAGGGGGTGTCATGATTTGCCTCCTCATCATGCTTATGACTGTCCTATTAACCTGACCCCCGGACCTAAACTACCGAAGTCCAGACTGTATAATCTTTCTGGCCCTGAGAGATAAGCCATAAAGGATTTCATTGCGGAAAGTCTGGAGAAAGGACATATCAGACCCTCATCTTCGCCCGTGGCAGCAGGGTGTTACATCCCTGGCGGCGTGCTTTCATAGTGCACCACCTCCCACTATGCAAGACCGCAATCTTACCTGTCAGTCCAGTCTGGAATCCCTGCTCCAGTTCATGCTATGTGCATTTCTATTGACTGACTGCTTAGGGCGGCGGCCCGGTTACTTCCTGATTCTTATAGCTGCTGTGGGCGCACCCCTAATGCGTCTCCAGCCTATTGCTGTGAGTCACTGGATATTTAAACCCCCTCCACCCAGTAGGAGGAACCTGAGCAACACCTTCACTCAGTTTGTCTTTGCAACTGTATTGCCAGGTCCTGTCCTGTTATCTCTGACTTCTAGTCTGTTTCCGCCACTCTGGGGGTTGCATTCCCAGACCTGTTATCTCTGACCTCTAGTCTGTTTCCGCTACTCTGGGGGCTGTATTCCCAGCCCTGTTACCTGTGACTTCTAGTCTGATCCCGCCTTTCTGGGGGCTGTATTCCCAGGCTCGTTCTTGTATCTCATTGCAGTAGCAGTCCCTGTCTGAACTGTATCCTAGTCTGTTTCCTGTTTTTCTCTATGTGCGTACCTTTTCTTTTCCTGCAGTATCTGAACCTGTACCTAACTCCAACTCGTTGTCTCTGTACTACTGTTTGTGAGTTTTGTGTCCACTCGCTACTTCATAGGAAGTACCTTGTGTGTATCTGGTTCTGCTTGTCCCTTTTCCCTTTCTCCGTATCTTCCTGTATTTTCCAGTCTGTTCCATGTGAACAGAGCCCTGTCCTCTCTGCCTTGCCCACCGCTCCGGCGGCTTCTCTCTGCTCTGACTTGCTCACCGCAGCAGCGGTTTCTCTCTGCTATGACTTGCCCACCGCTCCGGCGGTTTCTCTCTACTCTGCCTTGCCCACCGCTCCGGCGGCTTCTCTCTGCTCTGCCTTGCTCACCGCACCGGCGGCTTCTCTCTGCTCTGACTTGCCCACCGCTCCGGCGGCTTCTCTCTGCTCTGCCTTGCCCACCGCTCCGGCGGTTCCGCTCTGCTCTGCCTTGTCCACCGCACCTGCGGTTTCTCTCTGCTCTGCCTTGTCTACCGCTCCAGCGGTTCCGCTCTGCTCTGCCTTGCCCACCGCACCTGCGGTTTTCGCTCCGCTCTGCTTGCTCACCGCACCAGCAGTTCCTCTCTGCTCTGCCTTGTCCTCCGCTCTGGCAGTTTCGCTTTACTCTGCTTGTCTACCGCATCTGCGACTCTGTACCTGTCTCCCAGTCTGTACTGGACCCTATCCAGCCTGCTCTCCAACCTGTTAGTACCTCCCGGTCTGCACTCCAGCCGTGCTTGCCAGTGCCCACCCGTCTGCATACCAGCCGTGCTTGCCAGTGCCCACCTGTCTGCATACCAGCCGTACTTGCCAGTACCCACCTGTCTGCATACCAGCCGTACTTGCCAATACCCACCTGCCTGTATGCCAGTCTAACCTGCCTGTTCCTGCATAACCCGGTGTGGGTCAACAACTGTGACCGGGGTCTGACCTGGAGTAGCACCTGGTCCCTCTGCTCGGTTCCTCCTTGGTTCACGGAGTCAACTAAGCCGCCGTGTGACCTTGGTCGGATCGGGTTGATACTTAGTTACGCCCCTCCAGGCACTCCTCGGTTCATGGTACAGTGGAATCACTAATCACGCTCACGCCAGTCAGTCCAGGCGCGAGCGTAACACAGGATTCTTCTTTGTGAAGAAAAGAT
Source organism: Phyllobates terribilis (assembly GCF_046119375.1). Lineage (NCBI taxonomy): Eukaryota > Metazoa > Chordata > Amphibia > Anura > Dendrobatidae > Phyllobates > Phyllobates terribilis. The sequence continues at coordinate 49,260,558 of NW_027362765.1, forward strand.
GGCGGTCTACGTCCTTGTTTAGATTTCCGGGAATTTAATCAAATTACCATCCGAGATCCATACACTCTTCCTCTGTTTCCTGATTTGTTCAGCCAGGCTGTGGGAGCTAAGGTATTCTCCAAGTTGAAGTTAAGGGGAGCCTACAACCTGGTTAGAATCAGAGAGGGGGACAAATGGAAAACAGCGTTCAATACCCCGAAAGGACCTTTAGAGAGTCTAGCTATGCCCTTTGGTTTGACCAATGCACCTGCGGTATTCCAGCATTTCAAAAATGATATTTTCCATCATTTGGTGGGGAGGTTTGTGGTGGTCTATCTGGATGATATTTGGTTTACTCACCTGATTTTGAGACTCATCGGGGACATATTAAGCTGGTGCTCCAGATATTAAGGGATAACAAACTTTATGCCAAACTATAAAAAAGTTTTTCCGCTGTTAAGTAGAAGCAGTTTTTAAGGTACTTGTTGTCATCTTCGGGTTTTCAGATGGATCCGGAGAAGATCCGTGCAGTCCTTGACTGGGAACATCCCGAGAACCTGAAGGCTCTACAACGTTTTCTGGGCTTTACTCATTTTTACCAGGAATTCATACAAAATTATTCTGTTATAGTGAAACCCCTTACTGACATGACTAAGAAGGGGTCTGATTTTTCCAAATGGTCGGATGTTTCCCTCCAGGCTTTTTCTTCCTTAAAGAATCATTTTGCCACTGCACCTTCTGTATATTCAGTAAACCCAATGTTTCTCAACCCTTTATTGTGGAGGTTGATGCGTGGGATGTCGGGGTTGGGGCTGTGTTGTCCCAGGGTTCGTCCTCTGGTAAAAGGGGTCCATGTGCCTTCTTTTCTAAAAAATTGTCTTTGGCTGACAGAAATTATGACATGCGTAATAGGGAACTTCTGGCGATCAAATTGGCGTTCGAGGAATGGCGACATTGGTTGGAGAGGGCTGTACATTCTATTACTGTTATTGCTGACCATAAGAACCTGTCATATCTTCAATCAGCTAAAAATCCCAACCCTAGGCAAGCCAGATGGTCCCTGTTTTTTACTAGGCTCAATTTTGTTGTCACTTTTCATCCAGGGGTCAAAAATGTCAAGGCTGATGCTTTGTCCCGGAGCTTCCCTGGTGGTGGTGACCATGAGAACCCTGCCCTGATATTACAGAAAGGGGTAGTCATTACGGCACTTTGTCCTGAACTGGAGGGTGAGATTTTGGAGGCACAGGGGGACGGCTCCTGCCTCCTACCCTTCAGGAAAGTTATTTGTACCATCTGATCTGCGCCGCAAAGTAATTAAGGAACATCATAACTCTGTGCTTGCTGGGCATCCACGTGGTAAGACAACCGCGGACCTCCTCTCTCGTCTTTTTTTGGTGGCCGAGGTTGCATTAGGATGTAATTGAACACGTAGCTGCTTGTAGTACTTGTGCGCGTTCTAAGGTTTCGCATACCCGTCTGTCTGCTACTCTTCTTCCACTACCTATCCCTAGTAGGCCTTGGACATACTTGTCCATGGATTTTATTACTGACCGATCTGTTTCTGCAGGCAAAAAGGTGGTTTTGGTGGTAGTAGATAGGTTCTGTAAAATTGTTCATTGCCTGCACTTCCAAATGCCAAGACACTTACTCAGGTGTTCATAAATGAGATCGTGAAGCTTCACGGGGTTCCCTCCGATGTGGTGTCAGATCAGGGGACCCAGTTTGTTTCCAAGTTCTGGATGGCATTCTGTTCTCGACTGGGGGTGCAGCTGTCCTTTCCACTGCTTTCCACCCTCAGTCGAATGGACAGACCAAGCGTGTCAATCAGAATTTGGAGACCTACCTCAGATGTTTTGTTTCCGAAAATCAGGAGGATTGGGCATCCTACCTACCGCTAACATCTGCTACGCTAGATGACCTGGCCTCCACAGTCACCAGACCTGAACCCAATCGAGATGGTTTGGGGTGAGCTGGACCGCAGAGTGAAGGCAAAAGGGCCAACAAGTGCTAAGCATCTCTGGGAACTCCTTCAAGATTGTTGGAAGACCATTTCCGGTGACTACCTCTTGAAGCTCATCAAGAGAATGCCAAGAGTGTGCAAAGCAGTCATCAAAGCAAAAGGTGGCTACTTTGAAGAACCTAGAATATAAGACATATTTTCAGTTGTTTCACACTTTTTTGTTAAGTATATAATTCCACGTGTTCATTCATAGTTTTGATGCCTTCAGTGTGAATGTACAATTTTCATAGTCATGAAAATACAGAAAAATCTTTAAATGAGAAGGTGTGTCCAAACTTTTGGTCTGTACTGTATGTTAATTTGGAATGCCTGCCGATCACATGTTGCATCAGCCCACTGAAGTTTACTAACCTATACAACTTAGGACAATATGCAGGTTATTTGAACAATCAAACAATGAAGGATCACCTTCCCCAATCGTGTGGAAGAATGTCCTGAAGGGGAGCTGTGGGTATAAAGTCTCGAGCTCCCTCTTGAGAGAGACTCTCTACAGGAACTGCCCAAGGAACCATGGCTCCATCAGGTGCAATACAGGTCTGCTCCTCTTCTCATCACTGAACCCAAAAAGACGTCTGGAAAACCCCAGTTGGGGCTGGACTACCTTAAGGACTGTTGTTGCCGGCTGGAGCTTGATACACGTACTACGGTCGTGATATCTATTCTCTGGATGTGAGGAACTTTCTTAAGGACTGTTGTTGCTGGCTGGAGTGGTATTCACGTGCTACAACTGTGATATCCATCGTCTGGAGAAATATAGGCGGTGACTGCAGACTATACCGGCGGGAGATACCAAAAGCTGTGGGCCAACCAAAAGTTGGAAGACAGTGGGTATCACCTGGTACGGAGGCAGTAGAACTGTTGATCCCGGGTTTGGATCTTGTGGCCTAAGGACATTGTATTGTGACCATCTATCCGGAATTGCTGTAAGACCATGCATGTAAGGAATAAAAAATAGTTAAGTCCAAAAAATGTTTGACCAGCAGAAGGGTTTATAATAAAATCCATAGATTTATTGTTGAATTCTTTCTACAAGAGTAAAAAACACCAAGCAGTGTGCACATAAAATCACATAGGAAAGAAACACAGGTTAAGCGTTTCTGGCCCTCAGGCCCTTAGCTAAGAGGTAGAGACTAAGGGCCTGAGGGCCAGAAATAGGCGACATATACAGTACAGACCAAAAGTTTGGACACACCTTCTCATTTAAAGATTTTTCTGTATTTTCTTGACTATGAAAATTGTACATTCACACTGAAGGCATCAAAACTATGAATTAACACATGTGGAATTATATACTTAACAAAAAAGTGTGAAACAACTGAAAATATGTCTTATATTCTAGGTTCTTCAAAGTAGCCACCTTTTGCTTGGATGACTGCTTTGCACACTCTTGGCATTCTCTTGATGAGCTTCAAGAGGTAGTCACCGGAAATGGTTTTCACTTCACACGTGTGCCCTGTCAGATTTAATAAGTGGGATTTCTTGCCTTATGAATGGGGTTGGGACCATCAGTTGTGTTGTGCAGAAGTCTGGTGGATACACAGCTGATAGTCCTACTGAATAGACTGTTAGAATTTGTATTATGGCAAGAAAAAAGCAGCTAAGTAAAGAAAAATGAGTGGCCATCATTACTTTAAGAAATTACGGTCAGTCCGAAAAATTGGGCAAACTTTGAAAGTGTCCCCAAGTGCAGTTGCAAAAACCATCAAGCGCTACAAAGAAACTGGCTCACATGAGGACTGCCCCAGGAAAGGAAGACCGAGAGTTACCTCTGCTTCTGAGGATAAGTTTATCCGAGTCACCAGCCTCAGAAATCGCAGGTTAACAGCAGCTCAGATTAGAGACCAGGTCAATGCCACACAGAGTTCTAGCAGCAGACACATCTCTACAACTGTTAAGAGGAGACTTTGTGCAGCAGGCCTTCGTGGTAAAATAGCTGCTAGGAAACCACTGCTAAGGACAGGCAACAAGCAGAAGAGACTTGTTTGGGCTAAAGAACACAAAGAATGGACATTAGACCAGTGGAAATCTGTGCTTTGGTCTGATGAGTCCAAATTTGAGATCTTTGGTTCCAACCACCGTGTTTTTGTGCGACGCAGAAAAGGTGAACGGATGGACTCTACATGTCTGGTTCCCACCGTGAAACATGGAGGAGGAGGTGTGATGGTGTGGGCTGCTTTGCTGGTGACACTGTTGGGGATTTATTCAAAATTGAAGGCATACTGAACCAGCATGGCTACCACAGCATCTTGCAGCGGCATGCTATTCCATCCAGTTTGCGTTTAGTTGGATCATCATTTATTTTTCAACAGGACAATGACTCCAAACACACCTCCAGGCTGTGTAAGGGCTATTTGACCAAGAAGGAGAGTAATGGGGTGCTATGCCAGATGACCTGGCCTCCACAGTCACCAGACCTGAACCCAATCGAGATGGTTTGTGGTGAGCTGGACCGCAGAGTGAAGGCAAAAGAGCCAACAAGTGCTAAGCATCTCTGGGAACTCCTTCAAGATTGTTGGAAGACCATTTCCGGTGACTACCTCTTGAAGCTCATCAGGAGAATGCCAAGAGTGTGCAAAGCAGTCATCCAAGCAAAAGGTGGCTACTTTGAAGAACCTAGAATATAAGACATATTTTCAATTGTTTCACACTTTTTTGTTAAGTACATAATTCCACCTGTGTTAATTCATAGTTTTGATGCCTTCAGTGTGAATGTACAATTTTTAAAGTCATGAAAATACAGAAAAATCTTTAAATGAGAAGGTGTGTCCAAACTTTTGGTCTGTATTGTATATATATTTTTTTCACCTGCAGACTTATAATAGAGTTTAGGTCTATGGGAAAACTCCACATGCGGACCCACATGAGAAATTGATATGCTGCAGGTCTGAAAAGACGTGCCGCATGTCACCTTCAGCTGGTGATCCGCAAATGCACGGAGACGCAGAGTGGACATGGGATTTCTACAAATCCCATCCACTATTCTGTAACAGCTGACCGCTGCGGGTTTGACGCTGCATAACACGCAGCGGCTCTGGATCATCTGCACATACCCTAAGAGATTTTTTCATTTTATAAAATTACTAAAAAAATAATAATGAAAAACACTTGATGATGAAAAAAACCTGTTATTTTTAATGCGCATATTTTTAAATAATCAACATCACAAATCAGCAAATAACAAGGACATATTTGGTGTCCCTGTAATTGTAACGACCCGCACAACACAGCGATCAGATTATTTACAGGGATCAGTAAATAACATAAAAAATGGCGTAATTTATATTTTTCTTTATTAAACCCATAAAAATGTAATAAAACTGTAACGCTGAGGCAGTGTTTACACTTAGCGTAAATGCTGCGTTCTTTCTGCTGCTCTTTTTCTGCAGGTGTCTGCACCACACAACACAGAACAATCTTCTCCAATTGTGGCGTCTTTGCTGCGTTTCTTTTATGCATTTTCCCGCTTATTTGATGCTATTTTGGGGAAGATATGAAGCAGAGTTTTTAACGCTTTTTAGAACTACAGAAAGGCTTTGATTCTTATTGTGGAGTTTGGTGCAGATCCTGCAGATAACAAAAAAACGTATTTCTGCAATGTGTGAACACGGCCTTCCAGACAAAAAAAAGCCGGATGTTGTATAGTGAAGCTACATAAAGATGAGAAGTTCTGGCAGCTCCGACTGTGAATGAGGAACAAAAAATAATCCACAACTAGAGATGAGCAGGACGCACAGATGACATCGCGCTGCGCTGGATGATCAAAAGCTGCCGGAGACCCTGGATGGTTAGAGATTCACGGCCTCCTATCCAGCTGCCAGGTAGCACTGACCTGCACCAGAGTCCCGAGAATCCATCCGCTCATCTCTAGTCCCAATTGTCACAGATACAACTGACAGTCCTGGATTTTGGTCTACGCCCTGCAGTCTATGGAGTCTGCTGAATGCCCCTCATTACCAGTGCCCCTCTAACAACTTCTCCTGCCAGGGGAGAAAGAAAGAGTAAATAGGCGTGGATAGGGGTGTGTCCAAAATTAGCCACTACCTGCATAGCGCACCACATGATGTGTCCCTCTTTCTGTTCTTCAAAAATTGGGAGTTATGTTGTGGCTCCACTCTGTACACACACGGCTCAGTTCTGTAAACGTCGTACACATGTGGCTCCGCTCCGTACACACACACGGCTCCATACACCTTGTACACAAGTGGCTCTGCTTCACACACCGCATACACAAGGGGCTCCGCGCCGTACACACTCAGCTCTGCTCCGTACACACACAGCTCCACTCCACGCACCTCGTACACATGCAGCTCCGCGCACCTCATAAACACGCTGCTCCTCTCAGTGCACCTCGTACACGCATGGCTCCTCTCCGTACACCTCGTACACGCGCGGCTCCTCTCCGTACACCTCGTACACGCGCGGCTCCTCTCCGTACACCTCGTACACACACGTCTCCGCTCCGTACACCTCGTATACGCAGCTCCGCTCCGTACACATTGTACACGCGGCTCCTCTCCGTACACGCAGCTACGCTCCGTACACCTCGTACACGCGCGGCTCCTCTCCGTACACCTTGTACACGCGGCTCCTCTCCGTACACGCAGCTACGCTCCGTACACCTCGTACACGCGCGGCTCCTCTCCGTACACCTCGTACACGCGCGGCTACGCTCCGTACACCTCGTACACACGCACGGCTCAGCTCCGTACACCTCGTACACGCACGGCTCAGCTCCGTACACCTCGTACGGGCGCGGCTCCTCTCCGTACGCCTCGTACACGCGCGGCTCCTCTCCGTACGCCTCGTACACGCGCGGCTCCTCTCCGTACGCCTCGTACACGCGCGGCTCCTCTCCGTACGCCTCGTACACGCGCGGCTCCTCTCCGTACGCCTCGTACACGCGCGGCTCCTCTCCGTAAGCCTCGCACACGCGCGGCTCCTCTCCGTAAGCCTCGCACACGCGCGGCTCCTCTCCGTACGCCTCGCACACGCGCGGCTCCGCTCCGTACGCCTCGCACACGCGCGGCTCCGCTCCGTACGCCTCGCACACGCGCGGCTCCTCTCCGTACGCCTCGTACACGCGCGGCTCCGCTCCGTACGCCTCGCACACACGCGGCTCCGCTCCGTACACCTCGTACACACGCGGCTCCGCTCCGTACACGTCGCACACACGCTGCTCCGCTCCGTACACCTCGTACACACGCGGCTCCGCTCCGTACACCTCGTACACACGCGGCTCTGCTCCGTACACCTCGTACACGCGCGGCTCCTCTCCGTACACCTCGTACACACACGGCTCCGCTCCGTACACCTCGTACACGCGCGGCTCCTCTCCGTACACCTCGTACACACGCGGCTCCGCTCCGTACACCTCGTACACGCGCGGCTCCGCTCCGTACACCTCGTACACGCGCGGCTCCGCTCCGTACACCTCGTACACGCGCGGCTCCGCTCCGTACACCTCGTACACACGCGGCTCCGCTCCGTACACCTCGTACACACGCTGCTCCGCTCCGTACACCTCGTACACACGCGGCTCCGCTCCGTACACCTCGTACACGCGCGGCTCCGCTCCGTACACCTCGTACACGCGCGGCTCCGCTCCGTACACCTCGTACACGCGCGGCTCTGCTCCGTACACCTCGTACACACGCGGCTCTGCTCCGTACACCTCGTACACTCGCGGCTCCGCTCCGTACACCTCGTACAAACGCGGCTCCGCTCCGTACACCTCGTACACACGCGGCTCCGCTCCGTACGCCTCGTACACGCGCGGCTCCGCTCCGTACGCCTCGTACACGCGCGGCTCCGCTCCGTACGCCTCGTACACGCGCGGCTCCGCTCCGTACGCCTCGTACACGCGCGGCTCCGCTCCGTACGCCTCGTACACGCGCGGCTCCGCTCCGTACGCCTTGTACACGCGCGGCTCCGCTCCGTACACCTCGTACACACGCGGCTCCGCTCCGTACACCTCGTACACACACGGCTCCGCTCCGTACACCTCGTACACACGCGGCTCCGCTCCGTACACCTCGTACACACGCGGCTCCGCTCCGTACACCTCGTACACACGCGGCTCCGCTCCGTACACCTTGTACACGCGCGGCTCCGCTCCGTACACCTCGTACACACGCGGCTCCGCTCCGTACACCTCGTACACACACGGCTCCGCTCCGTACACCTCGTACACACGCGGCTCTGCTCCGTACACCTCGTACACACACGGCTCTGCTCCGTACACCTCGTACACACGCGGCTCTGCTACATCCACACTGTAAACCCCTCCTGACCCCACACATAACCTTCCCCTCATCCAGCACCATGACAACCAGCACAGCAGAGTCCTGCATCCACTGAGGCCCCTGATCATGTGACCCCTGACTCCTCCCCTCCTGTGACCTCATCACAGGTCCTGTGAGCACAGAACAGCCATATATGTGGGTTGAGCCTACAATGTATGGTAGATGCTAGAATGTATGGGCTCCTTCCAGGTATGACGTCATTTGCGGGGGGCGTGTCCTGGCTGTGCATTACAGGCGTGTTCTAGTTTAGCAGCAGACGCCATAGCCTCATGCAGAGGGACTGGGAGACAAGCTGTTTGTGAAGCTGCAGGAGGAGGTCAGTGCTATGGGCTTGTGGGGGCTCTGGGTGGGATGCACGCTTGGGGGTTCTGTGGGGGCTGGTGGTGGCTTTGTGGGGGGTTCTGGGGACATGCTGGGTGCTCTGTGGGGATGCTCTGGGGGCATTCTGCGGGCTCGGGGGGTTTGCTGTGGGCATGGGGGATGCTGCGGGTTTGTGGGGGCTCTGGATGGGATGCACGCTTGGGGGCTCTGTGGGGGCTGGTGGTGGCTATGTGGGGGATGCTGTGGGCTCTCTGGGGGCATGCTGCGGGCTTGGGGGGATGCTGTGAGTTTGTGGGGGCTCTGGGTGGATGCTGCTGGTTTGTGGGGGCTCTGGGGGGCATGCTGTGGGTTTGTGGGGGCTCTGGGTGGAATGCACGCTTGGGGGCTGGTGGTGGCTATGTAGGGGATCCTGCGGGCTCAGGGGACATGCTGCGGGCTCTAGTGCTCTGTGGGGACGCTCTGGGGGCAGGCTGCAGGCTTGTGGTGGCTCTGGGTGGATGCTGTGAGTTTGTGGGGGCTCTGGGTGGATGCTGCAGGTTTGTGGGGGCTCTGGGTGGATGCTGTGGACTTCTTGTGGCTCTGTGGGGATGCTGCGGGTTTGTGGGGGCTCTGGGGGCATTTTGTTGGGGCTCTGGGGGGGATACTGCGGGTTTGTGGGGTCTCTGAGTGGGATGTATGCTTGGGGACTCTGTGGGGGCTGGTGGTGGTTATGTGGGGGATGCTGTGGGCTCTGGGGACATGCTGCAGGCTCTGGGGATGCTCTGTGGGCTCGGGGGGATGTTGCGAGTTTGTGGGGGCTCTGGGGGCATGCTGTGGGCTCTGGGTGGATGCTGCGGGTTTGTGGGGGCTCTGGGTGGATGCTGCGGGTTTGTGGGGGCTCTGGGTGGATGCTGCGGGTTTGTGGGGGCTCTGGGTGGATGCTGCGGGTTTGTGGGGGCTCTGGGTGGAAGCTGCGGGTTTGTGGGGACATGCTGCGGGTTTGTGGGGGCTCTGGGTAGGATGCACGCTTGAGGGCTCTGTGAGTGCTGGTGGTGGCTATGTGGGGGATTCTGCGGGTTCTGGGGACATGCTGCAGGCTCTGTGGGGATGCTCGGGGGGGGATGCTGCAGGCTCTGTGGGGATGCTCGGGGGGGATGCTGCAGGCTCTGTGGGGATGCTCGGGGGGGATGCTGCGGGGTTGTGGGGGCCCTGGGTGGATGCTGCGGGGTTGTGAGGGCATGCTGCTGGCTCGTGGGGGCTCTGGGGGCATTTTGTGGGGTCTCTGGGTGGGATGTATGCTTGGGGGCTGGTGGTGGCTCTGTGGGGGATGCTGCAGGCTCTGTGGGGATGCTCTGTGGGCTCGGGGGGGATGCTGCGAGTTTGTGGGGGCTCTGGGGGCATGCTGTGGGCTCGAGTGGATGTTTTGGGGGCCATGCTGTGGGCTTGTGGGGGGCCATGCTGTGGGCTTGTGGGGGGCCATGCTGTGGGCTTGTGGGGTCTCTGGGTGGGATGTATGCTTGGGGGCTGGTGGTGGCTATGTGGGGGATGCTGCAGGCTCTGTGGGGATGCTCTGGGGGCATCCTGTGGGCTCGGGGGGGATGCTGCAAGTTTGTGGGGGCTCTGGGTGGATGCTGCGGGTTTGTGGGGGCTCTGGGTGGATGCTGCGGGTTTGTGGGGGCTCTGGGTGGAAGCTGCGGGTTTGTGGGGACATGCTGCGGGTTTGTGGGGGCTCTGGGTAGGATGCACGCTTGAGGGCTCTGTGAGTGCTGGTGGTGGCTATGTGGGGGATTCTGCGGGTTCTGGGGACATGCTGCAGGCTCTGTGGGGATGCTCGGGGGGGGGATGCTGCAGGCTCTGTGGGGATGCTCGGGGGGGATGCTGCGGGGGCCCTGGGTGGATGCTGCGGGGTTGTGAGGGCATGCTGCTGGCTCGTGGGGGCTCTGGGGGCATTTTGTGGGGTCTCTGGGTGGGATGTATGCTTGGGGGCTGGTGGTGGCTCTGTGGGGGATGCTGCAGGCTCTGTGGGGATGCTCTGTGGGCTCGGGGGGGATGCTGCGAGTTTGTGGGGGCTCTGGGGGCATGCTGTGGGCTCGAGTGGATGTTTTGGGGGCCATGCTGTGGGCTTGTGGGGGGCCATGCTGTGGGCTTGTGGGGTCTCTGGGTGGGATGTATGCTTGGGGGCTGGTGGTGGCTCTGTGGGGGATGCTGCAGGCTCTGTGGGGATGCTCTGGGGGCATCCTGTGGGCTCGGGGGGGATGCTGCAAGTTTGTGGGGGCTCTGGGTGCATGCTGTGGGCTTTGGTGGATGCTGCGAGTTTGTGGGGGCTCTGGGTGCATGCTGTGGGCTTTGGTGGATGCTGCGAGTTTGTGGGGGCTCTGGGGGGATGCTGCGGGTTTGTGGGGGCTCTGGGTAGTATGCACGCTTGAGGGCACTGTGGGGGCTGGTGGTGGCTATGTGGGGGATTCTGTGGGGATGCTCTGGGGGGATGCTGCTGGTTTGTGGGGATGCTCTGCGGGCATGCTGCGGGTTTGTGAGGGCTCTGGGAGGGATGCATGTGTGGGGGATGGTGGTGGCTATGTGGGGGATGCTGCGGGCTCTGGGTGCTCTGTGGGGATGCTCTGGGGGCATCCTGCGGGTTTGTGTGGGCTCTGGGGTTGGGGCGGCCATGCTGCGGGCTCTGGGGTTGGGGCGGCCATGCTGCGGGTTTGTGGGGGCTCGTGGGGGGGATGCTGCGGATTTGCGGGTTTGTGGGGGGATGTTGCGGGCTCTGGGGGCATGCTGCGGGTTTGTGTGGGCTCTGGGGGGGGTGCATGCTGTGGGGATGCGGGCTCTGGGTGATGCTGTGGGTTTGTGGGGGCATGCTATGGGGCTCTGGGAGGTTTGTGGGGGCTCTGGGGGGCATGCTGCAGGCTCTGGTGGGTTTATGGGGGCATGCTAGGGGCTCTGGGGGGTTTGTGGGGGCTCTGGGGAAGGGGGGCGGGATGATGGTGCACGCCTGTGGGGGCTCTGGGGAAGGGGGGCGGGATGATGGTGCACGCCTGTGGGGGCTCTGGGGAAGGGGGGCGGGATGATGGTGCACGCCTGTGGGGGATGGTGCACGCTTTTGGGGCCTCTGGAGGGGGGGGGGGGATAATGTTTGTAGAGGGCAGTCTGCTGGGATTTGAGGTGTTGGGTTAATGTTTCATTGGGGGACACAAAAAATATGAGTGTATGTTGCTGACACTATGCAAAAAAAACTTAGCTCTTCCCCAGAAGGGTGCATCATCAACTGGCATGAAGCTAATCCGTTTTAGCTTAGTGTCAGTAGGAGGCAGACATGGGTCTGGTCCCAGGCCCATCTCTACCCTAGGGTGTTTTCACATTGCGTTCTGTGTCGCCGTCGGGGCATATGTCTACTGTGTCTGAGAGTCCGCCTCCTGTAGGCGTACACTCCCGAAAAAAGTGCGTGTTCTCTCAGCCATCACCACTGCAGCCTATGGCCCCCGTCAGCGCATACGTCAGACCCCGTTTTGCTGGGGATTTCGGACATATACCCCGACTGGGACACAGAATGCAATGTATATGTACCCGTAGGATTTTTTTTTTTTATATCAATGATTCCCCTTTTTCTTTCAGATACTGTTTGTGAGGGCGGCAGTGGAATTGTTTCACTACTGTATCCTCTGTGGTCTACGAGGCAGGACCCTAACACAACAAGAGTGTTTGGGATTCCCTGGCAGACTGTCCTTGGCACTAATCTTCTGCCCTCTCGCCCTCCAGATCTAGAAGGATCAGGTTATCTCATGCCCAGCTTCATCATCGGTTTGTGAAGAAGGATTCAGGTTCTTCACTATAGATATATCCTACCAGGCAGTGAGGGTGCTCGATTCTCCACCTCCACGTTTTCCAGAGGCTCCTGCGGCACCTCTTTTAAAAAATCCAGCCTTCAGTCTAGCCTTTCTCCGGTGGCCGGGCCACACCCCTAGCAGCCTAAACAATCACGCACGCCAGCCCTCCAGCGCTTTCTGCCCTCCACCTATCAGTGCACACTTTGCATTCTGGTGCGCAAGATCCCTGCACGTGTTTTTCCTGTTACTGCCTCTTTCTCCTCCTTCTACTCGGCGCCATCTTTCTGTCGCCAGTTTATAACACTGCGGCAGCTCACCTAAACTCTGCTGCCTCATTGCCTGGTTATGCCGGATCACCGCCACCTTCAGCCTCTCAAGGTCTTCAGGATGCAGTGTCTGAGTAACCTCTGCCACCAGGGGCAGCTCTTTATCCACAGCCTAGCTCCCCTCTAGCATCTGTTTCTTTCTCTTCTCTCTCTACCTAACCCCAAGAAGTCTCATTTTGCATGTTTCTCCTGTAACTAAAGGTTTCCTTCTGGTCAGACCTGTTCCCTCTGCCAGGACTGCAGTCTGCCCACAATGTCACCTCCCCAGGAGCACCTCACTGCCTATAACAAGAGTGTGTACCCCCTCTGCAGCCTCATATTCAGCCCTGGCAGGCGGCAGCATCACCATCCACATGACCTCATAGCTGAAATCATGGAACGTGGATTCAGCTTCCAAAAAGTCCACCAGCCTCACCTTCCAGGGCTCCCGCCTTTTCGAAGAACTAGATAAGATGATCTCTAATGCCATGGGGGGGTAAGAGTATTTTGTTTCCGCAACAGAGGGCCAAATGCCCTCCTCCCAAGAGACGCACAGTCCAGTTTTTTTTCGTCCTTTTGGAAATTTTCAGTGTAGAACAGCAGCCAAAAGGACAACTCTCCGGCCCGCCAGGAAAAGAGACCTTCCTTTAGGCTAGCCCCCTCCTGGCATCAACGAACTCGCCAGCATCGGTACGGATCTAGCCGATTCTCTTCGGTATGACGTGGTGTTCCTACCTCTGATGTTTCTGAGGGTGGATGGGCGTCTCCTTTGGTTCTGGGATGAGTGGCTCTCAGTAGTCAACAATGCTTGGGTCTGAGATGTTGTCGACTACAGCCACAAAATAGAATTTTCCACGCTGCCTTGTATTCGAGACCAATTTCTCCAAAGACCACCTTCCCTTATTCCTGGGTTTTTCAACGCTATTGATTTGCTATCCAAAGCAGGCATCATAATCTCTAATTTCCAGGACGCTGAAACATCAGACACTGGAGGCAGGCTGAGGGGTCGGGGCAAAGCCAAAGACCTTACCCACAATCCTCCCATAAATGACCTTTTATAAAATTAACATTTTTACATTATGTATAGAAATAATTCTATTTCTACAATTAACCATTACCACAGAAATCTCAAACGTTTATTTGTTTCTTTTAAACTTGTTCTGAATGTAAATAAAACATTTCTGATTAAGCTTCCACATTGTATTTTAGCCTTTCATTTTACTGATAGGGCAGGAAAAGCCCATGATGCATCTGTGTAAACCATGTAAAAGGTACTATAATAACATGGCTTAGACAGGTAACCGACTTTTGAAACAATGAAGTTAACTTGTACATGCTGCATAGATGAAAACCTGGTTTTCCCCATATAAAGTATGACCACCACCTGTATACCCTAGAATGCTGTATATAAGTCCCAAAGCCGATCTGCATAACGTAGAAAAAAAACACCTTATATTAGACTCACCTACAGGGCGGTCCCGTCCAATGGGTTTCTCTAGTGTTAATCCGGCGCCTCCTCTTCCTGATATTGCCGTCCTTCTTTCTTCAAGTGGATGACGTGTCCTACATCATCCAGACAGTGTCTTTCATCGCGCTGGTGCACTTCTCTCTGCCTTTTCCCCGCACAGAGCAGAGAAGTGTGCCTGCGCAGGAGGCTGATGGCAGAGGCTGTGTGGCTGACGTTGGATGTCTAGTCCACATGAAGCAGAGGAGGATGATTGTGTCGAATGAAGACCAGCGACATCCATAGGACTGGATGTTACTAGATTGTGACGGCTGTGCCCTAGACCACACGTGAGGACGGTACTAGATGGTGCCTCCCGTGCCTCAGACCACTGTGAGGACGGTACTAGAGAGTGCGCGCTGTGCCGCCGACCACATGCTGCAGATAGAGCAGAAAGGCAGTTATCTATAATATAACCGGAGATGTGTGTCTCAGTTTGAAATACACTGCTCGAAAAAAATAAAGGGAGCACTCCAATAACACATCCTAGATCTGAATGAATGAAATATTCTCATTGAATACTTTGTTCTGTACAAAGTTGAATGTGCTGACAACAAAATCACACAAAAATCATCAATGGAAATCAAATTTATTAACCAATGGAGGCCAGGATTTGGAATCACCCCCAAAATTAAAGTGGAAAAACACACTACAGGCTGATCCAACCATGATGTAATGTCCTTAAAACAAATCAAAATGAGGCTCAGTATTGTGTGTGGCCTCCACGTGCCTGTATAATAATAATAATTTTTATTTATATAGCACCAACATATTCTGCAGCACTTTACAATTAAGCGGGGACATGTACAAACAATAAATTCAATACAAGGTGAGACAGTTTAACAGTTACATCAGGAGTGAGGTCCCTGCTCGCAAGCTTACATTCTACACGGAAATGGGGGGGACACTATAGGTGGAAAGTGCTTGTTATTTCAGGTCAGGCAATTATAATAAGTCAGGATTATCATATAAAACTGTATGATCCGGTCATCAGCCTGTATGTTAAAGTGCAATACTCAATTACCGAGTGCAGTTATTGTGGGCATGGAGGGTGTAGAAACAGATGAACAGTAGGGGGCAGATTCTGAGTAGTATTTAGGAGGGAACAGGGGAAAGTTATTTTACTGGGTATTTGAGATGGTAGGCTTGTTTAAAGAGATGGGTTTTTAAAGCGCTTGAAGACATCGGGGCTAGGCATCAATCGGATCGTCTGGGGTAGAGCATTCCAGAGAACTGGCGCAGCACGAGAGTAGTCTTGGAGACTGAGGTGCGAGGTTAGGATTATGGGGGATGTTAGCCTTAGGTCATTTGTGGAACGGAGGGCATGTGTAGGACGATAGACTGAGAAGAGAGAGGAGATATAAGGTGGTACAGAACTGTGGGGAGCTTTGTGGGTGAGAGCAATGAGTTTATATTGGACCCTGTAGCGAATGGGTAACCAGTGTAATGACTGGCACAAGGTGGAGGCATCGGTGAAGCTGCTGGACAGAAATACGACCCTGGCTGCTGCATTCAGGACAGATTGGAGAGGGGAAATTTTGGTAAGAGGGAGACCGATCAGAAGAGAGTTGCAGTAGTCCAGACGAGAGTGAATAAGAGCGACAGTAAGAGTTTTAGCAGTTTCCAAAGTGAGAAAAGATCGGATTCTGGAGATGTTTTTAAGATGCAGGTGACAAGAGCGAGTGAGTGATCGGATATAGGGAGTAAAGGAAAGGTTAGTGTCGAATATGACCCCAAGGCAGTGGGCGTGCTGCTTGGGAGTTATGGTTGACCCCTCCAAGGTAATTTCGATGTTAGGTAGAGTTCGGTTAGTAAATGGGGGAAACACAAGAAGTTCAGTTTTGGAGAGATTCAGTTTGAGATAGAGGGAGGACATGATGCTAGACACAGCAGACAAACAATCCTTGGTATTTTGTATTAGGGTAGGGGTGATAGGGGAAGAAGTGTATAGTTGGGTGTCGCCAGCATAGAGATGATACTGGAACCCAAATCTGCTGATTGTCCAATAGGGGCAGTGTATAGAGAGAAGAGGAGGGGGCCTAGGACTGAGCCCTGCGGAACCCCGATAGTAAGGGGATGAGGAGGGGAAGAGGAGCCGGCAAAAGATACAGTGAAGGAGCGGTCAGAGAGGTAGGAGGAGAACCAGGAGAGAATGGTTTCCTTGAGGCCTATAGAGCGGAGCATAGTGAGGAGGAGCTGGTGATCCACAGTGTCAAATGCTGCAGAGAGATCCAGGAGAATCAGCAGGGAGTAGTGACCTTTGGATTTGGCTGTTAGTAGATCGTTAGAGACTTTAATGAGGGCAGTTTCAGTGGAGTGTAAGGAGCGGAAACCAGATTGTAGAGGGTCGAGGAGAGAGTTATCTGAGAGATAGCAGATTAGACGGGAGTGGACCAAGCGTTCCAGGAGTTTAGAGATGAAAGGAAGATTAGAGACAGGTCTGTAGTTAGCAGTGCAGTTCTGGTCCAGGGATGGCTTTTTAAGTAAAGGGGTTATGATGGCGTGTTTAAATGAGGAGGGAAAGATACCCGACGAAAGAGAGAGGTTAAATATTTTAGTCAGGTGAGTGGTGACCACTGGTGAGAGGGACTGCAGGAGATGTGAAGGAATGGGGTCACTGTTGCAGGTTGTAGGCCGAGAAGAAGCGAGGAGCTGGGTAACTTCTTCTTCTGTGACTGGCTCAAAGATGGCTAGTGAGCTTGAAGTGCAGTAGGGAAGGGGATCCAGGCACTGAGGAGATTGGGCTGAGATGTCCTGATGGATGTGGTTGATTTTTTCCAAGAAATAAGTGGCCAGATCCTCCCCGCTGAGGTTGGTGGTGGGGGCCTGTGCTTTAGGTTTCAGGAGGGAGTTTAAGGTTTCGAAAAGTCGTATTGGATTGTTGGACATTGAAGTGATGAGGGTGGTGAAGTAGGATTGTTTGGCTAGATGAAGGGCAGAGTTATAGGTTTTGAGCATGAATTTATAGTGGATGAAGTCCTCTGCTAAAAGAGATTTTCTCCACGGACGCTCAGCACACCTTGAGCAACGATGAAGAAAGAGTGTTTGCATCGTGTGCCAGGGCTGCCGTTGTCTGTGTCGGATCTTTCTGCGAGTAGAAGGAGCTTCTTCATCTAGGGCGCTCTTCAGTGTATTATTGTAGTGTGACAATGCTAAGTCTGAACAGGAGAAGGAGGAGATGGGGGCTAAAGATGTGTGTAGATTGTCCATAAGCTGCTGGGTATTAATGGTACGTGTATTCCTATAAGTGTGGTAAGTGGGGGTGTCCCGGGTGAGGAGACAATTCTTAACAGAGAAGGAAAGAAGGTTGTGGTCCGAGAGCGGGAGAGGGGAGTTGGTAAAGTCATCCAGCAAGCAGAGACTGGAAAAAAACAGGTCCAGAGTGTTCCCGTCTTCATGGGTAGGAGAATTAGTAAACTGTGAGAGACGGAATGAAGAGGTTAGAGAAAGTAGATGAGAGGCAGATTGGGAGAGGGGATCATCGATGGGGATGTTAAAGTTGCCCATGATAAGGGTGGGGATGTCACAGGATAGAAAGAGAGGAAGCCAGGTGGCAAAGTGATCCAAGAACTGGCGGGGGAAGCCTGGAGGGCGATACACGACTGCAACTCGCAGGGAGAAGGGTTTAAAGAGTCTGATGGTGTGGACTTCAAAGGAAGGAAACATAAGGGAGGGAACCGGGGGGATGACCTGGAAAGCACATTGTGAGGAAAGGAGCAGACCAACACCTCCACCCTGTCTGTTGCCAGGTCTGGCGGTATGTGAAAATTTCAGCCCACCAAACGAGAGAGCAGCAGCAGCAGTGGTGGTGTCTGGCTGCTGAATCCAGGTTTCTGTGTTAGCCAGAAGGTTAAGAGAATTAGAGAGGAAAAAATCATGGATGTAAGTTAGTTTGTTACACACAGACCGTGTGTTCCAGAGAGCGCAATGGAAATCGATAGGAGAGGGCATGCACTGAACGTTAATAAGATTAGCAGGGTTTCTATATGCAGCTGGACGAGAGTGGTGTATGCTAGTGGAGGGAGGCCCAGGGTTGGGGGAGATGTCGCCTGCGACTAGTAAAAGGAGAAAGAAGAGAAGAGCAGGCGGTCTAATGTTTTGTATGAACGTTTTGAGTGCTGTATGGAGGTAGAGGATGGTTTGCAGTGGGTGAGGAATGTCCGTAGAGCCTCAGAGTTATACATGGGAGAAGGGAGGGGCTGATATAGAGAGAGTGCACAGAATGTGTTGAAGGGCGGGTGAGTTGTGAGAAAGCAGAAGTGAAAACAAAAAGCAGATTGATAAGACTAATACAAAATGCAGTATTAGTGACCGAGAAGCATGTTTGTATGAATATTTTATGCACCTTACCTGTCTCCTGCCCTGTCCAACTGCCATTGTCTAACTGCACTTGTAATTATTGCACTTAAAATCTATTGCACGCGTGCTATTCCCAGCCAGAGCTGAATATATATGAAATGAAATGTCTGCTAGAGGCCTGCATCAGTTGGTCAAACTGAGTAATTAGCCAATTAGCACTGGGCTAGAGCAGGCAATGCTATGTAAGATAAACACAGAGGCCATAAACCAGTGAAAGAGAAGGCTTTGAACATTTTAAAATAGAAACAAACAAAAAAAAAAAGACAAAAAGATGCAGGACCAAGCAATTAAATACCATGGAAAAATGTTGCTAGAGAATATGACTCTGTTCACACTTATCAGACAGCACACAAACGGATGGATGGATTAAATACCATGGAAAAATATTGCTAGAGAATATGACTCTGTTCACACTTATCAGACAGCACACAAACGGATGGATGGATTAAATACCTGTGTGAAGAAGAAGAAGAGAGGAGAGTGGATTATCATCTTCCGGCCATTGTCTAACTGCACTTGTAATTATTGCACTTAAAATCTATTGCACGCGTGAGCCAGAGCTGAATATATATGACCTCCCTACAATGCCTGGGCATGCTCCTGTTGAGGTTGCGGATGGTCTCCTGTGGGATCTCCTCCCAGACCTGGACTAAAGCATCTGCCAACTCCTGGACAGTTTGTGGTGCAACGTGACATTGGAGGATGGAGCGAGACATGATGTCTCAGATGTGCTCAATCGGATTCAGGTCTGGGGAAAGGGCGGGCCAGTCCATAGCTTCAATGCCTTCATCTTGCAGGAACTGCTGACACACTCCAGCCTCATGAGGTCTGGCATTGTCCTGCATTAGGAGGAACCCAGGGCCAACCGCACCAGCATATGGTCTCACAAGGGGTCTGAGGATGTCATCTCAGTACCTAATGGCAGTCAGGCTACCTCTGGTGAGCACATGGAGGGCTGTGCGGCCCTCCAAAAAAATGCCACCCCACACCATTGCTAAACCAATCATGCTGAAGGATGTTGCAGGTAGCAGATCACTCTCCACGGCGTCTCCAGACTCTGTCACGTCTGTCACATGTGCTCAGTGTGAACCTGCTTTCATCTGTGAAGAGCACAGGGCGCCAGTGGCGACTTTGCCAATCCTGGTGTTCTGTGGCAAATGCCAAACGTCTTGCACGGTGTTGGACTGTGAGCACAGCCCCCATCTGTGGATGTCGGGCCCTCATACCACCTTCATGGAGTTGGTTTCTAACCGTTTGTGCAGACACATGCACATTTGTGGCATGCTGGAGGTCATTTTGCAGGGCTCTGGCAGCGCGCCTCCTGTTCCTCCTAAAACAAAGGCGGAGGTAGCGGTTCTGCTGCTGGGTTGTTGCCCTCCTACGGCCCCCTCCACGTCTCCTGGTGTGTACTGGCCTGTCTCCTGGTATCACCTCCAGCCTCTGGACACTACGCTGACAGACATAGCAAACCTTCTTGCCACAGCTCGCATTGATGTGCTATCCTGGATGAGCTGCACTACTTGAGCAACTTTTGTGGGCTGTAGAGTCCGTCTCATGCTACCACGAGTGTGAAAGAACAATCAACATTCAAAAGTGACCAAAATATCAGCCAGAAAGCATTGGTACTGAGATGTGGTCTGTGGTCCTCACCTGCAGAACCACTCCTTTATTGAGTGTGTCTTGATAATTGCCAAAAATTTCCATCTATTGTCTATACCATTTGCACAATAGCATGTGAAATTGATTGTCAATCAGTGTTGCTTCCTAAGTGGACAGTTTGATTTCACAGAAGTTTGATTTATTTGGAGTTCTATTCTGTTGTTTAAGTGTTCCCTTTATTTTTTTGAGCAGTGTAGTTTAGAGCATATCTGCTATGTTATAGAGGCCTCAGCCACACTAAAATACTTTCTTCTGTTACTAACGTCATACACTGGGGGTCATCTCAGGGTGCCAAGGGAGGGTGGTTCACTGCGATTGAAGGGGGGTTGGTGATACCAGACAAATTGTTAGTGAAGGTGCAAGAGGTGAGGAAGAAATGGAAGCGGTGATGGGGGCGAGCAACAGTCAGAACATGAAGAGGATAATCATCCCCTCTCTGTTCGTGTTTGGTGGGAGGGGACAGAGGAAACAAGCTTCAGAATTACCCAGCCACCAACACAGCATGGGCTTGAACCTCTTGGAAGGTTCAAGCCCATGAGTGCCTTGTTGCTGCACTTGTTGAGTGCCTTGTTGCTGCACTATCTGCAACATGATCCCCATATAGTTATGATTCTAAATAATGCTGACTACTGGCTTGTAATTCTGTTCGATCCATATTATAAGAGTAAATTTTGCCACATGCTTCCCGCCCTGAAAAAGGACCCTCGAATACTGGAGTATCGAAACACGTTTTTACACAACCTTAAGAGAGGTTTTTCCCAAGACAGCAATGAGGCACACAGAAAGCATTGCAGCTCTACACTTCCAACCTGGCATGTCAATTTATCAACGCAAAAATATTAGTAGCAGCAGTAGTGTAAGTGGCAGAAGCAATTTCTGTGAGTCCTTTCACACATTTTTTAGACCAGCTCATGCACCAGCACAACAGAGTACAAGTCTGACACATGAACGACTGGAGAGGATGGTGCACTCCTGACTGAGTCTCCATCTGCTGGGTTGGCTGTAGTGGAAGAGGTTTTGATCTCTATTATAATAACTTTAATATATAAATATAATTATAAAAACTTTAGTGAAATACATTTTTTGGTGCAGATATTGATCTTAGTGAAATTAATTTTTTGGTGCAGATATTGATCTCCACACAGGGGTACACAAACATGTTAAACTTAAAATTGATTTTCAATAAACAACCATCAGCCAACCCATCAAACGCATCTGCTGCTTCTTCCTCCTCTTTTGTTACCATGCCAAGTATTGTCAAGCAGGTCTCCGACTGCAGAACCTCCGGTTCTTTACCCACTTCAGTCAGGCTGAGTGAGAGCCCATCACCTGTAATGGAAGAGGACATGCCTGCTGTTTTTGACCTATCTCCGAGAACGAGCACACCACAACCTTATCCATTGTAACATCTCCGTCTGCATCTCACTCACGGTACAGCTGTTTGTCCGGTCCACCGTACTCTGCCCTCTCTCAGCACTGCAGCCAGCAAAAGATTGATTCCTCCTACACATGACAAAGCTAAGAGACTGAACTCCACCATCTCCAATCTGTTGGCCACGGAAATGGTGGTGTCAGGCAGGGCCGGCTTCAGCACCCGGGGCCCTGAGCAGGCAAGGGGGCCCACTTGCCATCGCGCACCCCTGCTCGCTATCGGACTCGTGAGTGGTGTGGTGCCGATGTCAGCGCCTCCCCCGCTTGCTCAGGGCTCCAGCACCCGGCACAATACTAACCTCTCCCCGTGCCTCCGCAGCAGCTCCTGTCTCTTCCGCGGCTGCTGCACTGTGACGTCTCAGGTCAGAGGGCGTGGTGACGTCTTAACACTGCGCTCTCTCCTGAGCCGTCACAGTGCAGAGCGGGAAGATGCCAGCAACGCTGGAGTCCAGAGCAGCGGCAGCAGCAGGTGAAAAGTGAGGCGAGTATTGGATTTTTTTTTATTATTATTGTATGGGGGCATAGTGCATTAAATGGTGGAGTGGGGTGTGTGACATCGTGCATGGGGCAATATAAGCGAGGGGGGGTGTGACATCCTGCATGGGGCATTATATGGTGGGGGGGACAAGGGACATCCTGCATGGGGCATTATAAGGGAGGGGGGGATGTGACATCCTGCATGGGGCATTATAAGGGAGGGGGGGGTGACATCCTGCATGGGGCCTTATAAGGGACGGGGGAAGTGACATTCTGCATTGGGCATTATATGGGGGGGAAATGACATCTGCATGGGGCATTACAGTTATATGAAAAAGTTTGGGCACCCCTATTAATCTTAAGCTTAATGTTTTATAAAAATTGGTGTTTTTGCAACAGCTATTTCAGTTTGATATATGTAATAACTGTTGGACACAGTAATGTTTCTGCCTTGAAATGAGGTTTATTGTACTAACAGAAAATGTGCAATCTGCATTCAAACAAAATTTGACAGGTGCATAAGTATGGGCACCTCACCAGAAAAGTGACAGTAATATTTAGTAGATCCTCCTTTTGCAAAAATAACAGCCTCTAGTCACTTCCTGTAGCTTTTAATGAGTTCCTGGATCCTGGATGAAGGTATTTTTGACCATTCCTCTTTACAAAACAATTCCAGTTCAGTTAAGTTTCATGGTCGCCGAGCATGGACAGCCCTCTTCAAATGATCCCACAGATGTTCAATGATATTCAGGTCTGGGGACTGGGATGGCCATTTCAGAACATTGTAATTGTTCCTCTGCATGAATGCCTGAGTAGATTTGGAGCGGTGTTTTGGATCATTGTCTTGCTGAAAGATCCATCCCCTGCGTAACTTCAACTTTATCACTGATTCTTGAACATTATTGTCAAGAATCTGCTGATACTGAGTGGAATCCATGCATCCCTCAACTTTAACAAGATTCCCGGTGCTGGCATTGGCCACACAGCCCCAAAGCATGATGGAACCTCCACCAAATTTTACTGTGGGTAGCAAGTGTTTTTCTTGGAATGCTGTGTTTTTTTGCCGCCATGCATAACACCTTTTTGTATGACCAAACAAGTCAATCTTGGTTTCATCAGTCCACAGGACCTTCTTCCAAAGAGAAATTGGCTTCTCCAAATGTGCTTTTGCATACCTCAGCCGACTCTGTTTATGGCGTGCTTGCAGAAACGGCTTCTTTCGCATCACTCTCCCATACAGCTTCTCCTTGTGCAAAGTGCGTTGTATAGTTGACCGATGCACAGTGACACCATCTGCAGCAAGTTGATGCTGCAGCTCTCTGGAGGTGGTCTGAGGATTGTCCTTGACTGATCTCACCATTCTTCTTCTCTGCCTTTCTGATGTTTTTCTTGGCCTGCCACTTCTGGCCTTAACAAGAACTGTCTCTGTGTTCTTCCATTTCCTTACTATGTTCCTCACAGTGGAAACTCACAGGTTAAATCTCTGAGACAGCTTTTTGTATCCTTCCCCTGAACAACTATGGTGAATAATCTTTGTTTTCAGATCATTTCACAGTTGTTTTGAGGAGCCCATGATGCCACTCTTCAGAGGAGATTCAAACAGGAGAACAACTTGCAAATGCCCACTTTAAGTAGCTTTTCTCATGATTGCATACACCTGGCAATGAAGTTCAAAGCTCAATGAGGTTACAAAACCAAAAAAAGTGCTTTAGTACGTCAGTAAAAAGTGGGTAGGAGTATTTAAAACAAGAAAATAATAAGGGTGCCCATACTTATGCACCTGTCAAATTTTGCTTGAATGCAGATTGCACATTTTCAGTTAGTACAATAAACCTCATTTCAAGGCAGAAACATTACTGTGTCCAACAGTTATATAACTGTATATGGGGGGGGGGGGACAGCCTGCATTGGCCATTATGTGGGGGGAACAGCCTGCATGAAGCATTATGTGGGGGCACAGCATGCATGGAGCATTATGTGGGGGCACAGCCTGCATGGAGCGTTATATGGGGGCCAGTATTCTGTATGGAGCGTTATATGGGGGCCAGTATCCTGTATGGAGCGATTCGCCGGTTTCTGAGCTATTGTAGAATTTACAATATATAATTTCTCTGCGGTATCTGTGCATCATGAATCGTGGTACGTGTTAAAGGGGCCCACTGAGACTCTTTCGCCCAGGGCCCAAAAAAACCTGGAGCCGGCCCTGGTGTCAGGCCCTAATTTTTTGAAATGTGAACACTCCTGGTTGGGTCTTCATTTGCTGGATTCGCTGTAGTAGGTGTTGGTCCCCATTATACTAGTTCTATATCTAGTGAAATTAATTCTTTGGTACAGATATTGTCACAGGAGTACACATGATATAATCAAAATTGGTTTTCTTTGTACTGTGGTATATAAAGCAGGCTACATTTCATCTTTTAATTATTTGGTGATGATATTGTTCTCCAGACAAGGGTACCCATTAGTGTTGAGCGAGCACTAAATGTGCTCAACTTAGTGATTCAGCGGTTTCTCAAAAATTACCCAGATCTGCCAGAGCTGCTCATGAAAACACCGCGCGTGTGCCCATTTTAGAAAGTCAGCTACAGCTTTCGCCACCCTGGCAGTGCTTCAGCAGTGTTTGCAGCTTCCAGCTCACCGACTGGTGTGCAATGTGACCATACGTTGGAAATCAACATTGCAGATGTTGGGAAGGATTTGTGAGCAGCAGAGGGCAGTTGTTGAGTGCCAGCTTCACCATACTCGTTGGAATTCAGGTCAGCCTCCACACATAACAGCTGATGAGTGGGGATGGATGTTTGACATCTGTGTTGTCTCCAAAACTTTGAGGATTCCACCAAGATGGTGAGGGCGATGACGCCATAATTAGCATCATCATCCTGCTTCTCTGTCTACTGAAACGCTCGCAGCTCACAAAGCGAAGGCCTTGCAGGCAGAGCAAGGAACTATACAGGGTGATGCTACACAGCCCAGCCTCATCTTATCTCAAGGCAGATTGGGTGATAATGAGAAAGAGGAGAACATGGACAGTTGTCCTCTTAGTGAGGACAGGGAAGTCTTGGCTTTCTTGGAAGTCTGTGGGAAAGCTGTATGAGTTTCGCTTAATGATGACCTTCAGAGGCTTTGCTTATGCATGTTATGTCTGAAAACGCATTTTAGATCAGGCCATTGCCCAACTCTGTAGTCATGAAATTCAAGGCGCAAAGAAACATCTTTGTGTGTTGAAGCACCACCAAGAAGTGTGAGCTGATGTTGGACGGGCTGTCATTGCTTATGGAAGAAGCTGCATTAAAGGACTTCTCTGGGAGAAATGACAGCCGGCATAGATTCAGTTTCCCTCTATGCCAGTCCTTTCACCAAGCTAAATAATATGGCTGTGGTGAAATACAATTGTCACCAAGAAGCAATGTCAGACTGAAGAACAGTGGGCCCACTAGAGCAGTGGTCCCCAACCTTTTTTGCACCAGGGACCGGCTTGAAGCAAGATCATTTTTCCATGGCCCAGCAAGGAGGGGGTGGGGTGGGCGGGGCTTTGGTCATATGGGGGCGGGGTAATGGAGGGATTTGGAGTTTAGTGCATACTTATCATATAGTGTAGACCAGGTCCCCGCCAGGAGCTATGCCAGGAGCCCCACATAATGTGCTGTGCCAGGAGCCGCATCACTGAGGCCCCATCACGCCCTGCAGCAGGACAGGGCAGCTGTCCTGACAGCTGCTGTTCAGCTGCATTTACTTCATCCCAGGGGCGGACACAGACTGTAGTGGGCCCCTGTGCAAGAAATTTTTGGGGGCCCCCCCCGCCCTTCATAAGGCAACAAAGTTATGTAAACATAACCCCCCCATGTGCATCTCTCACCCCCCCATGTGCAGCTCACCCCCGTGCATCTCTCATCCCCCTCCGTGCATCTCTCATCCCCCTCCGTGCATCTCTCATCCCCCTCCGTGCATCTCTCATCCCCCTCCGTGCATCTCTCATCCACCCCCCGTGCATCTCTCACCCCCCCCGTGCATCTCTCATCTCTCCCCTCCCTCCCATGTGCATCTCTCATCTCTCCCCTCCCCCCATGTGGATCTCTCATCTCTCCCCTCCCCCATGTGCATCTCTCATCTCTCCCCTCCCCCCCATGTGGATCTCTCATCTCTCCCCTCCCCCATGTGCATCTCTCATCTCTCCCCTCCCCCCATGTGCATCTCCCATTCCCCCCACTCCTAGTTAATTGTATTTAAAAAAAAATAAAACTTGTTATACTTACCCCCATGCGATCCCTGCAGAATCCTGGCGCTCGTCCAAATCGCTGACACCAGGTTCTCCTGACTTCCGGCCATGTGACGGCGCCGTCACATGACCGGAAGTCAGGGGAATCATGAAGGTGCTGCCGCAGCAGCGCAGCGCTAAGATGTCCCGGACCCGGCGCTTAGCATGCGGCCGGGGGCCCCATGAGGAGAGAGACGCACAAGAGGGGGGCTCCGAGGGGGCTCCTACCGGCCGGGCCCCATACTGGAGTCAGGGCAGTCATGCCCTGATGGCGGCCCTGCTGGAGGCTGGAGGGGCCCCCTCTCCCCGCGGACCGGCTGAAAAACCCCAACGGCCTGGTCCTGGTCCGCGGACCGGCGGTTGGGGACCTCTGCACTAGAGGATTTGATTCTGAGGGCCCACCTTTCTCCCCTGCTCAAGAGCCCCATAGAAGCTTTAAGGTTTGCATTATGAACTCTCCTGAAGGAGAAGCCAGGGCCCACCGGGGGAGTCTCCGATTCTCTGGTGGGCCCGTGCAACCCTGCCGAGAAGCATCCCTGGCCAAGGTTCCCGGACACTCTATGGCTACTTTTTTACTGTGGACTGGCTCCAGCAATCTATAACATAGCAATCTATAAGATCCATTCACTGGCTCCCAATTGCCCAGCTTATCCAGTTCAAACTACTAACACTGACCTACAAAGCCATCCATAGCCTTTCACCTCCGTACATCTCTGAATTAATCTCCCGCTATATTCCCTTTCGTAATCTTCGGTCTAACATGCTGGAGTAACTTGCACCTACTGCCACTCAGTGTCTTCAGCTCCTTTGTGAGAAACTAATATTTGGGCAGCCATTCTACCAACTAAAATTCCTGAGATATGGAAATTGTGGGTGGCTTCATTTCTGGTATTGGGTGCTAATACCAAACCGTGGTGTGCCATTCACTGGATATTCCTGACTGGTTGGAGACCAGCTCATTCCCACAGAAAAGTACCAGCAGCAAGTTAAGGAGATAGTGGCCTCTGTCATCATGAAGGAGTTTGCTCGTTGTCTAGGGGACCGATCACTGCTGCTGTCTACCTTGTGAACATTGTGTTGAAGCTTGCGAGGACTAAGAGGTTACATTGGTGAGTCTGGTTTTTATACTAAAGATCCTACTGTTTTTATATTTTTAAATGAGCACACACCGACCGTGGTTTCTGCAGCAACTCATCCAGGCCGGGATAGTGGCGGAGAAATTGCTGTACCATCAGGTAAAGTATGCAAGACATGCAAGGCACGTGTGTGAGGTTTCCCCGGTGTGTGAGGTTGCCCCGGTGTAGGGTCGCCACCAGGTTTGCAGCTTTATTGCACACGACCTTCCCTTGCTCCAGGTTCAGTGGAGACAGCCATTGCTCAAACTCGGGCTGGAGAGCTGTCCACAACTCTTCAGCTGTATGACTGTAATCTCCAAGGCATATTCATTTTAACACTGCCTGATTGCGGTGAACCATGGCTGCGCAGTACGGAGGTGGGGGGATTCTTTCTGCACTGTTGGAACATGTGTCTCATTAAGGCAGAGATTGAGGGCGCAGGTGGAGGCCCTAGAGGAGGCACAGGCATCGGACGAAGTGTTAGATATAGAGGTTTGTCCCACAAGCCTTGAGGATTCCAACACTTGCTGTCTAGTGACACCTTGATGTCTAGTGGTCCAGTTCTCCATCCCCTGGTGTGTAGTAGTTTAGCTCTCCAACCATAGCTGTTTAGTAGTTTAGTTTTCCAACCCCTGTTGCCTAGTAGTTTAGTTCTTCATGTTCTGGTGTGCATTTGTTTCATTCTCCAACCTTAGCTGTTTAGTAGTTTAGTTCTCCAATCTCTGTTGTCTATTAGTTTGGTTCTCCATCTTCTGGTGTCTAGTGGTTTAGTTCTCAATCCCCTGGTGTGTAGTAGTTTAGTTCTCCAAACCTAGCTGTTTAGTAGTTTAGTTTTCCAACCCCTGCTGTATATTAGTTTAGTTCTCCATGTTCTGATGTGTATTTGTTTCGTTCTCCAACCCATCCATGCCCACCCCCAGGGGTTAACGTCTGATGACGAGGGTTTGGATTCTGTTCGGATCCTACTTCGTCCGCGGCTGGATCAACTGAAAAAAAATTTGGGCATTGCTACACATGCTTTCCCCTTCTCTTGAGTCTGTGAAGCTTTGTATCACACCTCTGATTCCCCGGAATAGAAAGTGTGCACAGTTCTGCAGACTCGCCTATTTGTAGTTCCCCACAGTCAGTTGAGCAGTTGGAGATGGAGAGATGTGACGTGGGGGAAAACAAGGGTAATTGGGGTGCCACCTCTGAGTACTGTACTGTGTGTGATGTTAAGGTGGAGGAAGAAGAGCACAGGCCACTTGATGCCACGCTTGTCATCCACTGGAGCACATATTCTTTCTGGCCCTCATCTACAAAGCGTACCACTGTCTCTGCATCACTGACTTGGCCCTAGCTTGGATCTCTCCATACCTAACTGACCGGACATTCAGTGTCTCCCACTCACACACCACCTCTACCTCTTGTCGGTGTCCCCCAAGATTCAGTTCTAGGACCCCTGCTTTTCTCCATCTACGCCTTCGGCCTGGGACACCTCCTACAGTCTCAAGGCTTTTAGTATCACCTCTATGTTGATGACACACAGATCTACCTCTCTGGACCTGATATCTCCTCCATACTACCATACTAACCAGAATCCCACAATGTCTGTCCGCTATTTCAGCTTTCTTCTCTGCTAGATTTATAAAACTTTACATAGTTAAAACCAAATTCATCATCTTTCCACCATCTCATTCACCCCCCCCCCCCCAACTGAACTATCCATCAAAGTCAATGGCTGCCCACTCTGATCTGTCCTTCAAACGTCAGATCCAAGCCCTTTCCACTTGTTGCCGACTACAACTCCAAAATATCTCCGGTATCCACACATTCCTCAACCATGAATATACAAAAACACCAGTGCATGACCTCATCCTCTCCCGCCTCGATTACTGCAAGCTCCTACTCTGTGGCCTCCCTTCTACCACTCTCGCACCCCTCCAATCTATCCTAAACTGTGCTGGCCAGCTAATCCACGTCATCCCGCTATTCTCCGGCTTCTCTCCTCTTTCTGCGCTGGCTCCCCGTTGCCCATAGACTCCAGTTGAAAAGCCTAAGTTTGGCATACCAAGCCATCGAAAACCTGTCTCCTCCATACATGTGTGACCTAGTCTCCCTGCACGCAACCGCCCATCCTTCCAAGATCTTCTCTACTTCCCTCTTATCTCTTCTTGCCACAATCGCATACAAGATTTGTCCCGTACTTCTCCCCTACTGTGTAACTCTGTACCCCAACACATCAGACTGTCACCTACCCTGGAAACCTTGAAAAGGAAGCTGAAGACCCACCTCTTCCGACAAGCCTACAACCTGCAGTAACCCTCGCTCCAGCATACCGCTGCACGACCCACTCTACCCTCACCTACTGTATCCTCACCCATCCCTTGTAGACTGTGAGCCCTCCCAGGCAGGGTCCACGCTCCACCATACCCCTGTATGACCAGCTCTACCCTCACCTACTGTATCCTCACCCATCCCTTGTAGAATGTGAGGGTCCTCTCTTCTCTTGTACCAGTCAGTGACTCCTTTTCACATGAAAAGCGCCACAGAATAAATGTCGCTGTAATAATAATAATTATAGTACTTGTACTCTGGGTCAATTGATGGCACTTTCCTGGTGTCTGCCCCTAATTTGATGCGTTTTGGCAGCTTTGGGACCAGTTTGAAGGTGTTGTGTATGCGTTTGAATCCTATGACGTTCGTCAATGTTCGGCGAATTTTGCAAATTCGACAATCGTAATCTGACCCGAACATTGAAACATTCGCTCATCTCTGCTCACTAACATATCCTGAACAGGAACCCATACATTCTGATCAGAGGCGTAACTAAAGTCTGATGGGCATGGTGCAAGATCTGGACCATCCCCCACCCAGGAAAAAAAATAAAATAAAAAAATAAAATATATATATATATATATATATATATATATATATATATATATATATATATATATATATATATATATATATATGATTTCCATCTGGTATATATGTCCCTCATCATGGCCCCTTATCTTACAGCCCCATACTTGTATATACGGTATATATCCCCCATTCTGGTGCTGTTCTTTACTGTATAGAAAAAAAAGCAAAGCATTACACTCCCCAGGGGTGAACACAGAAGTCATAGTGCCCCATAGTCCCCCCTACAGTATTTTGCTCCTACTTATAGTATAATGCACTCCCCATACTCCTCCATACACTATAATGAACCCCATAGTACTCCATACAGTATAATGCACAGCCCATAGTCCTCCCTATTGTATAATGCACTCCCTATACTCCTCCATATAGTATAATGCACCCTCAATAATCCACCATACAGTATAATGCACACCCTATAGTCATGGATGTAGTATAATGCACAGCCTATAGTCCTCTGTATAGTATAATGCACAGCCCATTCTGAAATATGTGCCCCATCCTGGTATATGGCCCTCATCCAGGACCCCATCCTGATATATGGCCCTCATCCTGGTATATATTCCCCATCCTGGTGTATGGCCCTCATCTTGGTATATGGCCCCATCCTAGAATATGGCCCTCATCCTGGTATATGTCCCCCATCCTGGTATATGGCCCTCACCCTGGGCCCCCATCCTGATATATGGTCAATACACAGAAAAAAACAATAAACGCTCCTACTCACCTTCTTAGCACTCACCATGCTGTGCGGCGTCCACATCTGAAGCTGGCAGCTGAGCTTGGTTGATTTTGACAGGAGCACATAACGTCACTGCCATGCATCCCCGGACGCCTCTGATTGGCCAGCAGCATGTATTGCGGAGCACAGATCCGGCAACTTTTTGCGCTGCAATACACTTCAGCTGAATATGTGTTCGAGGATGCACATTCAGCTGAGATAGGGGCTGGCGCCGGCGAGCCCCTTGTCCGCCGGGTACGTTACGGCCCTGATTCTGATGTTCTATTGTATACCTGGCAGGAGCCTATATATTGTGATGACTTCACTATTATATACCACCAGGAGCCCTTACATTATAGTGTCTTTAACAGTGAAACGGCTAGAATATATGGGCTGCAGCCAAGACCTGGAAGGAGACCATACATTGTAGGCTACATTCTTGTTATGCACACGCCCGGGCTGAGCGGCGTGTGCGTGTGATTGTAGTGATTCCACTGGACCGTGCCGGAGAGTGAATGCCTGGAGGGGCTTAACTAGGTATTCACCCGATCCGACCAGGGTCGCACGACGGCATACGACGCCAGTGCACCAAGGAGGAACCGAGCAAAGGGACCAGGTGCTACTCCAGGACAGACCCCTGACACTGCTGTTGACCCACACAGGGGAATACAGGAACAGACTGGTAGGCTGGCACGACTGGTATGCAGGCAGGCGGGTAAGCAGGCAGGGGGGTACAGGCAAGCACAGCTAGAGTGCAGACAGGGAGGCACTAGCAGGTAGGAACACAGGCGGGATAGGACCCAGTACACACTGGGACTCAGGAACAATACAGGCAGAGGGGTACAGGCAAGCACAGCTAGAGTGCAGACAGGGAGGCACTAGCAGGTAGGAACACAGGCGGGATAGGACCCAGTACACACTGGGACTCAGGAACAATACAGGCAGAGGGGTACAGGCAAGCACAGCTAGAGTGCAGACAGGGAGGCACTAGCAGGTAGGGACACTGGCGGGATAGGACCCAGTACACACTGGGACTCAGGAACAGAGCCACAGATGTGGCGGACAAACACAGCAGAGTGAGGCCGCCCAGAGAGGTGAGCGAGAACAGGGCAGGACAAGGCCGCCTGGAGCGGTGAGCAAGAGTAGAGCAGGACAAGGCCGCCAGGAGCGGTGAACAAAGGATCAAAGCTGAGCGAGACTGCTGGAGCAGTGAGCAAGAGTAAAGCAGGACGAGGCCGCCTGGAGCGGTGAGCAAGAGTGGAGCGAGACTGCCGGAGCAGCGAGCAAAAGGGTCAGAGCGGAGCAAGGCTGCCGGAGCAGCGAGCAAAGGAGTCAGAGCAGGCTAGAACCGCCGGAGCGGTAAGCAAAGGAGTCAGAGCAGACTAGAACCGCCGGAGCGGTGAGCAAAGGAGTCAGAGCAGACTAGAACCGCCGGAGCGGTGAGCAAAGGAGTCAGAGCAGACTAGAACCGCCGGAGCGGTGAGCAAAGGAGTCAGAGCAGGCTAGAACCGCCGGAGCAGTGAGCAAAGGAGTCAGAGCAGGCAAGGCTGAGTAGGGGGGACAGGGCTCTGTTCACACGGAACAGACAGGAAGGGAAAGGCAGAGCCAGACACCCACAGGGTACTTGCAGTGAAGTAGCGAGTGGACCACAAACTCACAAACGGGAGTACAGAGACAACAGGCAGGAGTTAGGTACGAGTTCAGACTCTGCAGAAAAAGGAAAGGAACGGACATAGAGAAAAGACAGATGAAAGATAGGAGAGAGTACAGACTGGAACTGAGTGTACGGACGAGGCCGACACAGGAGCGGGACACAGGAGCGGGTCTGGGAATACGGCCCCCAGAGAGGCAGGACGAACAGGCAAGGAGCGTGTTCAGACAGGACAGACAAGATACAGGAGCAGGTCTGGGTAATCGGCCCCCAGAGAGGCGGGACAAACAGGCAAGGAGCATGTTCAGACAGGACAGACAAGATACAGGAACGGATCTAGGTAATCGGCCCCTAGAAGGCAGGAGGAACAGGCTAGGAGCGTGTTCAGACAGGACAGACAAGATACAGGAACGGATCTAGGTAATCGGCCCCTAGAAGGTGGGAGGAACAGGCTAGGAGCGTGTTCAGACAGGCCTGGAAATACAGCCTCCAGGAAAGGCAGCAGGCAAGAGTACACAGACAGGACTCAGTTCAGACACGGGAACTGATACCGCAAGGCAGGAGACAAAGACAGGACTCAGTTCAGACACGGGAACTGATACCGCAAGACAGGAGACAAAGAACGGGACCTGGCATCTTCAGAGTGAAAGCACACACTGAATGAAACACTATGCTCAGGCAGGGATAGATGGGAGCAGCTGAGCTATATACCAGGTGACAGACAGCAATAGGCTGAGGACGCACAAGGGGTGTGACCCACAGCAGGTACAAAAAGCAGGAAGTGATCGGGCGCCGCCCTTAAGCAGCAGAAACAGACACAAACAGACAGCATGGAGGGAAGCCAGAGAGACATTCTGGACTGGAGATCAAGTGCGCGCTCTTGCACAGTGGGAGATGGACCACCATGCAAGGACGCCGCCAGGTATGTTACAATTCTGATAGCTTCATTAACATATACCTGGGAAGAGATCATAGATTCTGCTGCCTCCAATAATATATACCTAGCAGGAGCCCATACATTCTCCTGCCTCCAATAATATATACCTGACAGGAGCCCATACATTCTGCTGCCTCCAATAATATAAACCTGACAGGAGCCCATACATTCTGCTGCCTCCAATATTATAAACCTAACAGGAGCCCATAGATTCTGCTGCCTCTAATAATATATACCTGACAGGAGCCCATACATTCTCCTGCCTCCAATAATATATACCTGACAGGAGCCCATACATTCTCCTGCCTCCAATAATATATACCTGACAGGAGCCCATACATTCTGCTGCCTCCAATAATATATACAGGAGCCCATAGATTCTGCTATCTTCCAGAATGTATGGGCTCCTTCCAGGTCCTGACTACAGCCCATACATTCTAGCTGGCTCACTAGTGAAGACACTAGAATGTATGGGCTCCTTCCAGGTCCTGCAGGTCCTGACTACAGCCCATACATTCTAGCTGGCTCATTAGTGAAGACGCTAGAATGTATGGGCTCCTTCCAGATCCTGACTGCAGGACCTGGAAGGAGCCCATACATTTTAGAGTCTTCACTAGTGAGCTAGCTAGAATGTATGGGCTGTAGTCAGGACCTGGAAGGAGCCCATACATTCTAGCGTCTTCACTAGTGAGTCAGCTAGAATGTATGGGCTGCAGTCAGGACCTGGAAGGAGCCCATACATTCTCATGCCTCCATTAATATATACCTGACAAGAGCCCATAGATTCTCCTGCCTCCAATAATATATACCTGACAGGATCTCATACATTCTCCTGCCTCCAATATTATATACCTGACAATAGCCCATACATTCTCCTGCCTCCAATAATATATACCTGACAGGAGCCCATACATTCTCCTGCCTCCAATATTAAAAACCTGACAGGAGCCCATAGATTCTGCTATCTTCCAGAATGTATGGGCTCCTTCCAGGTCCTGACTGCAGCCCATACATTCTAGCTGGCTCACTAGTGAAGACACTAGAATGTATGGGCTCCTTCCAGGTCCTGCAGATCCTGACTACAACCCATACATTCTAGCTGGCTCATTAGTGAAGACACTAGAATGTATGGGCTCCTTCCAGGTCCTGACTGCAGGACCTCGAAGGAGCCCATACATTCTAGCATCTTCACTAGTGAGCCAGCTAGAATGTATGGGCTGCAGTCAGGACCTGGAAGGAGCCCATACATTCTAGCATCTTCACTAGTGAGCCAGCTAGAATGTATGGGCTGCAGTCAGGACCTGGAAGGAGCCCATACATTCTAGCATCTTCACTAGTGAGCCAGCTAGAATGTATGGCTGTAGTCAGGACCTGGAAGGAGACCATACATTCTGGAAGATAGCAGAATGTATGGGCTCCTGTCAGGTATATATTATTGGAGGCAGGAGAATGTATGGGCTCCTGTCAGGTATATATTATTGGAGGTAGGAGAATGTATGAGCTCCTGTCAGGTATATATTATTGGAGGTAGGAGAATGTATGGGCTCCTGCAGGTATATATTATTGGAGGCAGCAGAATGTATGGGCTCCTGTCAGGTATATATTATTGGAGGCAGGAGAATGTATGGGCTCCTGTCAGGTATATATTATTGGAGGCAGCAGAATCTATGAGCTCCTGTCAGGAATAGATCATTGGAGGCAGCAGAATGTATGGGCTCCTGTCAGGTATATATTATTGGAGGCAGTAGAATGTATGGGCTCCTGTCAGGTATATATTATTGGAGGCAGCAGAATCTATGGGCTCCTGTCAGGTATATATTATTGGAGGCAGCAGAATGTATGGGCTCCTGTCGGGTATATATTATTGGAGGCAGGAGAATGTATGGACTCCTGTCGGGTATATATTATTGGAGGCAGGAGAATGCATGGGCTCCTGTCAGGTATATATTATTGGAGGCAGCAGAATGTATGGGCTCCTGTCAGGTATATATTACTGGAGGCAGGAGAATCTATGGGCTCCTGTCAGTTACATATTATTGGAGGCAGGAGAATGTATGGGCCCCTGTCAGGTATATATTATTGGAGGCAGGAGAAGGTATGGGCTCCTGTCAGGTATATATTATTGGAGGCAGGAGGATGTAAGAGCTCCTCTCAGGTATATAATATTGGAGGCAGCAGAATCTATGGGCTCCTGTCAGGTATATATTATTGGAGGCAGGAGAATGTAAGAGCTCCTGTCAGGTATATATTATTGGAGGCTGCACAATCTATGGGCTCCTGTCAGGTATATATTATTGGAGGCAGGAGAATGTAAGAGCTCCTGTCAGGTATATATTATTGGAGGCTGCAGAATCTATGGGCTCCTGTCAGGTATATATTATTGGAGGCAGGAGAATGTATGGGCTCCTGTCAGGTATATATTATTGGAGGCAGGAGAATGTATGGGCTTCTGTCAGGTATATATTATTGGAGGCAGGAGAATGTATGGGCTCCTGACAGATATATATTATTGGAGGCAGCAGACTGTATGGGCTCCTGTCAGGTATATATTATTGGAGGCAGCAGAATGTATAGGCTCCTGTCGGGTATATATTATTGGAGGCAGCAGAATGTATGGGCTCCTGTCAGGTATATATTACTGGAGGCAGGAGAATCTATGGGCTCCTGTCAGGTATATATTATTGGAGGCAGGAGAATGTATGGACCGCTGTCAGGTATATATTATTGGAGGCAGGAGAATGTATGGGCTCCTGTCAGGTATATATTATTGGAGGCAGGACAATCTATGGGCTCCTGTCAGGTATATATTATTGGAGGCAGGAGAATCTATGGGCTCCTGTCAGGTATATATTATTGGAGGCAGGAGAATCTATGGGCTCCTGTCAGGTATATATTATTGGAGGCAGGAGAATCTATGGGCTCCTGTCAGGTATATATTATTGAAGGCAGGAGAATGTATGGGCTCCTGTCAGGTATATATTATTGGAGGCAGGAAAATGTATGGACTCCTGTCAGGTATATATTATTGGAGGCAGCAGAATCTATGAGCTCCTGTCAGGAATATATTATTGGAGGCAGCAGAATGTATGGGCTCCTGTCAGGTATATATTATTGGAGGCAGTAGAATGTATGGGCTCCTGTCAGGTATATGTTATTGGAGGCAGCAGAATGTATGGGCTCCTGTCAGGTATATAGTATTGGAGGCAGCAGAATGTATGGGCTCCTGTCAGGTATATATTATTTGAGGCAGCAGAATGTATGGGCTCCTGTCAGGTATATATTATTGGAGGCAGCAGAATCTATGGGCTCCTGTCAGGTATATATTATTGGAGGAAGCAGAATCTATGGGCTCCTGTCAGGTATATATAATTGGAGGCAGGAGAATGTATGGGCTACAGTCAGGTATATATTATTGGAGGCAGCAGAATGTATGGGCTCCTATCAGATATATAGTATTGGAGGCAGCAGAATGTATGGGCTCCTGTCAGGTATATATTATTGGAGGCAGCAGAATGTATGGGCTCCTGTCAGGTATATATTATTGGAGGCAGGAGAATGTATGGGCTCCTGTCAGGTATATAGTATTGGAGACAGCAGAATGTATGGGCTCCTGTCAGGTATATATTATTGGAGGCAGGAGAATGTATGGGCTCCTGTCAGGTATATATTATTGGAGGCAGCAGAATGTATGGGCTCCTGTCAGGTATATAATATTGGAGGCAGGAGAATGTATGGGCTCCTGTCAGGTATATAGTATTGGAGACAGCAGAATGTATGGGCTCCTGTCAGGTATATATTATTGGAGGCAGCAGAATGTATGGGCTCCTGTCAGGTATATAGTATTGGAGGCAGCAGAATGTATGGGCTCCTGTCAGGTATATATTATTGGAGGCAGCAGAATCTATGGGCTCCTGTCAGGTATATATTATTGGAGGCAGGAGAATCTATGGGCTCCTGTCAGGTATATATTATTGGAGGCAGGAGAATGTATGGGCTCCTGTCAGGTATATATTATTGGAGGCAGCAGAATCTATGAGCTCCTGTCAGGAATATATTATTGGAGGCAGCAGAATGTATGGGCTCCTTTCAGGTATATATTATTGGAGGCAGTAGAATGTATGGGCTCCTGTCAGGTATATATTATTGGAGGCAGGAGAATGTATGGGCTCCTGTCAGGTATATATTATTGGAGGCAGCAGAATGTATGGGCTCCTGTCAGGTATATATTATTGGAGGCAGGAGAATGTATGGGCTCATGTCAGGTATATATTATTGAAGGTAGGAGAATGTATGGGCTCTTGTGAGGTATATATTATTGGAGGCAGGAGAATGTATGGGCTCCTGCAGGTATATATTATTGGAGGCAGGAGAATGTATGGGCTCCTGTCAGGTATATAGTATTGGAGACAGCAGAATGTATGGCCTCCTTGCAGGTATATATTATTGGAGGCAGCAGAATGTATGGGCTCCTTTCAGGTATATAGTATTGGAGGCAGCAGAATGTATGGGCTCCTGTCTGGTATATATTATTGGAGGCAGCAGAATGTATGGGCTCCTGTCAGGTATATATTATTGGAGGCAGGAGAATCTATGAGCTCCTGTCAGGTATATATTATTGGAGGCAGGAGAATGTATGGGCTCCTGTCAGGTATATATTATTGGAGGCAGCAGAATCTATGAGCTCCTGTCAGGAATATATTATTGGAGGCAGCAGAATGTATGGGCTCCTTTCGGGTATATATTATTGGAGGCAGTAGAATGTATGGGCTCCTGTCAGGTATATATTATTGGAAGCAGGAGAATGTATGGGCTCCTGTCAGGTATATATTATTGGAGGCAGGAGAATGTATGGGCTCCTGCAGGTATATATTATTGGAGGCAGGAGAATGTATGGGCTCCTGTCAGGTATATATTATTGGAGGCAGCAGAATGTATGGGCTCCTTTCAGGTATATAGTATTGGAGGCAGCAGAATGTATGGGCTCCTGTCAGGTATATATTATTGGAGGCAGCAGAATGTATGGGCTCCTGTCAGGTATATATTATTGGAGGCAGGAGAATCTATGGGCTCCTGTCAGGTATATATTATTGGAGGCAGGGGAATGTATGGGCTCCTGTCAGGTATATATTATTGGAGGCAGCAGAATCTATGAGCTCCTGTCAGGAATATATTATTGGAGGCAGCAGAATGTATGGGCTCCTTTCAGGTATATATTATTGGAGGCAGTAGAATGTATGGGCTCCTGTCAGGTATATATTATTGGAGGCAGGAGAATGTATGGGCTCCTGTCAGGTATATATTATTGGAGGCAGCAGAATGTATGGGCTCCTGTCAGGTATATATTATTGGAGGCAGGAGAATGTATGGGCTCCTGTCAGGTATATATTATTGGATGCAGGAGAATGTATGGGCTCCTGCAGGTATATATTATTGGAGGCAGGAGAATGTATGGGCTACTGTCAGGTATATAGCATTGGAGACAGCAGAATGTATGGCCTCCTGGCAGGTATATATTATTGGAGGCAGCAGAATGTATGGGCTCCTTTCAGGTATATAGTATTGGAGGCAGCAGAATGTATGGGCTCCTGTCAGGTATATATTATTGGAGGCAGCAGAATGTATGGGCTCCTGTCAGGTATATATTATTGGAGGCAGCAGAATCTATGGGCTCCTGTCAGGTATATATTATTGGAGGCAGCAGACTATATGGGCTCCTGTCAGGTATATAGTATTGGAGGCAGCAGAATGTATGGGCTCCTGTCAGGTATATATTATTGGAGGCGGCAGAATGTATGGGCTCCTGTCAGGTATATATTATTGGAGGCAGGAGAATGTATGGGCTCCTGTCAGGTATATATTATTGGAGGCAGGAGAATGTATGGGCTCCTGTCAGGTATATATTATTGGAGGCAGCAGAATGTATGGGCTCCTGTCAGGTATATATTATTGGAGGCAGCAGAATGTATGGGCTCCTGTCAAGTATATATTATTAGAGGTAGGAGAATGTATGGGCTCCTGTCAGGTATATAGTATTGGAGGCAGCAGAATGTATGGGCTCCTGTCAGGTATATATTATTTGAGGCAGCAGAATGTATGGGCTCCTGTCAGGTATATATTATTGGAGGCAGCAGAATCTATGGGCTCCTGTCAGGTATATATTATTGGAGGCAGCAGAATCTATGGGCTCCTGTCAGGTATATATTATTGGAGGCAGGAGAATGTATGGGCTCTTGTCAGGTATATATTATTGGAGGCAGCAGAATGTATGGGCTCCTGTCAGGTATACAGTATTGGAGGCAGCAGAATGTATGGGCTCCTGTCAGGTATATATTATTGGATGCAGGAGAATGTATGGGCTCCTGCAGGTATATATTATTGGAGGCAGGAGAATGTATGGGCTACTGTCAGGTATATAGTATTGGAGACAGCAGAATGTATGGCCTCCTGGCAGGTATATATTATTGGAGGCAGCAGAATGTATGGGCTCCTTTCAGGTATATAGTATTGGAGGCAGCAGAATGTATGGGCTCCTGTCAGGTATATATTATTGGAGGCAGCAGAATGTATGGGCTCCTGTCAGGTATATATTATTGGAGGCAGCAGAATCTATGGGCTCCTGTCAGGTATATATTATTGGAGGCAGCAGACTATATGGGCTCCTGTCAGGTATATAGTATTGTAGGCAGCAGAATGTATGGGCTCCTGTCAGGTATATATTATTGGAGGCGGCAGAATGTATGGGCTCCTGTCAGGTATATATTATTGGAGGCAGGAGAATGTATGGGCTCCTGTCAGGTATATATTATTGGAGGCAGGAGAATGTATGGGCTCCTGTCAGGTATATATTATTGGAGGCAGCAGAATGTATGGGCTCCTGTCAGGTATATATTATTGGAGGCAGCAGAATGTATGGGCTCCTGTCAAGTATATATTATTAGAGGTAGGAGAATGTATGGGCTCCTGTCAGGTATATAGTATTGGAGGCAGCAGAATGTATGGGCTCCTGTCAGGTATATATTATTTGAGGCAGCAGAATGTATGGGCTCCTGTCAGGTATATATTATTGGAGGCAGCAGAATCTATGGGCTCCTGTCAGGTATATATTATTGGAGGCAGCAGAATCTATGGGCTCCTGTCAGGTATACAGTATTGGAGGCAGCAGAATGTATGGGCTCCTGACAGGTATATATTATTGGAGGCAGCAGAATGTATGGGCTCCTGTCAGGTATATATTATTGGAGGCAGGAGAATATATGGGCTCCTGTCAGGTATATATTATTGGAGGCAGGAGAATGTATGGGCTCCTGTCAGGTATATATTATTGGAGGCAGCAGAATGTATGGGCTCCTGTCAGGTATATATTATTGGTGCCAGGAGAATGTATGGGCTCCTGTCAGGTATATATTTTTGGAGGCAGCAGAATGTATGGGCTCCTGCCAGGTATAAATTATTGGAGGTAGGAGAATGTATGGGCTCCTGTCAGGTATATATTATTGGAGGCAGGAGAATGTATGGGCTCCTGTCAGGTATATGTTATTGGAGGCAGCAGAATCTATGGGCTCCTGTCAGGTATATATTATTGGAGACAGCAGAATCTATGGGCTCCTATCAGGTATATATTATTGGAGGCAGCAGAATCTATGGGCTCCTGTAAGGTATATATTATTGGAGGCAAGAGAATGTATGGGCTCCTGTCAGGTATATAGTATTGGAGGCAGCAGAATGTATGGGCTCCTGTCAGGTATATAGTATTGGGGCAGCAGAATCTATGGGCTCCTGTCAGGTATATATTACTGCAGGTAGCAGAATGTATGGGCTCGTACCGGGTATATATTATTGGAGGCAGCAGAATCTATGGGCTCCTGTCAGGTATATATTATTGGAGCCAGCAGAATCTATGGGCTCCTGTCAGGTATATATTATTGGAGGCAGCAGAATCTATGGGCTCCTGTCAGGTATATATTATTGGAGCCAGCAGAATCTATGGGCTCCTGTCAGGTATATAGTATTGGAGGCAGCAGAATGTATGGGCTCCTGTCAGGTATATATTATTGGAGGCGGCAGAATGTATGGGCTCCTGTCAGGTATATATTATTGGAGGCAGGAGAATGTATGGGCTCCTGTCAGGTATATATTATTGGAGGCAGGAGAATGTATGGGCTCCTGTCAGGTATATATTATTGGAGGCAGCAGAATGTATGGGCTCCTGTCAGGTATATATTATTGGAGGCAGCAGAATGTATGGGCTCCTTTCAGGTATATAGTATTGGAGGCAGCAGAATGTATGGGCTCCTGTCTGGTATATATTATTGGAGGCAGCAGAATGTATGGGCTCCTGTCAGGTATATATTATTGGAGGCAGGAGAATCTATGAGCTCCTGTCAGGTATATATTATTGGAGGCAGGAGAATGTATGGGCTCCTGTCAGGTATATATTATTGGAGGCAGCAGAATCTATGAGCTCCTGTCAGGAATATATTATTGGAGGCAGCAGAATGTATGGGCTCCTTTCGGGTATATATTATTGGAGGCAGTAGAATGTATGGGCTCCTGTCAGGTATATATTATTGGAAGCAGGAGAATGTATGGGCTCCTGTCAGGTATATATTATTGGAGGCAGGAGAATGTATGGGCTCCTGCAGGTATATATTATTGGAGGCAGGAGAATGTATGGGCTCCTGTCAGGTATATATTATTGGAGGCAGCAGAATGTATGGGCTCCTTTCAGGTATATAGTATTGGAGGCAGCAGAATGTATGGGCTCCTGTCAGGTATATATTATTGGAGGCAGCAGAATGTATGGGCTCCTGTCAGGTATATATTATTGGAGGCAGGAGAATCTATGGGCTCCTGTCAGGTATATATTATTGGAGGCAGGGGAATGTATGGGCTCCTGTCAGGTATATATTATTGGAGGCAGCAGAATCTATGAGCTCCTGTCAGGAATATATTATTGGAGGCAGCAGAATGTATGGGCTCCTTTCAGGTATATATTATTGGAGGCAGTAGAATGTATGGGCTCCTGTCAGGTATATATTATTGGAGGCAGGAGAATGTATGGGCTCCTGTCAGGTATATATTATTGGAGGCAGCAGAATGTATGGGCTCCTGTCAGGTATATATTATTGGAGGCAGGAGAATGTATGGGCTCCTGTCAGGTATATATTATTGGATGCAGGAGAATGTATGGGCTCCTGCAGGTATATATTATTGGAGGCAGGAGAATGTATGGGCTACTGTCAGGTATATAGCATTGGAGACAGCAGAATGTATGGCCTCCTGGCAGGTATATATTATTGGAGGCAGCAGAATGTATGGGCTCCTTTCAGGTATATAGTATTGGAGGCAGCAGAAT
The DNA here is from genome assembly GCF_046119375.1 of Phyllobates terribilis. Lineage (NCBI taxonomy): Eukaryota > Metazoa > Chordata > Amphibia > Anura > Dendrobatidae > Phyllobates > Phyllobates terribilis. Next base: position 49,303,659 of record NW_027362765.1, read on the forward strand.
GTATGGGCTCCTGTCAGGTATATATTATTGGAGGCAGCAGAATGTATGGGCTCCTGTCAGGTATATATTATTGGAGGCAGCAGAATCTATGGGCTCCTGTCAGGTATATATTATTGGAGGCAGCAGACTATATGGGCTCCTGTCAGGTATATAGTATTGGAGGCAGCAGAATGTATGGGCTCCTGTCAGGTATATATTATTGGAGGCGGCAGAATGTATGGGCTCCTGTCAGGTATATATTATTGGAGGCAGGAGAATGTATGGGCTCCTGTCAGGTATATATTATTGGAGGCAGGAGAATGTATGGGCTCCTGTCAGGTATATATTATTGGAGGCAGCAGAATGTATGGGCTCCTGTCAGGTATATATTATTGGAGGCAGCAGAATGTATGGGCTCCTGTCAAGTATATATTATTAGAGGTAGGAGAATGTATGGGCTCCTGTCAGGTATATAGTATTGGAGGCAGCAGAATGTATGGGCTCCTGTCAGGTATATATTATTTGAGGCAGCAGAATGTATGGGCTCCTGTCAGGTATATATTATTGGAGGCAGCAGAATCTATGGGCTCCTGTCAGGTATATATTATTGGAGGCAGCAGAATCTATGGGCTCCTGTCAGGTATATATTATTGGAGGCAGGAGAATGTATGGGCTCTTGTCAGGTATATATTATTGGAGGCAGCAGAATGTATGGGCTCCTGTCAGGTATACAGTATTGGAGGCAGCAGAATGTATGGGCTCCTGTCAGGTATATATTATTGGATGCAGGAGAATGTATGGGCTCCTGCAGGTATATATTATTGGAGGCAGGAGAATGTATGGGCTACTGTCAGTTATATAGTATTGGAGACAGCAGAATGTATGGCCTCCTGGCAGGTATATATTATTGGAGGCAGCAGAATGTATGGGCTCCTTTCAGGTATATAGTATTGGAGGCAGCAGAATGTATGGGCTCCTGTCAGGTATATATTATTGGAGGCAGCAGAATGTATGGGCTCCTGTCAGGTATATATTATTGGAGGCAGCAGAATCTATGGGCTCCTGTCAGGTATATATTATTGGAGGCAGCAGACTATATGGGCTCCTGTCAGGTATATAGTATTGGAGGCAGCAGAATGTATGGGCTCCTGTCAGGTATATATTATTGGAGGCGGCAGAATGTATGGGCTCCTGTCAGGTATATATTATTGGAGGCAGGAGAATGTATGGGCTCCTGTCAGGTATATATTATTGGAGGCAGGAGAATGTATGGGCTCCTGTCAGGTATATATTATTGGAGGCAGCAGAATGTATGGGCTCCTGTCAGGTATATATTATTGGAGGCAGCAGAATGTATGGGCTCCTGTCAAGTATATATTATTAGAGGTAGGAGAATGTATGGGCTCCTGTCAGGTATATAGTATTGGAGGCAGCAGAATGTATGGGCTCCTGTCAGGTATATATTATTTGAGGCAGCAGAATGTATGGGCTCCTGTCAGGTATATATTATTGGAGGCAGCAGAATCTATGGGCTCCTGTCAGGTATATATTATTGGAGGCAGCAGAATCTATGGGCTCCTGTCAGGTATACAGTATTGGAGGCAGCAGAATGTATGGGCTCCTGACAGGTATATATTATTGGAGGCAGCAGAATGTATGGGCTCCTGTCAGGTATATATTATTGGAGGCAGGAGAATATATGGGCTCCTGTCAGGTATATATTATTGGAGGCAGGAGAATGTATGGGCTCCTGTCAGGTATATATTATTGGAGGCAGCAGAATGTATGGGCTCCTGTCAGGTATATATTATTGGTGCCAGGAGAATGTATGGGCTCCTGTCAGGTATATATTTTTGGAGGCAGCAGAATGTATGGGCTCCTGCCAGGTATAAATTATTGGAGGTAGGAGAATGTATGGGCTCCTGTCAGGTATATATTATTGGAGGCAGGAGAATGTATGGGCTCCTGTCAGGTATATGTTATTGGAGGCAGCAGAATCTATGGGCTCCTGTCAGGTATATATTATTGGAGACAGCAGAATCTATGGGCTCCTATCAGGTATATATTATTGGAGGCAGCAGAATCTATGGGCTCCTGTAAGGTATATATTATTGGAGGCAAGAGAATGTATGGGCTCCTGTCAGGTATATAGTATTGGAGGCAGCAGAATGTATGGGCTCCTGTCAGGTATATAGTATTGGGGCAGCAGAATCTATGGGCTCCTGTCAGGTATATATTACTGCAGGTAGCAGAATGTATGGGCTCGTACCGGGTATATATTATTGGAGGCAGCAGAATCTATGGGCTCCTGTCAGGTATATATTATTGGAGCCAGCAGAATCTATGGGCTCCTGTCAGGTATATATTATTGGAGGCAGCAGAATCTATGGGCTCCTGTCAGGTATATATTATTGGAGCCAGCAGAATCTATGGGCTCCTGTCAGGTATATAGTATTGGAGGCAGCAGAATGTATGGGCTCCTGTCAGGTATATATTATTGGAGGCGGCAGAATGTATGGGCTCCTGTCAGGTATATATTATTGGAGGCAGGAGAATGTATGGGCTCCTGTCAGGTATATATTATTGGAGGCAGGAGAATGTATGGGCTCCTGTCAGGTATATATTATTGGAGGCAGCAGAATGTATGGGCTCCTGTCAGGTATATATTATTGGAGGCAGCAGAATGTATGGGCTCCTGTCAGGTATATATTATTAGAGGTAGGAGAATGTATGGGCTCCTGTAAGGTATATAGTATTGGAGGCAGCAGAATGTATGGGCTCCTGTCAGGTATATATTATTTGAGGCAGCAGAATGTATGGGCTCCTGTCAGGTATATATTATTGGAGGCAGCAGAATCTATGGGCTCCTGTCAGGTATATATTATTGGAGGCAGCAGAATCTATGGGCTCCTGTCAGGTATATATTATTGGAGGCAGGAGAATGTATGGGCTCTTGTCAGGTATATATTATTGGAGGCAGCAGAATGTATGGGCTCCTGTCAGGTATACAGTATTGGAGGCAGCAGAATGTATGGGCTCCTGTCAGGTATATATTATTGGAGGCAGCAGAATGTATGGGCTCCTGTCAGGTATATATTATTGGAGGCAGGAGAATATATGGGCTCCTGTCAGGTATATATTATTGGAGGCAGGAGAATGTATGGGCTCCTGTCAGGTATATATTATTGGAGGCAGCAGAATGTATGGGCTCCTGTCAGGTATATATTATTGGTGCCAGGAGAATGTATGGGCTCCTGTCAGGTATATATTTTTGGAGGCAGCAGAATGTATGGGCTCCTGCCAGGTATATATTATTGGAGGTAGGAGAATGTATGGGCTCCTGTCAGGTATATATTATTGGAGGCAGGAGAATGTATGGGCTCCTGTCAGGTATATGTTATTGGAGGCAGCAGAATCTATGGGCTCCTGTCAGGTATATATTATTGGAGACAGCAGAATCTATGGGCTCCTATCAGGTATATATTATTGGAGGCAGGAGAATCTATGGGCTCCTGTAAGGTATATATTATTGGAGGCAAGAGAATGTATGGGCTCCTGTCAGGTATATAGTATTGGAGGCAGCAGAATGTATGGGCTCCTGTCAGGTATATAGTATTGGAGGCAGCAGAATGTATGGGCTCCTGTCAGGTATATAGTTTTGGGGCAGCAGAATCTATGGGCTCCTGTCAGGTATATATTACTGCAGGTAGCAGAATGTATGGGCTCGTACCGGGTATATATTATTGGAGGCAGCAGAATCTATGGGCTCCTGTCAGGTATATATTATTGGAGCCAGCAGAATCTATGGGCTCCTGTCAGGTATATATTATTGGAGGCAGCAGAATCTATGGGCTCCTGTCAGGTATATATTATTGGAGCCAGCAGAATCTATGGGCTCCTGTCAGGTATATATTATTGGAGGCAGCAGAATCTATGGGCTCCTGTCAGGTATATATTATTGGAGGCAGCAGAATGTATGGGCTCCTGTCAGGTATATATTATTGGAGGTAGCAGAATGTATGGGCTCCTGTCAGGTATATATTATTGGAGGCAGCAGAATGTATGGGCTCCTGTCAGGTATATATTATTGAAGGCAGCAGAATGTATGGGCTCCTGTCGGGTATATATTATTGGAGGCAGGAGAATGTATTGGCTCCTGTCGGGTATATATTATTGGAGGCAGGAGAATGTATGGGATCCTGTCAGGTATATATTATTGGAGGCAGCAGAATGTACGGGCTCCTGTCAGGTATATATTACTGGAGGCAGGAGAATCTATGGGCTCCTGTCAGGTATATATTATTGGAGGCAGGAGAATGTATGGGCCCTTGTCAGGTATATATTATTGGAGGCAGGAGAATGTATGGGCTCCTGTCAGGTATATATTATTGAAGGCAGGAGGATGTAAGAGCTCCTGTCAGGTATATATTATTGGAGGCAGCAGAATCTACGGGCTCCTGTCAGGTATATATTATTGGAGGCAGGAGAATGTAAGAGCTCCTGTCAGGTATATATTATTGGAGGCTGCAGAATCTATGGGCTCCTGTCAGGTATATATTATTGGAGGCAGGAGAATGTAAGATCTCCTGTCGGGTATATATTATTGGAGGCAGGAGAATGTATTGGCTCCTGTCGGGTATTTATTATTGGAGGCAGGAGAATGTATGGGCTCCTGTCAGGTATATATTATTGGAGGCAGCAGAATGTACGGGCTCCTGTCAGGTATATATTACTGGAGGCAGGAGAATCTACGGGCTCCTGTCAGGTATATATTATTGGAGGCAGGAGAATGTATGGGCCCTTGTCAGGTATATATTATTGGAGGCAGGAGAATGTATGGGCTCCTGTCAGGTATATATTATTGGAGGCAGGAGGATGTAAGAGCTCCTGTCAGGTATATATTATTGGAGGCAGCAGAATCTATGGGCTCCTGTCAGGTATATATTATTGGAGGCAGGAGAATGTAAGAGCTCCTGTCAGGTATATATTATTGGAGGCTGCAGAATCTATGGGCTCCTGTCAGGTATATATTATTGGAGGCAGAAGAATGTAAGAGCTCCTGTCAGGTATATATTATTGCAGGCTGCAGAATCTATGGGCTCCTGTCAGGTATATATTATTGGAGGCAGGAGAATCTATAGGCTCCTGTCAGGTATATATTATTGGAGGCAGCAGAATCTATGGGCTCCTGTCAGGTATATATTATTGGAGGCAGCAGAATGTATGGGCTCCTGTCGGGTATATATTATTGGAGGCAGCAGAATCTATGGGCTCCTGTCAGGTATATAGTATTGAAGGCAGCAGAATCTATGGGCTCCTGTCAGGTATATATTACTGCAGGCAGCAGAATGTATGGGCTCCTACCAGGTATATATTGTTGGAGGCAGCAGAATCTATGGGCTCCTGTCAGGTATATATTACTGCAGGCAGCAGAATGTATGGGCTACTACCAGGTATATATTATTGGAGGCAGCAGAATCTATGGGCTCCTGTCAGGTATGTATTATTGGAGCCAGCAGAATCTATGGGCTCCTGTCAGGTATATATTATTGGAGGCAGCAGAATGTATGGGCTCCTGTCAGGTATATATTATTGGAGGCAGCAGAATGTATGGGCTTCTGTCAGGTATATATTATTGAACGCAGTAGAATGTATGGGCTCCTGTCAGGTATATATTATTGGAGGCAGCAGAATGTATGGGCTCCTGTCGGGTATATATTATTGGAGGCAGGAGAATGTATTGGCTCCTGTCAGGTATATATTATTGGAGGCAGGAGAATGTATGGGCTCCTGTCAGGTATATATTATTGGAGGCAGCAGAATGTACGGGCTCCTGTCAGGTATATATTACTGGAGGCAGGAGAATCTATGGGCTCCTGTCAGGTATATATTATTGGAGGCAGGAGAATGTATGGGCCCTTGTCAGGTATATATTATTGGAGGCAGGAGAATGTATGGGCTCTTGTCAGGTATATATTATTGGAGGCAGGAGGATGTAAGAGCTCCTGTCAGGTATATATTATTGGAGGCAGCAGAATCTATGGGCTCCTGTCAGGTATATATTATTGGAGGCAGGAGAATGTAAGAGCTCCTGTCAGGTATATATTTTTGGAGGCTGCAGAATCTATGGGCTCCTGTCAGGTATATATTATTTGAGGCAGGAGAATGTAAGAGCTCCTGTCAGATATATATTATTGGAGGCTGCAGAATCTATGGGCTCCTGTCAGGTATATATTATTGGAGGCATGAGAATCTATAGGCTCCTGTCAGGTATATATTATTGGAGGCAGGAGAATGTATGGGCTTCTGTCAGGTATATATTATTGGAGGCAGGAGAATGTATGAGCTCCTGTCAGGTATATATTATTGGAGGCAGGAGAATGTATGGGCTCCTGTCAGGTATATATTATTGGAGGCAGCAGAATCTATGGGCTCCTGTCAGGTATATATTATTGGAGACAGCAGAGTCTATGGGCTCCTGTCAGGTATATATTATTGCAGGCAGCAGAATGTATGGGCTCCTGTCAGGTATATATCATTGGAGGCAGGAGAATGTATGGGCTCCTGTCAGGTATATATTATTGGAGGCAGGAGAATGTATGGGCTCCTGACAGGTATATATTATTGGAGGCAGCAGAATCTATGGGCTCCTGTCAGGTATATATTATTGGAGGCAGCAGAATGTATGTGCTCCTGTCGGGTATATATTATTGGAGGCAGCAGAATCTATGGGCTCCTGTCAGGTATATATTATTGGAGGCAGGAGAATGTATGGGCTCCTGTCAGGTATATATTATTGGAGGCAGCAGAATCTATGGGCTCCTGTCAGGTATATATTATTGGAGGCAGCAGACTGTATGGGCTCCTGTCGGGTATATATTATTGGAGGCAGGAGAATGTATGGGCTCCTGTCGGGTATATATTATTAGAGGCTGGAGAATGCATGGGCTCCTGTCAGGTATATATTATTGGAGGCAGCAGAATGTATGGGCTCCTGTCGGGTATATATTATTAGAGGCTGGAGAATGCATGGGCTCCTGTCAGATATATATTATTGGAGGCAGGAGAATGTATGGGCTCCAGTCAGGTATATATTATTGGAGACAGCAGAATGTATGGGCTCCTGTCAGGTATATATTATTGGAGGCAGGAGAATGTATGGGCCCCTGTCAGGTATATATTATTGGAGGCAGGAGGATGTAAGAGCTCCTGTCAGGTATATATTATTGGAGGCAGCAGAATCTATGGGCTCCTGTCAGGTATATATTATTGGAGGCAGGAGAATGTAAGAGCTCCTGTCAGGTATATATTTTTGGAGGCTGCAGAATCTATGGGCTCCTGTCAGGTATATATTATTTGAGGCAGGAGAATGTAAGAGCTCCTGTCAGATATATATTATTGGAGGCTGCAGAATCTATGGGCTCCTGTCAGGTATATATTATTGGAGGCATGAGAATCTATAGGCTCCTGTCAGGTATATATTATTGGAGGCAGGAGAATGTATGGGCTTCTGTCAGGTATATATTATTGGAGGCAGGAGAATGTATGAGCTCCTGTCAGGTATATATTATTGGAGGCAGGAGAATGTATGGGCTCCTGTCAGGTATATATTATTGGAGGCAGCAGAATCTATGGGCTCCTGTCAGGTATATATTATTGGAGACAGCAGAGTCTATGGGCTCCTGTCAGGTATATATTATTGCAGGCAGCAGAATGTATGGGCTCCTGTCAGGTATATATCATTGGAGGCAGGAGAATGTATGGGCTCCTGTCAGGTATATATTATTGGAGGCAGGAGAATGTATGGGCTCCTGACAGGTATATATTATTGGAGGCAGCAGAATCTATGGGCTCCTGTCAGGTATATATTATTGGAGGCAGCAGAATGTATGTGCTCCTGTCGGGTATATATTATTGGAGGCAGCAGAATCTATGGGCTCCTGTCAGGTATATATTATTGGAGGCAGGAGAATGTATGGGCTCCTGTCAGGTATATATTATTGGAGGCAGCAGAATCTATGGGCTCCTGTCAGGTATATATTATTGGAGGCAGCAGACTGTATGGGCTCCTGTCGGGTATATATTATTGGAGGCAGGAGAATGTATGGGCTCCTGTCGGGTATATATTATTAGAGGCTGGAGAATGCATGGGCTCCTGTCAGGTATATATTATTGGAGGCAGCAGAATGTATGGGCTCCTGTCGGGTATATATTATTAGAGGCTGGAGAATGCATGGGCTCCTGTCAGATATATATTATTGGAGGCAGGAGAATGTATGGGCTCCAGTCAGGTATATATTATTGGAGACAGCAGAATGTATGGGCTCCTGTCAGGTATATATTATTGGAGGCAGGAGAATGTATGGGCCCCTGTCAGGTATATATTATTGGAGGCAGCAGAGTGTATGGGCTCCTGTCAGGTATATATTATTGGAGGCAGCAGAATCTATGGGCTCCTGTCAGGTATATATTATTGGAGGCATGAGAATGTATGGGCTCCTGTCAGGTCCTGACTACAGCCCATACATTCTAGCTGGCTCACTAGTGAAGACGCTAGAATGTATGGGCTCCTTCCAGGTCCTGACTGCAGCCCATACATTCTAGCTGGCTCACTAGTGAAGACGCTAGAATGTATGTGACGCGCCCCCTGGGCCTGTGCTGCTTCTGCTGCGCAGGGGGATACCCGGAGCCGGATCTGCTGGGGATAGTAGTCCTCGTGGCGGTGACCCGGTCCGTGCCCAGGGTGTCAAACTAAGTGGCGATGTTTTTATTGGCAGATGTGATATTGTTCGACTACGCCACCCGTTGAATGCGGTTACGAAACCGCCGCTGCAGGGCAGACCGCTGAGGCCGGTGGTACAGTTGTGCAGCGTGGGTAGTATAACCCCCAACGGGAGGGGTATGGCCTCAGGGCAGCGGACGTGGATGATGGGGATGGTAGAATTGCACGCAGGCACCAGGAACCACTCAGAGACGGTGCGGTGTAGTTCAGGGTCTTTACTGGTGACAAAGATAGACCCTCCCGGGAGTACTGGCTAGCGGTCGGGGTCTGGTCAGTCCGTGAGCAGACAGGATCTCCCCTGGCCAGGCGGAGTTGTAGGCCTCCCCAACTAACTGTACTCTTCTTGGCTACCTTGCTAGAAGCGGGTAAAAGTAGCCCACGTCCCTGAGTGTACCGTGTGGTGCTCACCCGTATGGCCGGTGACTCGGGGCCTTCTGGTAGCCTCCGCTCCACGACGGCGGTGCTGGTCCCTTGCGTGTGACCGTGGTTTCGGGTTTCTTGGCCAGAGGACCTGAAATCCCCTGCCGGTCGGTTTCTGCTGCTGGGTATGGAACAGTCCCCACAGCCTCGGACTCCGTGTCCGGTGAGATCTCTTCAGCCAAGGCGAGCTATCTAGCTTCCAGCCTCTGGCACTCACTCCTGCTCCTACAGGGCTCCTGTTGTCACTTTCCCTGCAACTGCTCCACACCAGACCAGACTATGTCTCTGTCTCTGTCTGTGTTCTTTTCTAACCCCACCTCAGCCCCAGTTTATATAGGGGAAGAACTCCCCTCCCAGGACTGGGCAGGAGGTGTGGCATGCTTAGGATTCCTGACCAGGAGACCTCCCACCTGCTCACAGACGTAATATTGCTATTACTGTGGTAACCAGACCCCTGGGGTTCCACATTCCCCCCTAGTAAAATTTAGTACTCCGGGACTAAACATATTTTTTTGAAAACATAACAGGGTATAAACAGGAACAATACAATAAGGAAAAAAAACACATTAGGGTGGTCACGGCGTGTCCGCAACTGGGTGCAATTTTTGAAGCAAAAAGGGTGTCCATTTCACCAAAGAACAGGGAGTCGTAACCAGGTAGGGGTCTGTTCTGCCCCGAGTCTTTAACAGTCTTTAGTCCGTTCCTGGGTTACGCTCCAAACATATATACAACAGAGTTCCGGTTAATCCACAAAAGACACCTATAAAATAACTAGAAAAAACATAATTATTTACAAGCAACAGTAAACAGGTAAATATTAATAAAACAGTCTAAACACTTTAGATCCTCCAACGTACGGGCAACTGGCCTCTAGTGGCTCTAGTGGACCTACGGAGCTCACTAACTGGTCCTGCACTACAGGGTGTAGGAGCTGTTAAAGGTAAGCTGGGCAGCTGTCTACGGACTCTTTGGCTCACTAGGGGCACGGCAGGCTCACTATAAGCAGAGGGTCGATTCTCCTGGTCTGCTTGTGTGGGGTCTTTTGCCTCCTGGACCGGCTGCTCTTCCAGCTCTACCTGTTTTTCCGTAGGCACTTGGGATGCTGGCTGGAGGAAGGTGAAGACGGGTACCACAACAGCGCCATTTACTTGTGTCCAAGACCGAGGGAAGTCTCCGAGTACAGTACTGACCATCTCTTCCCTTTTCTCTGCGGGTCGAGGGTTTTCTTGATCTTCTTCAGGGTTTCGTAGTTGCTCGGGACACTTCTTCAGGTGATCTCGGGAGACAATGGCTGTGGTTTCTCCTCCATCCTTACTGATTGTGCAGATTTTTGGGTTTTCATGGCTTGATGGCAGTATGGTGTACGGGTCCTTCTCCCACTGGTCGTCCAACTTGTGGAGCCGTCTTTTCCTCTTCAAGACCTGCTCTCCAGGTACCAGGGGAACAGCGGGAGCATGCTGGTTGTAAGTCTTCTCCTGTCTTTCTCTTGCTTGACAGAGACTTCGCTCAACGCTCTCCTGTACTTTCCGGTACTGCTGCTGCCTCTCTGTGTCCCAGTCTGCTTCTGGTGAAGTGTCCTCGGGTGTCAGGACTCCCATATCCAGATCAACAGGCAGCTTACCAGGTCTTGCTCTCATTAGGTAAGCCGGGGTACAGTTGGTAGAACCTACAGGGATGTGGTTGTATAGGTCCACCAGATCAGGCAGTTTCTCAGGCCACAGACTGCATTCTTCCAGGGGCAATGTTTTCAGAAGGTCTATCACCACCTGGTTCATCTTCTCGCAAAGTCCATTGGTTTGCGGATGATAGGGTGTTGTTCTTATCTTCCGGCAGCCATACAGAGTGCAGAACTCCTGGAAGACTTCCGCTTCAAAGGCAGGTCCCTGGTCCGTCAGCACCTGCTCTGGGTATCCGTGTGGACGACAGAAGTGCTGCTGGAAGGCTCTAGCTGCTGTTTGAGCCGTTAAGTCCTTGACGGGGACTACAACCAAGAACCGGGAGTAGTGATCCACGATGGTTAACGCATAGACGTAGCCACTTCTGCTGGGGGTCAGTTTTACATGGTCCAAGGCTACCAGTTCCAACGGCTGCCTGGTGACGATGGACTGCAGGGGAGTCTTCTGGCTGGCACGGTCCTTCCTTCTTAGGTTGCATGGGCCACAGTCTCTGCACCACCTCTCGATGGTTCCTCTCATGCCTACCCAGTGGAACCGCCCGCGCAGCAGGAACTCCAGCTTCTTCCATCCGAAGTGCCCAGCTCCGTCGTGGTATGCCTCCAGTACCATTGCCGCGTCTCTTCTTGGCACCACTACTTGCCAGACCAGTTCATGCGTCCGGGAGTTAACCATTCTGCGGCACAACTTCCCCTTGTAAAGGAACAGTCGACTCTTCTCAGCCCACAGTTGCTTGGTCTCCTCCGGAGCGTCTGGGTCAAGGCGGGCATCTGGCTGAGTCAGCATCTCCTTCACCAGTCGGACGGCGGGGTCACTGTCTTGCGTTTCTGCCCAGTTGTAATGAGGTAAGGGGTTGAACGTAGCGGATTGCTTACCCCTTACACGGTGGGAATACTGGGTAGTCCCATGACGGTGAAACGCGGGGAGTTCAACTTCTTCCAGTTCCCCTGGATCTTCCCCTACGTCCGGTAGGTTTGGCATTCTGGACAATGCATCCGCGTTGGTATTGGAGCGTCCTGCCTGGTATTTGATCGTGAACTCATAGTTGGACAGGCGGGCCATCCATCTCTGCTCCAGGGCACCGAGTCTTGCAGTGTCCAGGTGTGTCAACGGGTTGTTATCCGTGTACACGGTGAACCGCGAAGAGGCGAGGTAGTGCTTAAAGCGTTCGGTGACTGCCCACACCACTGCCAGGAACTCTAGCTTAAATGAGCTGTAATTCTCAGGGTTTCTTTCGGTGGGTCGCAGTTTTCGGCTGGCGTAAGCAATTACCCGTTCTCTCCCCTGCTGGATCTGGGACAGTACGGCTCCTAGCCCGATGTTACTTGCGTTGGTGTAGAGGATAAAGGGCTGGCTGTAATCAGGGTACGCCAGGATTTCATCCCCCGTGAGGGCCATCTTCAGCTGGCGGAAGGACTCTTTTTCCAGCTTCTCCCATCTGAAGGGCGGCTTCTGGTTCTTGGCCTTCCTGGACTGGCCTATCAGGAGGTCCTGCATAGGAGCTGCCTTTTTGGTGAAACCGGGAATGAATCTTCGGTAGTAGCCTACCAACCCGAGGAACTGCCGCACTTCCTTTACGCTGGAGGGTCTTGGCCATTCCTTAATCGCGGTGATCTTATCAGGGTCGGGGGCCACTCCGTCAGCACTCACCACGTGTCCCAGGTACTGCACTTTTGGTTTTAGCAGGTGACACTTCGACGGTTTCACCTTCAGACCGTAGTTTGCCAGGGCTTCAAACACCTCCGCCAGGTGTTTCAGGTGGTCCTCGTAGGTTTTGGAATAAACTATAACATCGTCCAGGTACAGCAGGACCGTCTCAAAGTTCCGGTGTCCCAGACAGCATTCCATCAATCGTTGGAAGGTTCCTGGTGCGTTGCAGAGTCCGAACGGCATGCAGGTAAACTCGCGAAGTCCCATCGGGGTAGTGAATGCGGTCTTCTCCCGGTCCGCCTCTGCGACAGGAACCTGCCAGTACCCGCTAGTGAGATCCAAAGTGGAGAAGAAGTTAGCAGATTTTAAAGCAGCCAAAGACTCCTCTATCCTTGGTAAGGGGTACGCATCTTTGTGTGTGATACGGTTGATTTTCCGGTAATCTACACACATTCTCATGGTGTTGTCTTTTTTTTTAACCAAGACTAGTGGAGCTGCCCAGGGGCTACAGCTATCCCTGATTACCCCAGCCTCCTTCATGTCTCTAAGCATCCCCTTGTCGTGTTGGTAGTGTGCAGGGGGTACGGGACGATACCTTTCCTTTATGGGAGGATGATCTCCCGTGGGGATGTGATGTTCCACTCCCTTTACTCGCCCGAAGTCCAGCGGGTGTTTACTGAACACTCTCTCGTATTCCTGGATCACCCGGTAGACTCCCTGCTTTTGGTGAGCAGGTGTGGAGTCAGTACCCAAATGCAGTTGCTGACACCAGTCCTCCATTTGTTGCTTAGAGCCGTTACCTTCCTCTGGATGAGATGGAGGCAAGGGTTCCACGGACTGTACAGAATTTTGGTTGATGGTATGCAATTTGGCTAGCGTAGCATACCGGGGCAGGTACACTTCCCTCTTCCCGATATTTATTATGCGAACGGGCACCCTCCCATGGCGTACATCAACCACCCCCCGTGCCGTCAAAATGGTGGGCCTACTATCTGAGTAGACTGGTTCTACCATTGCCTGGTAATCTCTACCTCTCAGACCAATAGCTGCCCGGCACCAAATCATCATTTCACTTTTCGGGGGCATGGCAATAGGGAAAGGGTCACACATTCTCACGCTACCAATCTCACCACCGGAGAGTTCCACCTGTTGCCGTCGCATCAGTACCCGGATCTCTTTTTGGAGCACTCGCTGCTGGCCGGAGCTGGCGTTCTTGGCAACCTGCTGTAAAATGAGAATCACCTCTGCAAGACAATTTTCAATCACATTAGTTCCTAGAGTTATCTTTGGGTGACTCTCGCGCTTGTCAATGTCTACAATGATCAGTCCCTGTGCTGCCAGTTCGACTTTACCGATTTTAATGGTCGTCTCTTTAAATCTGATCTGTGGCACGGGCTGACCATTGCTGGCGATGATACTCAAGTCGTCGTCTGGGTAGCGGGTTATATCCGAGTCATTCCAGTACTGCTTGAAGAGCACGTACGGGATGGTGGTGACCTGTGACCCGGTGTCAAGTAGGGCACTCATAGGAATGCCATCCAGTACCACAGGCAAGACTGGACGTCCTCCCACGTATTTGTCACGCCAGTTCGATGGGCCTGGTGATCTTATTCCTAGGGGTTGGCCCTCTACCCCAGGTTGTGCCAGTTTAAAGGACAGTACCTTGCCATATGTCCGGGTTGATTGCAGAGGCGGCAGATGGGTTGTCCGTCCTCGTTGTATCGGTCGCTGGGTCTTCCTCTGGCCGGTGGGGTCCTCCTTGGTCGGCGCCACGGGATATCCTCCGGTCCGGATGCCAGCTGGATCTTCCCTGGAGTAGAAACCTGTAAAGACTGCACAGTTCGGGTTAGCGCGGCAACGCTTTTAGTTAGCTCTTGGACCTGATGGTGCAGGTCTGTAGCCGGGTCATTGTTTAAAGCCTGCGCATCAGCTCCCACAGGCCCTGCCGACAAGGGCGCCGTCTCCTGGTGGTAAGTGGTAGCAGGGCGTTTGTGGGTCACAGCGCCACCTGGTGCCGGTTCTCGGAGCACCCGGATGGCTCTGTCCTTGAACTGTGCAAAGTCCAGATGAGGGTCCTGTAAGGCCATGGCTCGCAACTGGGTTCGGTGGGCATTACAATGTAGACCCTCTATAAATTGTTCAGTCAACAGTTTGTCTTCGTTTCCCACGCCGTCAGGGTCGGCCTGCTTAATGGCTCTCAGGGCCTCTTGTAGGTTTAGCGCATAGTCCCTTATATTCTCATGTGCTCGCTGCTTGCACCCGTAGAATCTAAGCTTGATCTCGGCTGAGGTACGGGTATCAAAGGTGTCCTTCAGCCGGACTAGTATCTCTGCGACAGTCCTCCTCCTCCCAAGTGGCCAGGACTTTACCTCCCTTTGGGCTGCCCCTGTTAATTGAGCCACCAGGATGCTCACTTTTTGCTCTTCTGTGAGGGGGTACACCTGGAAGAGGCTATCCAGCCTTTCTCTGAAGTCATTTAGGGTATGTGACTCCCCTGAGTACTGGGGTAGCCAGGCTGCCCCCGGGATGTAGGGCATGGTGAAAGGCATGACCGCAGCAGCAGTGGTGCTGGCGGTGGCTGTGGCAGTGAAGCTCTCCTCCGTATCCGACATCCTCCTCCCCCCTAGTGGACCGTGGCCTACCTTGCGATGATCCTCTTCCGTAGGCCACGGCTCCGCAGTGGATCGTCAGGGTTGAGGACCTTCCGTCGCGCTCCTGTGACGTCGGCGCCTGCTGGGTTCCTTCCAGGACCTTACGCAACGTCCGGACGTGAGGCGGGGCTTCAGTTCTCGCGCGCTTTCGGAGTCCACGCCCCTCTTCTTCCCGCGCGGCGTCCTCGAGATGGCGTCCAACGGCGGGAAAACTCCACGGATGGCGGGAAGAAGGCAAAAGATGGCGTCGGATGGCGGGAAAACTCCACGGATGGCGGGAAGAAGGCAAAAGATGGCGTCGGATGGCGGGAATCTTCACCACAGGTAAGTTTAACAGTCTTTTTCAGGCACGCAGTACCCGGTGGTTGCGGACACGAGATCCTGCCGACTACGCCAAAGTTGACGCGCCCCCTGGGCCTGTGCTGCTTCTGCTGCGCAGGGGGATACCCGGAGCCGGATCTGCTGGGGATAGTAGTCCTCGTGGCGGTGACCCGGTCCGTGCCCAGGGTGTCAAACTAAGTGGCGATGTTTTTAGTGGCAGATGTGATATTGTTCGACTACGCCACCCGTTGAATGCGGTTACGAAACCGCCGCTGCAGGGCAGACCGCTGAGGCCGGTGGTACAGTTGTGCAGCGTGGGTAGTATAACCCCCAACGGGAGGGGTATGGCCTCAGGTCAGCGGACGTGGATGATGGGGATGGTAGAATTGCACGCAGGCACCAGGAACCACTCAGAGACGGTGCGGTGTAGTTCAGGGTCTTTACTGGTGACAAAGATAGACCCTCCCGGGAGTACTGGCTAGCGGTCGGGGTCTGGTCAGTCCGTGAGCAGACAGGATCTCCCCTGGCCAGGCGGAGTTGTAGGCCTCCCCAACTAACTGTACTCTTCTTGGCTACCTTGCTAGAAGCGGGTAAAAGTAGCCCACGTCCCTGAGTGTACCGTGTGGTGCTCACCCGTATGGCCGGTGACTCGGGGCCTTCTGGTAGCCTCCGCTCCACGACGGCGGTGCTGGTCCCTTGCGTGTGACCGTGCCTTCGGGTTTCTTGGCCAGAGGACCTGAAATCCCCTGCCGGTCGGTTTCTGCTGCTGGGTATGGAACAGTCCCCACAGCCTCGGACTCCGTGTCCGGTGAGATCTCTTCAGCCAAGGCGAGCTATCTAGCTCCCAGCCTCTGGCACTCACTCCTGCTCCTACAGGGCTCCTGTTGTCACTTTCCCTGCAACTGCTCCACACCAGACCAGACTATGTCTCTGTCTCTGTCTGTGTTCTTTTCTAACCCCACCTCAGCCCCAGTTTATATAGGGGAAGTTCTTCCCCTCCCAGGACTGGGCAGGAGGTGTGGCATGCTTAGGATTCCTGACCAGGAGACCTCCCACCTGCTCACAGACGTAATATTGCTATTACTGTGGTAACCAGACCCCTGGGGTTCCACATATGGGCTCCTTCCAGGTCCTGACTGCAGCCCATACATTCTAGCTGGCTCACTAGTGAAGACGCTAGAATGTATGGGCTCCTTCCAGGTCCTGAAGTCAGGACCTGGAAGGAGCCCATATATGCCAGCGTCTTCACTAATGAGCCAGCTAGAATGTATGGGCTGTAGTCAGGACCGGCAGGACCTGGAAGGAGCCCATACATTCTAGCATCTTCACTAGTGAGCCAGCTAGAATGTATGGGCTGTAGTCAGGACCTGGAAGGAGCCCATACATTCTGGAAGATAGCAGAATGTATGGGCTCCTGTCAGGTATATATTATTGGAGGCAGCAGAATCTATGGGCTCCTGTCAGGTTTTTATTACTGGAGGAAGGAGAATGTATGGGCTCCTGTCAGGTATATATTATTGGAGGCAGCAGAATGTATGGGCTCCTGTCAGGTATATATTATTGGAGGCAGCAGAATGTATTGGCTCCTGTCAGGTATACTTTATTGGAGGCAGTAGAATGTATGGGCTACTGTCAGGTATATATTATTGGAGGCAGCAGAATGTACGGGCTCCTGTCAGGTATATATTATTGGAGGCAGCAGAATTTATGGGTTCCTGTCAGGCATATATTATTGGAGGCAGCAGAATGTATGAGCTCCTGTCAGGTATATATTATTGGAGGCAGCAGAATGTATGGGCTCCTGTCAGGTTTTTATTACTGGAGGCAGGAGAATGTATGGGCTCCTGTCAGGTATATATTATTGGAGGCAGCAGAATGTATGGGCTCCTGTCAGGTATATATTATTGGAGGCAGCAGAATGTATTGGCTCCTGTCAGGTATACATTATTGGAGGCAGTAGAATGTATGGGCTACTGTCAGGTATATATTATTGGAGGCAGCAGAATGTATGGGCTCCTGTCAGGTATATATTATTGGAGGCAGCAGAATTTATGGGTTCCTGTCAGGCATATATTATTGGAGGCAGCAGAATGTATGAGCTCCTGTCAGGTATATATTATTGGAAGCAGGAGAATGTAGGGGCTCCTGTCAGGTATATATTTTTGGAGGCAGCAGAATCTATGGACTCCTGTCAGATATATATTATTGGAGGCAGGAGAATGTATGGGATCCTGTCAGGTATATATTATTTGAGGCAGCAGAATGTATGAGCTCCTGTCAGGTATATATTATTTGAGGCAGCAGAATCTATGGGCTCCTGTCAGGTATATATTATTGGAAACCAGCAGAATGTATGGGCTCCTGTCAGGTATATATTATTGGAGCCAGCAGAATGTATGGGCTCCTGTCAGGTATATAATATTGGAGGCAGCAGAATATGTGGGCTCCTGTCAGGTATATTTTATTTGAGGCAGGAGAATGTATGGGCTCCTATCAGGTATATATTATTGGAGGCAGGAGAATGTATGGGCTCCTGTCAGGTAAATATTATTAGAGGCAGCAGAATGTATGGGCTCCTGTCTGGTATATATTATTGGAGGCAGGAGAATGTATGGGCTCCTGTCAGGTACATATTATTGGAGGCAGGAGAATGTATGGCCTCCTGTCAGGTATATATTATTGGAGGCAGGAGAATGTATGGGCTCCTGTCAGGTATATATTATTGGAGGCAGCAGAATGTATGGGCTCCTGTCAGGTATATATTATTGGAGGCAGGAGAATGTATGGGCTCCGGTCAGGTATATATTATTGGAGTCAGCAGAATGTATGGGCTCCTGTCAGGTATATATTATTGGAGGCAGCAGAATGTATGGGCTCCTGTCAGGTATATATTTTTGGAGGCAGCAGAATGTATGGGCTCGTGTCAGGTATATTTTATTGGAGGCAGGAGAATGTATGGTCTTCTGTCAGGTCTATATTATTGGAGGCAGCAGAATGTATGGGCTCCTGTCAGGTATATATTATTGGAGGCAGGAGAATGTATGGGCTTCTGTCAGGTATATATTATTGGAGGCAGCAGAATGTATGGGATCCTGTCAGGTATATATTATTGGAGGCAGCAGAATGTATGGGCTCCTGTCAGGTATATATTATTGGAGGCAGCAGAATCTATGGGCTCCTGTCAGGTATATATTATTGGAGGCAGCAGAATGTATGGGCTCCTGTTAGGTATATAATATTGGAGGCAGCAGAATGTATGGGCTCCTGTCAGGTATATATTATTGGCGGCAGCACAATCTATGGGCACCTATCAGGTATATATTATTGGAGGCAGCAGAATGTATAGGCTCCTGTCAGGTATATATTATTGGAGGCAGCAGAATGTATGAGCTCCTGTCAGGTATATATTATTTGAGGCAGCAGAATCTATGGGCTCCTGTTAGGTATATATTATTGGAGCCAGCAGAATGTATGGGATCCTGTCAGGTATATATTATTGGAGGCAGGAGAATGTATGGGCTCCTGTCAGGTATATATTATTGGAGGCAGGAGAATGTATGGGCTCCTGTCAGGTATATATTATTGGAGGCAGCAGAATGTATGGGCTCCTGTCAGGTATATATTATTGGAGGCAGGAGAATGTATGGGCTCCGGTCAGGTATATATTATTGGAGTCAGCAGAATGTATGGTCTCCTGTCAGATATATATTATTGGAGGCAGCAGAATGTATGGGCTTCTGTCAGGTATATATTTTTGGAGGCAGCAGAATGTGTGGGCTCCTGTCAGGTATATTTTATTGGAGGCAGGAGAATGTATGGCCTTCTGTAAGGTCTATATTATCGGAGGCAGCAGAATGTATGGTCTCCTGTCAGGTATATATTATTGGAGGCAGGAGAATGAATGGGCTCCTGTCAGGTATATATTATTGGAGGCAGCATAATCTATGGGTTCCTGTCAGGTATATATTATTGGAGGCAGGAGAATGTATGGGCTCCTGTCAGGTATATATTATTGGAGGCAGGAGAATGTATGGGCTCCTGTAAGGTATATATTATTGAAGGCAGCAGAATCTATGGGCTGCTGTCAGGTATATATTATTGGAGGCAGGAGAATGTATGGGCTCCTGTCAGGTGTATATTATTGGAGGCAGGAGAATGTATGGGCTCCTGTCAGGTATATATTATTGGAGGCAGCAGAATGCATGGGCTCCTGTCAGGTATATATTATTGGAGGCAGGAGAGTGTATGGGCTCCTGTCAGGTATATATTATTGGAGGCAGCACAATCTATTGGCTCCTGTCAGGTATATATTATTGGAGGCAGGAGAATGTATTTGCTCCTGTCAGGTATATATTATTGGAGGCAGCAGAATGTATGGGCTCCTACCAGGTACATATTATTGGAGGCAGGAGAATGTATGGGCTCCTGTCAGGTATATATTATTGGAGGCAGGAGAATGTATGGTCTCCTGTCAGGTATATATTGTTGGAGGCAGGAGAATCTATGGGCTCCTGTCAGGTATATATTATTGGAGGCAGGAGAATGTATGGGCTCCTGTCAGGTATATATTATTGGAGGCAGGAGAATGTATGGGCTCCTGTCAGGTATATATGATTGGAGGCAGGAGAATGTATGGGCTCCTGTCAGGTATATATTATTGGAGGCAGCAGAATCTATGGGCTCCTGTCAGGTATATATTATTGGATGCAGGAGAATGTATGGGCTCCTGTCAGGTATATATTATTGGAGGCAGCAGAATGTATGGGCTCCTACCAGGTATATATTATTGGAGACAGGAGAATGTATGGGCTCCTGTCAGGTATATATTATTGGAGGCAGGAGAATGTATGGGCTCCTGTCAGGTATATATTATTGGAGGCAGCAGAATGTATGGGCTCCTGTCAGGTATATATTATTGAAGGAAGTAGAATCTATGGGCTCCTGTCAGGTATACATTATTGGAGGCAGGAGAATGTATGGGCACCTGTCAGGTATATATTATTGGAGGCAGCAGACTGTATGGGCTCCTGTCAGGTATATATTATTGGAGGCTGCAGACTGTATGGGCTCCTGTCAGGTATATATTATTGGAGGCTGCACAATCTATTGGCTCCTGTCAGGTATATATTATTGGAGGCTGCTGAATCTATGGGCTCCTGTCAGGTATATATTATTGGAGGCAGCAGAATCTATGGGCTCCTGTCAGGTATATATTATTGGAGGCAGCAGAATGTATGGGCTCCTGTCAGATATATATTATTGGAGGCAGGAGAATGCATTGGCTCATGTCAGGTATATATTATTAGACGCAGCAGAATGTATGGGATCCTGTCAGGTATATATTATTGGAGGCAGCAGAATGTATGGGCTCCTGTCAGATATATATTATTGGAGGCAGGAGAATGTATGGGCTCCTGTCAGGTTTATATTATTGGAGGCAGCAGAATGTATGGGCTCCTGGCAGGTATATATTATTGAAGGCAGCAGAATGTATGGGCTCCTGTCAGGTATATATTATTGGAGGCAGCAGAATCTATGGGCTCCTGTCAGGTATATATTATTGGAGGCAGGAAAATGTATGGGCTCCTGTCAGGTATATATTATTGGAGGCAGCAGAATCTATGGGCTCCTGTCAGATATATATTATTGGAGGCAGGAGAATGTATGGGCTCCTGTCAGGTATATATTATTGGAGGCAGGAGAATGTATGGGCTCCTGTCAGGTATATATTATTGAAGGCAGCAGAATGTATGAGCTCCTATCAGGTATATATTATTGGAGGCAGGAGAATCTATGGGTTCCTGTCAGGTATATATTATTGGAGACAGCAGAATGTATAGGCTCCTTTCAGGTATGTATTATTGGAGGCAGGAGAATGTATGGACTCCTGTCAGGTATATATTATTGGAGGCAGGAGAATGTATGGGCTCCTGTCAGGTATATATTATTGGAGGCCGGAGAATGTATGGGCTCCTGTCAGGTATATATTATTGGAAGCAGCAGAATCTATGGGCTCATGTCAGGTATATATTATCGGAGGCAGCAGAATGTATGGGCTCCTGTCAGGTAGATATTATTGGAGGCAGGAGAATGTATGGGCTCCGGTCAGGTATATATTATTGGAGTCAGCAGAATGTATGGGCTCCTGTCAGGTATATATTATTGGAGGCAGCAGAATGTATGGGCTCCTGTCAGGTATATATTTTTGGAGGCAGCAGAATGTATGGGCTCGTGTCAGGTATATTTTATTGGAGGCAGGAGAATGTATGGTCTTCTGTCTGGTCTATATTATTGGAGGCAGCAGAATGTATGGGCTCCTGTCAGGTATATATTATTGGAGGCAGGAGAATGTATGGGCTTCTGTCAGGTATATATTATTGGAGGCAGCAGAATGTATGGGATCCTGTCAGGTATATATTATTGGAGGCAGCAGAATGTATGGGCTCCTGTCAGGTATATATTATTGGAGGCAGCAGAATCTATGGGCTCCTGTCAGGTATATATTATTGGAGGCAGCAGAATGTATGGGCTCCTGTTAGGTATATAATATTGGAGGCAGCAGAATGTACTGGCTAGTGTCAGGTATATATTATTGGCGGCAGCACAATCTATGGGCACCTATCAGGTATATATTATTGGAGGCAGCAGAATGTATAGGCTCCTGTCAGGTATACATTATTGGAGGCAGCAGAATGTATGAGCTCCTGTCAGGTATATATTATTTGAGGCAGCAGAATCTATGGGCTCCTGTTAGGTATATATTATTGGAGCCAGCAGAATGTATGGGATCCTGTCAGGTATATATTATTGGAGGCAGGAGAATGTATGGGCTCCTGTCAGGTATATATTATTGGAGGCAGGAGAATGTATGGGCTCCTGTCAGGTATATATTATTGGAGGCAGCAGAATGTATGGGCTCCTGTCAGGTATATATTATTGGAGGCAGGAGAATGTATGGGCTCCGGTCAGGTATATATTATTGGAGTCAGCAGAATGTATGGGCTCCTGTCAGGAATATATTATTGGAGGCAGCAGAATGTATGGGCTTCTGTCAGGTATATATTTTTGGAGGCAGCAGAATGTATGGGCTCCTGTCAGGTATATTTTATTGGAGGCAGGAGAATGTATGGCCTTCTGTCAGGTCTATATTATCGGAGGCAGCAAAATGTATGGTCTCCTGTCAGGTATATATTATTGGAGGCAGGAGAATGTATGGGCTCCTGTCAGGTATATATTATTGGAGGCAGGAGAATGTATGGGCTCCTGTCAGGTATATATGATTGGAGGCAGGAGAATGTATGGGCTCCTGTCAGGTATATATTATTGGAGGCAGCAGAATCTATGGGCTCCTGTCAAGTATATATTATTGGATGCAGGAGAATGTATGGGCTCCTGTCAGGTATATATTATTGGAGGCAGCAGAATGTATGGGCTCCTACCAGGTATATATTATTGGAGACAGGAGAATGTATGGGCTCCTGTCAGGTATATATTATTGGAGGCAGGAGAATGTATGGGCTCCTGTCAGGTATATATTATTGGAGGCAGCAGAATGTATGGGCTCCTGTCAGGTATATATTATTGAAGGCAGTAGAATCTATGGGCTCCTGTCAGGTATACATTATTGGAGGCAGGAGAATGTATGGGCACCTGTCAGGTATATATTATTGGAGGCAGCAGACTGTATGGGCTCCTGTCAGGTATATATTATTGGAGGCTGCAGACTGTATGGGCTCCTGTCAAGTATATATTATTGGAGGCTGCACAATCTATTGGCTCCTGTCAGGTATATATTATTGGAGGCTGCTGAATCTATGGGCTCCTGTCAGGTATATATTATTGGAGGCAGCAGAATCTATGGGCTCCTGTCAGGTATATATTATTGGAGGCAGCAGAATGTATGGGCTCCTGTCAGATATATATTATTGGAGGCAGGAGAATGTATTGGCTCATGTCAGGTATATATTATTAGACGCAGCAGAATGTATGGGATCCTGTCAGGTATATATTATTGGAGGCAGCAGAATGTATGGGCTCCTGTCAGATATATATTATTGGAGGCAGGAGAATGTATGGGCTCCTGTCAGGTTTATATTATTGGAGGCAGCAGAATGTATGGGCTCCTGGCAGGTATATATTATTGAAGGCAGCAGAATCTATGGGCTCCTGTCAGGTATATATTATTGGATGCAGGAGAATGTATGGGCTCCTGTCAGGTATATATTATTGGAGGCAGCAGAATGTATGGGCTCCTACCAGGTATACATTATTAGAGACAGGAGAATGTATGGGCTCCGGTCAGGTATATATTATTGGAGGCAGGAGAATGTATGGGCTCCTGTCAGGTATATATTATTGGAGGCAGCAGAATGTATGGGCTCCTGTCAGGTATATATTATTGAAGGCAGTAGAATCTATGGGCTCCTGTCAGGTATACATTATTGGAGGCAGGAGAATGTATGGGCACCTGTCAGGTATATATTATTGGAGGCAGCAGACTGTATGGGCTCCTGTCAGGTATATATTATTGGAGGCTCTAGACTGTATGGGCTCCTGTCAGGTATATATTATTGGAGGCTGCACAATCTATTGGCTCCTGTCAGGTATGTATTATTAGAGGCTGCTGAATCTATGGGCTCCTGTCAGGTATATATTATTGGAGGCAGCAGAATCTATGGGCTCCTGTCAGGTATATATTATTGGAGGCAGCAGAATGTATGGGCTCCTGTCAGATATATATTATTGGAGGCAGGAGAATGTATTGGCTCATGTCAGGTATATATTATTAGACGCAGCAGAATGTATGGGATCCTGTCAGGTATATATTATTGGAGGCAGCAGAATGTATGGGCTCCTGTCAGATATATATTATTGGAGGCAGGAGAATGTATGGGCTCCTGTCAGGTTTATATTATTGGAGGCAGCAGAATGTATGGGCTCCTGGCAGGTATATATTATTGAAGGCAGCAGA
Source organism: Phyllobates terribilis (assembly GCF_046119375.1). Classification (NCBI taxonomy): domain Eukaryota; kingdom Metazoa; phylum Chordata; class Amphibia; order Anura; family Dendrobatidae; genus Phyllobates; species Phyllobates terribilis. Next base: position 49,328,106 of record NW_027362765.1, read on the forward strand.
ATGTATGGGCTCCTGTCAGGTATATATTATTTGAGGCAGCAGAATCTATGGGCTCCTGTCAGGTATATATTATTGGAGGCAGGAGAATGTATGGGCTCCTGTCAGGTATATATTATTGGAGGCAGCAGAATCTATGGGCTCCTGTCAGATATATATTATTGGAGGCAGGAGAATGTATGGGCTCCTGTCAGGTATATATTATTGGAGGCAGGAGAATGTATGGGCTCCTGTCAGGTATATATTATTGAAGGCAGCAGAATGTATGAGCTCCTATCAGGTATATATTATTGGAGGCAGGAGAATCTATGGGCTCCTGTCAGGTATATATTATTGGAGGCAGGAGAATCTATGGGTTCCTGTGAGGTATATATTATTGGAGACAGCAGAATGTATAGGCTCCTTTCAGGTATGTATTATTGGAGGCAGGAGAATGTATGGACTCCTGTCAGGTATATATTATTGGAGGCAGGAGAATGTATGGGCTCCTGTCAGGTATATATTATTGGAGGCCGGAGAATGTATGGGCTCCTGTCAGGTATATATTATTGGAAGCAGCAGAATCTATGGGCTCATGTCAGGTATATATTATTGGAGGCAGCAGAATGTATGGGCTCCTGTCAGGTAGATATTATTGGAGGCAGGAGAATGTATGGGCTCATGTCAGGTATATATTATTGGAGGCAGCAGAATGTATGGGCTCCTGTCAGGTAGATATTATTGGAGGCAGGAGAATGTATGGGCCCCTGTCAGGTATATATTATTGGAGGCAGGAGAATGTATGGGCCCCTGTTAAATATATATTATTGGAGGCAGGAGAATGTATGAGCTCCTGTCAGGTATATATTATTGGAGGCAGGAGAATGTATGGGCTCCTGTCAGGTATATATTATCGGAGGCAGTAGAATGTATGGTCTCCTGTCAGGAATATATTATTGGAGGCAGCAGAATGTATGGGCTTCTGTCAGGTATATATTTTTGGAGGCAGCAGAATGTATGTGCTCCTGTCGGGTATATTTTATTGGAGGCAGGAGAATGTATGGCCTTCTGTCAGGTCTATATTATCGGAGGCAGCAGAATGTATGGTCTCCTGTCAGGTATATATTATTGGAGGCAGGAGAATGAATGGGCTCCTGTCAGGTATATATTATTGGAGGCAGCAGAATGTATGGGCTCCTGTCAGGTATATATTTTTGGAGGCAGCAGAATGTATGGGCTCGTGTCAGGTATATTTTATTGGAGGCAGGAGAATGTATGGTCTTCTGTCAGGTCTATATTATTGGAGGCAGCAGAATGTATGGGCTCCTGTCAGGTATATATTATTGGAGGCAGGAGAATCTATGGGTTCCTGTCAGGTATATATTATTGGAGACAGCAGAATGTATAGGCTCCTTTCAGGTATGTATTATTGGAGGCAGGAGAATGTATGGACTCCTGTCAGGTATATATTATTGGAGGCAGGAGAATGTATGGGCTCCTGTCAGGTATATATTATTGGAGGCCGGAGAATGTATGGGCTCCTGTCAGGTATATATTATTGGAAGCAGCAGAATCTATGGGCTCATGTCAGGTATATATTATTGGAGGCAGCAGAATGTATGGGCTCCTGTCAGGTAGATATTATTGGAGGCAGGAGAATGTATGGGCTCCTGTCAGGTAGATATTATTGGAGGCAGCAGAATGTATGGGCTCCTGTCAGGTATATATTATTGGAGGCAGGAGAATGTATGGGCCCCTGTCAGGTATATATTATTGGAGGCAGGAGAATGTATGGGCCCCTGTTAAATATATATTATTGGAGGCAGGAGAATGTATGAGCTCCTGTCAGGTATATATTATTGGAGGCAGGAGAATGTATGGGCCCCTGTCAGGTATATATTATTGGAGGCAGGAGAATGTATGGGCCCCTGTTAAATATATATTATTGGAGGCAGGAGAATGTATGAGCTCCTGTCAGGTATATATTATTGGAGGCAGGAGAATGTATGGTCTCCTGTCAGGAATATATTATTGGAGGCAGCAGAATGTATGGGCTTCTGTCAGGTATATATTTTTGGAGGCAGCAGAATGTATGTGCTCCTGTCAGGTATATTTTATTGGAGGCAGGAGAATGTATGGCCTTCTGTCAAGTCTATATTATCGGAGGCAGCAGAATGTATGGTCTCCTGTCAGGTATATATTATTGGAGGCAGGAGAATGAATGGGCTCCTGTCAGGTATATATTATTGGAGGCAGCAGAATGTATGGGCTCCTGTCAGGTATATATTTTTGGAGGCAGCAGAATGTATGGGCTCGTGTCAGGTATATTTTATTGGAGGCAGGAGAATGTATGGTCTTCTGTCAGGTCTATATTATTGGAGGCAGCAGAATGTATGGGCTCCTGTCAGGTATATATTATTGGAGGCAGGAGAATGTATGGGCTTCTGTCAGGTATATATTATTGGAGGCAGCAGAATGTATGGGATCCTGTCAGGTATATATTATTGGAGGCAGCAGAATGTATGGGCTCCTGTCAGGTATATATTATTGGAGGCAGCAGAATCTATGGGCTCCTGTCAGGTATATATTATTGGAGGCAGCAGAATGTATGGGCTCCTGTTAGGTATATAATATTGGAGGCAGCAGAATGTATGGGCTCCTGTCAGGTATATATTATTGGCGGCAGCACAATCTATGGGCACCTATCAGGTATATATTATTGGAGGCAGCAGAATGTATAGGCTCCTGTCAGGTATATATTATTGGAGGCAGCAGAATGTATGAGCTCCTGTCAGGTATATATTATTTGAGGCAGCAGAATCTATGGGCTCCTGTTAGGTATATATTATTGGAGCCAGCAGAATGTATGGGATCCTGTCAGGTATATATTATTGGAGGCAGGAGAATGTATGGGCTCCTGTCAGGTATATATTATTGGAGGCAGCAGAATGTATGGGCTCCTGTCAGGTATATATTATTGAAGGCAGTAGAATCTATGGGCTCCTGTCAGGTATACATTATTGGAGGCAGGAGAATGTATGGGCACCTGTCAGGTATATATTATTGGAGGCAGCAGACTGTATGGGCTCCTGTCAGGTATATATTATTGGAGGCTGCAGACTGTATGGGCTCCTGTCAGGTATATATTATTGGAGGCTGCACAATCTATTGGCTCCTGTCAGGTATGTATTATTAGAGGCTGCTGAATCTATGGGCTCCTGTCAGGTATATATTATTGGAGGCAGCAGAATCTATGGGCTCCTGTCAGGTATATATTATTGGAGGCAGCAGAATGTATGGGCTCCTGTCAGATATATATTATTGGAGGCAGGAGAATGTATTGGCTCATGTCAGGTATATATTATTAGACGCAGCAGAATGTATGGGATCCTGTCAGGTATATATTATTGGAGGCAGCAGAATGTATGGGCTCCTGTCAGATATATATTATTGGAGGCAGGAGAATGTATGGGCTCCTGTCAGGTTTATATTATTGGAGGCAGCAGAATGTATGGGCTCCTGGCAGGTATATATTATTGAAGGCAGCAGAATGTATGGGCTCCTGTCAGGTATATATTATTTGAGGCAGCAGAATCTATGGGCTCCTGTCAGGTATATATTATTGGAGGCAGGAGAATGTATGGGCTCCTGTCAGGTATATATTATTGGAGGCAGCAGAATCTATGGGCTCCTGTCAGATATATATTATTGGAGGCAGGAGAATGTATGGGCTCCTGTCAGGTATATATTATTGGAGGCAGGAGAATGTATGGGCTCCTGTCAGGTATATATTATTGAAGGCAGCAGAATGTATGAGCTCCTATCAGGTATATATTATTGGAGGCAGGAGAATCTATGGGCTCCTGTCAGGTATATATTATTGGAGGCAGGAGAATCTATGGGTTCCTGTGAGGTATATATTATTGGAGACAGCAGAATGTATAGGCTCCTTTCAGGTATGTATTATTGGAGGCAGGAGAATGTATGGACTCCTGTCAGGTATATATTATTGGAGGCAGGAGAATGTATGGGCTCCTGTCAGGTATATATTATTGGAGGCCGGAGAATGTATGGGCTCCTGTCAGGTATATATTATTGGAAGCAGCAGAATCTATGGGCTCATGTCAGGTATATATTATTGGAGGCAGCAGAATGTATGGGCTCCTGTCAGGTAGATATTATTGGAGGCAGGAGAATGTATGGGCTCATGTCAGGTATATATTATTGGAGGCAGCAGAATGTATGGGCTCCTGTCAGGTAGATATTATTGGAGGCAGGAGAATGTATGGGCCCCTGTCAGGTATATATTATTGGAGGCAGGAGAATGTATGGGCCCCTGTTAAATATATATTATTGGAGGCAGGAGAATGTATGAGCTCCTGTCAGGTATATATTATTGGAGGCAGGAGAATGTATGGGCTCCTGTCAGGTATATATTATCGGAGGCAGTAGAATGTATGGTCTCCTGTCAGGAATATATTATTGGAGGCAGCAGAATGTATGGGCTTCTGTCAGGTATATATTTTTGGAGGCAGCAGAATGTATGTGCTCCTGTCGGGTATATTTTATTGGAGGCAGGAGAATGTATGGCCTTCTGTCAGGTCTATATTATCGGAGGCAGCAGAATGTATGGTCTCCTGTCAGGTATATATTATTGGAGGCAGGAGAATGAATGGGCTCCTGTCAGGTATATATTATTGGAGGCAGCAGAATGTATGGGCTCCTGTCAGGTATATATTTTTGGAGGCAGCAGAATGTATGGGCTCGTGTCAGGTATATTTTATTGGAGGCAGGAGAATGTATGGTCTTCTGTCAGGTCTATATTATTGGAGGCAGCAGAATGTATGGGCTCCTGTCAGGTATATATTATTGGAGGCAGGAGAATCTATGGGTTCCTGTCAGGTATATATTATTGGAGACAGCAGAATGTATAGGCTCCTTTCAGGTATGTATTATTGGAGGCAGGAGAATGTATGGACTCCTGTCAGGTATATATTATTGGAGGCAGGAGAATGTATGGGCTCCTGTCAGGTATATATTATTGGAGGCCGGAGAATGTATGGGCTCCTGTCAGGTATATATTATTGGAAGCAGCAGAATCTATGGGCTCATGTCAGGTATATATTATTGGAGGCAGCAGAATGTATGGGCTCCTGTCAGGTAGATATTATTGGAGGCAGGAGAATGTATGGGCTCCTGTCAGGTAGATATTATTGGAGGCAGCAGAATGTATGGGCTCCTGTCAGGTATATATTATTGGAGGCAGGAGAATGTATGGGCCCCTGTCAGGTATATATTATTGGAGGCAGGAGAATGTATGGGCCCCTGTTAAATATATATTATTGGAGGCAGGAGAATGTATGAGCTCCTGTCAGGTATATATTATTGGAGGCAGGAGAATGTATGGGCCCCTGTCAGGTATATATTATTGGAGGCAGGAGAATGTATGGGCCCCTGTTAAATATATATTATTGGAGGCAGGAGAATGTATGAGCTCCTGTCAGGTATATATTATTGGAGGCAGGAGAATGTATGGTCTCCTGTCAGGAATATATTATTGGAGGCAGCAGAATGTATGGGCTTCTGTCAGGTATATATTTTTGGAGGCAGCAGAATGTATGTGCTCCTGTCAGGTATATTTTATTGGAGGCAGGAGAATGTATGGCCTTCTGTCAGGTCTATATTATCGGAGGCAGCAGAATGTATGGTCTCCTGTCAGGTATATATTATTGGAGGCAGGAGAATGAATGGGCTCCTGTCAGGTATATATTATTGGAGGCAGCAGAATGTATGGGCTCCTGTCAGGTATATATTTTTGGAGGCAGCAGAATGTATGGGCTCGTGTCAGGTATATTTTATTGGAGGCAGGAGAATGTATGGTCTTCTGTCAGGTCTATATTATTGGAGGCAGCAGAATGTATGGGCTCCTGTCAGGTATATATTATTGGAGGCAGGAGAATGTATGGGCTTCTGTCAGGTATATATTATTGGAGGCAGCAGAATGTATGGGATCCTGTCAGGTATATATTATTGGAGGCAGCAGAATGTATGGGCTCCTGTCAGGTATATATTATTGGAGGCAGCAGAATCTATGGGCTCCTGTCAGGTATATATTATTGGAGGCAGCAGAATGTATGGGCTCCTGTTAGGTATATAATATTGGAGGCAGCAGAATGTATGGGCTCCTGTCAGGTATATATTATTGGCGGCAGCACAATCTATGGGCACCTATCAGGTATATATTATTGGAGGCAGCAGAATGTATAGGCTCCTGTCAGGTATATATTATTGGAGGCAGCAGAATGTATGAGCTCCTGTCAGGTATATATTATTTGAGGCAGCAGAATCTATGGGCTCCTGTTAGGTATATATTATTGGAGCCAGCAGAATGTATGGGATCCTGTCAGGTATATATTATTGGAGGCAGGAGAATGTATGGGCTCCTGTCAGGTATATATTATTGGAGGCAGCAGAATGTATGGGCTCCTGTCAGGTATATATTATTGGAGGCAAGAGAATGTATGGGCTCCGGTCAGGTATATATTATTGGAGTCAGCAGAATGAATGGTCTCCTGTCAGGAATATATTATTGGAGGCAGCAGAATGTATGGGCTTCTGTCAGGTATATATTTTTGGAGGCAGCAGAATGTATGGGCTCCTGTCAGGTATATTTTATTGGAGGCAGGAGAATGTATGGCCTTCTGTCAGGTCTATATTATCGGAGGCAGCAGAATGTATGGTCTCCTGTCAGGTATATATTATTGGAGGCAGGAGAATGAATGGGCTCCTGTCAGGTATATATTATTGGAGGCAGCATAATCTATGGGTTCCTGTCAGGTATATATTATTGGAGGCAGGAGAATGTATGGGCTCCTGTCAGGTATATTTTATTGGAGGCAGGAGAATGTATGGGCTCCTGTAAGGTATATAATATTGAAGGCAGCAGAATCTATGGGCTGCTGTCAGGTATATATTATTGGAGGCAGGAGAATGTATGGGCTCCTGTCAGGTGTATATTATTGGAGGCAGGAGAATGTATGGGCTCCTGTCAGGTATATATTATTGGAGGCAGCAGAATGCATGGGCTCCTGTCAGGTATATATTATTGGAGGCAGGAGAGTGTATGGGCTCCTGTCAGGTATATATTATTGGAGGCAGCACAATCTATTGGCTCCTGTCAGGTATATATTATTGGAGGCAGGAGAATGTATGGGCTCCTGTCAGGTATATATTATTGGAGGCCGGAGAATGTATGGGCTCCTGTCAGGTATATATAATTGGAAGCAGCAGAATCTATGGGCTCATGTCAGGTATATATTATCGGAGGCAGCAGAATGTATGGGCTCCTGTCAGGTAGATATTATTGGAGGCAGGAGAATGTATGGGCTCCTGTCAGGTATATATTATTAGAGGCAGCAGAATGCATGGGCTCCTGTCAGGTATATATTATTGGAGGCAGGAGAGTGTATGGGCTCCTGTCAGGTATATATTATTGGACGCAGCATAATCTATTGGCTCCTGTCAGGTATATATTATTGGAGGCAGGAGAATGTATGGGCTCCTGTCAGGTATATATTATTGGAGGCAGCAGAATGTATGGGCTCCTACCAGGTACATATTATTGGAGGCAGGAAAATGTATGGGCTCCTGTCAGGTATATATTATTGGAGGCAGGAGAATGTATGGTCTCCTGTCAGGTATATATTGTTGGAGGCAGGAGAATCTATGGGCTCCTGTCAGGTATATATTATTGGAGGCAGGAGAATGTATGGGCTCCTGTCAGGTATATATTATTGGAGGCAGGAGAATGTATGGGCTCCTGTCAGGTATATATGATTGGAGGCAGGAGAATGTATGGGCTCCTGTCAGGTATATATTATTGGAGGCAGCAGAATCTATGGGCTCCTGTCAGGTATATATTATTGGATGCAGGAGAATGTATGGGCTCCTGTCAGGTATATATTATTGGAGGCAGCAGAATGTATGGGCTCCTACCAGGTATATATTATTGGAGACAGCAGAATGTATAGGCTCCTTTCAGGTATGTATTATTGGAGGCAGGAGAATGTATGGACTCCTGTCAGGTATATATTATTGGAGGCAGGAGAATGTATGGGCTCCTGTCAGGTATATATTATTGGAGGCCGGAGAATGTATGGGCTCCTGTCAGGTATATATTATTGGAAGCAGCAGAATCTATGGGCTCATGTCAGGTATATATTATTGGAGGCAGCAGAATGTATGGGCTCCTGTCAGGTAGATATTATTGGAGGCAGGAGAATGTATGGGCTCCTGTCAGGTATATATTATTGGAGGCAGCAGAATGTATGGGCTCCTGTCAGGTATATATTATTGGAGGCAGGAGAATGTATGGGCCCCTGTCAGGTATATATTATTGGAGGCAGGAGAATGTATGGGCCCCTGTTAAATATATATTATTGGAGGCAGGAGAAGGTATGAGCTCCTGTCAGGTATATATTATTGGAGGCAGGAGAATGTATGGGCTCCTGTCAGGTATATATTATCGGAGGCAGTAGAATGTATGGTCTCCTGTCAGGAATATATTATTGGAGGCAGCAGAATGTATGGGCTTCTGTCAGGTATATATTTTTGGAGGCAGCAGAATGTATGTGCTCCTGTCAGGTATATTTTATTGGAGGCAGGAGAATGTATGGCCTTCTGTCAGGTCTATATTATCGGAGGCAGCAGAATGTATGGTCTCCTGTCAGGTATATATTATTGGAGGCAGGAGAATGAATGGGCTCCTGTCAGGTATATATTATTGGAGGCAGCAGAATGTATGGGCTCCTGTCAGGTATATATTTTTGGAGGCAGCAGAATGTATGGACTCGTGTCAGGTATATTTTATTGGAGGCAGGAGAATGTATGGTCTTCTGTCAGGTCTATATTATCGGAGGCAGAAGAATGTATGGTCTCCTGTCAGGTATATATTATTGGAGGCAGGAGAATGAATGGGCTCCTGTCAGGTATATATTATTGGAGGCAGCATAATCTATGGGTTCCTGTCAGGTATATATTATTGGAGGCAGGAGAATGTATGGGCTCCTGTCAGGTATATTTTATTGGAGGCAGGAGAATGTATGGGCTCCTGTAAGGTATATAATATTGAAGGCAGCAGAATCTATGGGCTGCTGTCAGGTATATATTATTGGAGGCAGGAGAATGTATGGGCTTCTGTCAGGTGTATATTATTGGAGGCCGGAGAATGTATGGGCTCCTGTCAGGTATATATAATTGGAAGCAGCAGAATCTATGGGCTCATGTCAGGTATATATTATCGGAGGCAGCAGAATGTATGGGCTCCTGTCAGGTAGATATTATTGGAGGCAGGAGAATGTATGGGCTCCTGTCAGGTATATATTATTAGAGGCAGCAGAATGCATGGGCTCCTGTCAGGTATATATTATTGGAGGCAGGAGAGTGTATGGGCTCCTGTCAGGTATATATTATTGGAGGCAGCATAATCTATTGGCTCCTGTCAGGTATATATTATTGGAGGCAGGAGAATGTATGGGCTCCTGTCAGGTATATATTATTGGAGGCAGCAGAATGTATTGGCTCCTACCAGGTACATATTATTGGAGGCAGGAGAATGTATGGGCTCCTGTCAGGTATATATTATTGGAGGCAGGAGAATGTATGGTCTCCTGTCAGGTATATATTGTTGGAGGCAGGAGAATCTATGGGCTCCTGTCAGGTATATATTATTGGAGGCAGGAGAATGTATGGGCTCCTGTCAGGTATATATTATTGGAGGCAGGAGAATGTATGGGCTCCTGTCAGGTATATATGATTGGAGGCAGGAGAATGTATGGGCTCCTGTCAGGTATATATTATTGGAGGCAGCAGAATCTATGGGCTCCTGTCAGGTATATATTATTGGATGCAGGAGAATGTATGGGCTCCTGTCAGGTACATATTATTGGAGGCAGCAGAATGTATGGGCTCCTACCAGGTATATATTATTTGAGACAAGAGAATGTATGGGCTCCTGTCAGGTATATATTATTGGAGGCAGGAGAATGTATGGGCTCCTGTCAGGTATATATTATTGGAGGCAGCAGAATGTATGGGCTCCTGTCAGGTATATATTATTGAAGGCAGTAGAATCTATGGGCTCCTGTCAGGTATACATTATTGGAGGCAGGAGAATGTATGGGCACCTGTCAGGTATATATTATTGGAGGCAGCAGACTGTATGGGCTCTTGTCAGGTATATATTATTGGAGGCTGCAGACTGTATGGGCTCCTGTCAGGTATATATTATTGGAGGCTGCACAATCTATTGGCTCCTGTCAGGTATATATTATTGGAGGCTGCTGAATCTATGGGCTCCTGTCAGGTATATATTATTGGAGGCAGCAGAATCTATGGGCTCCTGTCAGGTATATATTATTGGAGGCAGCAGAATGTATGGGCTCCTGTCAGATATATATTATTGGAGGCAGGAGAATGTATTGGCTCATGTCAGGTATATATTATTAGACGCAGCAGAATGTATGGGCTCCTGTCAGGTTTATATTATTGGAGGCAGCAGAATCTATGGGCTCCTGTCAGGTATATATTATTGGAGGCAGGAGAATGTATGGGCTCCTGTCAGGTATATATTATTGGAGGCAGCAGAATCTATGGGCTCCTGTCAGATATATATTATTGGAGGCAGGAGAATGTATGGGCTCCTGTCAGGTATATATTATTGGAGGCAGGAGAATGTATGGGCTCCTGTCAGGTATATATTATTGAAGGCAGCAGAATGTATGAGCTCCTATCAGGTATATATTATTGGAGGCAGGAGAATCTATGGGCTCCTGTCAGGTATATATTATTGGAGGCAGGAGAATCTATGGGTTCCTGTCAGGTATATATTATTGGAGACAGCAGAATGTATAGGCTCCTTTCAGGTATGTATTATTGGAGGCAGGAGAATGTATGGACTCCTGTCAGGTATATATTATTGGAGGCAGGAGAATGTATGGGCTCCTGTCAGGTATATATTATTGGAGGCCGGAGAATGTATGGGCTCCTGTCAGGTATATATTATTGGAAGCAGCAGAATCTATGGGCTCATGTCAGGTATATATTATCGGAGGCAGCAGAATGTATGGGCTCCTGTCAGGTAGATATTATTGGAGGCAGGAGAATGTATGGGCTCCTGTCAGGTATATATTATTGGAGGCAGCAGAATGTATGGGCTCCTGTCAGGTATATATTATTGGAGGCAGGAGAATGTATGGGCCCCTGTCAGGTATATATTATTGGAGGCAGGAGAATGTATGGGCCCCTGTTAAATATATATTATTGGAGGCAGGAGAATGTATGAGCTCCTGTCAGGTATATATTATTGGAGGCAGGAGAATGTATGGGCTCCTGTCAGGTATATATTATCGGAGGCAGTAGAATGTATGGGCTCCTGTCAAGTAGATATTATTGGAGGCCGGAGAATGTATGGGCTCCTGTCAGGTATATGTTATTGGAGGCAGGAGAATGTATGGGCTCCTGTCAGGTATATATTATTGGAGGCAGCAGAATGTGTGGGCTCCTGTCAGGTATATATTATCGGAGGCAGCAGAATGTATAGGCTCCTGTCAGGTAGATATTATTGGAGGCAGCCGAGTGTATGGGCTCCTGTCAGGTATATATTATTGGAGGCAGCAGAATCTATGGGCTCATGTCAGGTATATATTATCGGAGGCAGCAGAATGTATGGGCTCCTGTCAGGTAGATATTATTGGAGGCAGGAGAATGTATGGGCTCCTGTCAGGTATATATTATTGGAGGCAGCAGAATGTATGGGCTCCTGTCAGGTATATATTATTGGAGGCAGGAGAATGTATGGGCCCCTGTCAGGTATATATTATTGGAGGCAGGAGAATGTATGGGCCCCTGTTAAGTATATATTATTGGAGGCAGGAGAATCTATGGGCTCCTGTCAGGTAGATATTATTGGAGGCAGGATAATGTATGGGCTCCTATCAGGTTTATGTTATTGGAGGCAGGAGAATGTATGGGCCCCTGTCAGGTATATATTATTGGAGGCAGCAGAATCTATGGGCTCCTGTCAGGTATATATTATCGGAGGCAGCAGAATGTATGGGCTCCTGTCAGGTAGATATTATTGGAGGCAGGAGAATGTTTGGGCTCCTGTCAGGTATATATTATTGGAGGCAGCAGAATGTATGGGCTCCTGTCAGGTAGATATTATTGGAGGCAGCAGAATGTATGGGCTCCTGTCAGGTATATATTATTGGAGGCAGCAGAATCTATGGGCTCCTGTCAGGTATATATTATTGGAGGCAGGAGAATGTATGGGCTCCTGTCAGGTATATATTATTGGAGGCAGCACAATCTATGGGCTCCTGTCAGGTATATATTAATGGAGGCAGTAGAATGTATGGGCTCCTGTCAGGTATATATTATTGGAGGCAGCAGAATGTATGGGCTCCTGTCAGGTTTATATTATTGGAGGCAGCAGAATGTATGGGCTACTACCAGATATATATTATTGGAGGTAGGAGAATGTATGGGCCCCTGTCAGGTATATATTATTGGAGGCAGCAGAATCTATGGGCTCCTGTCAGGTATATATTATTGGAGACAGCAGAATCTATGGGCTCCTGTCAGGTATATATTATTGGAGACTGCAGAATCTATGGGCTCCTGTCAGGTATATACAGTTATATGAAAAAGTTTGGGCACCCCTATTAATCTTAAGCTTAATGTTTTCTTAAAATTGGTGTTTTTGCAACAGCTATTTCAGTTTGATATATGTAATAACTGTTGGACACAGTAATGTTTCTGCCTTGAAATGAGGTTTATTGTACTAACAGAAAATGTGCAATCTGCATTCAAACAAAATTTGACAGGTGCATAAGTATGGGCACCTCACCAGAAAAGTGACATTAATATTTAGTAGATCCTCCTTTTGCAAAAATAACAGCCTCTAGTCGCTTCTTGTAGCTTTTAATGAGTTCCTGGATCCTGGATGAAGGTATTTTTGACCATTACTCTTTACAAAACAATTCCAGTTCAGTTAAGTTTGATGGTCGCCGAGCATGGACAGCCCTCTTCAAATGATCCCACAGATGTTCAATGATATTCAGGTCTGGGGACTGGGATGGCCATTTCAGAACATTGTAATTGTTCCTCTGCATGAATGCCTGAGTAGATTTGGAGCGGTGTTTTGGATCATTGTCTTGCTGAAAGATCCATCCCCTGCGTAACTTCAACTTTATCACTGATTCTTGAACATTATTGTCAAGAATCTGCTGATACTGAGTGGAATCCATGCGTCCCTCAACTTTAACAAGATTCCCGTTGCCGGCATTGGCCACACATCCCCAAGGCATGATGGAACCTCCACCAAATTTTACTGTGGTAGCAAGTGTTTTTCTTGGAATGCTGTGTTTTTTTGACGCCATGCATAACGCCTTTTTGTATGACCAAACAACTCAATCTTGGTTTCATCAGTCCACAGGACCAGGGTCGGACTGGGGTGTCTGGGGCCCACAGGGAGAACTGACTCTAGGGGCCCACCTGCAGCCATATGCAAATATCTGTTATCCGCTATCCCTGTTATAGTGGAGCATTGACTGGCGGCTCCTGCACATCTACTGTGCGACACTAACTGGGATGTACAATTACGGTAGTTTGAATTAAAGGGGTTCTTTGGTTAAAACAAGTTATCACCGATCCATGGGCTCTACAGGATAGGTGATAACTTATTGATCGTTTGGGTCCGAACATTGGAAAACGCACCTATCGGAAGAATGGGTAAGTTTTATCCCTGACAGGACACTTATCCCCATTTTAAAATGCAGCGACAGCTGGGACGTCTGACCGCGGCTCCATTCATTCTCTTGGGGGCTTCCAAAAAAGAGCAGCGCTCACAGCCACTGAGGGAATGAATGGATCAGTGGAGGCATCTCACATGCCGCACCAGTCTAATGGGGAGAAAAGCTCCACATTCTGCCAATTGTGTCCCAGCAGTCAGACCCCACCAATCAATATTATCACTGATCCTGTGGAGAGGTGATTACTTGTTTTCACCGGAGAACCCCTGTAAGTGCATCTCTGCTGCTCTGGTCCAAGTATTTAATCTCTAAAGCAACGGCCCCTCTATCAGCATTTGGTCAGTATTTTTTTTCAGGAGTGGGAGCCAAAACCAAGTGAGGAACAATCAGAGAAAAGGTAGAATAGAAACAAGTCACCAATTCTGCATTTATCACCCACTACTTGTTTTGGCAGCGACTCCTGAGAAAAAATACTAACCAAATACTAATGGTGGGGCTGTGGCCTAATGGAAAAAAATCTTTTCCTAGTTAATATCAGCAAGAACAAAATGACCGCCATACACAACACAGTTAACTATATCAACACCAATAATACCACATACAAAAGGGACAATTATCGCCACACCATGACTAGATCACATATTACCACCACATAGTGACCGAATAATACCACATACAAGGAACAAATACGGCCACACCATGACCAGACCACATATTACCACCCCAAAGTGACCAAATACTACAATACTGATCATGAATACAAACCACAATACTAACAACACTGTTATTACCACCAGCGACATTATACATAGGAGCTCTGTATATAGTGTCAGTGTACAGGTAACACAGTGATCACCAGTGACATTATAAACAGCAGCTCTGTATATAGTGTACAGGTAATACAATGGTCACCAGTGACATTATACACAGGAGCTCTGTATATAGTGTCAGTGTACAGGGATCACCAGTGACATTATACACAGGAGCTCTGTATACAGTGTCAGTGTACAGGTAATACAGTGATCACCAGTGACATTATACACAGGAGCTCTGTATATAGTGTCAGTGTACAGGTAATACAGTGATCACCAGTGACATTATACACAGGAGCTCTGTATATAGTGTCAGTGTACATGTAATACAGGGATCACCAGTGACATTATACACAGGAGCTCTGTATATAGTGTCAGTGTACAGGTAATACAGGGATCACCAGTGACATTATACACAGGAGCTCTGTATATAGTGTCAGTGTACAGGTAATACAGTGATCACCAGTGACATTATACACAGGAGCTCTGTATATAGTGTCAGTGTACATGTAATACAGTGATCACCAGTGACATTATACACAGGAGCTCTGTATATAGTGTCAGTGTACAGGTAATACAGGGATCACCAGTGACATTATACACAGGAGCTCTGTATATAGTGTCAGTGTACAGGTAACACAGTGATCACCAGTGACATTATAAACAGCAGCTCTGTATATAGTGTACAGGTAATACAGTGGTCACCAGTGACATTATACACAGAAGCTTTGTATATAGTGCATACGTAATACAGTGATCACCAGTGACATACACAGGAGCTCTGTATATACTATATACACACGTGGTCAGAATTGTTGGTACCCCTCGTTTAATGAAAGAAAAACCCACAATGGTCACAGAAAAAACTTGAATCTGACAAAAGTAATAATAAATTAAAAATCTATGAAAATGAAGAAATGAAAGTCAGACATTGCTTTTCTGCTTCCACAGATTTAAAAAAATAAATAAACTCATGAAATAGGCCTGGAAAGAAATTATGGTACCCCTGAAAATAATGTGACAAAAGGGACATGTTAAATCAAGTTGTGTCCACTAATTATCATCACAGGTGTCTACAATCTTGTAATCAGTCAGTGGGCCTGTATATAGGGCTACAGATACTCACTGTGAGGTTTGGTGACATGGTGTGCACCACACTCAACATGAACCAGAGGAAGCAAAGGAAAGAGTTGTCTCAGGAGATTAGAAAGAAAATTATAGACAAGCATGTTAAAGGTAAAGGTTATAAGACCATCTCCAAGCAGCTTTATGTTCCTTTGACTACAGTGTCACATATTATTCAGAAACTTAAGATCCATGGGACTGTAGCCAACCTCCCTGGACATGGCCACAAGAGGAAAATTGATGACAAATCAAAGAGACGGATAATATGAATGGTAACAGAAGAGTCCAGGAAAACTTCTAAAGAGATTAAAGGTGAACTTCAAGCTCAAGGAACATCAGTGTCAGATCGTACTATCCATCATTGTTTGATCCAAAGTGGACTTCATGGGAGACGACCAAGGAGAACACCATTGTTGAAAAAAAAAAAAATAAAAAAGCCAGACTGGAATTTGCCAAACTACATGTTGACAAGCCACAGAGCTTCTGGGAGAATGTACTATGGACAGATGAGACAAAAATGGAATTTTTTTGCAAGGCACATCCGCTCTATGTTCACAGACGGAAAAATTAAGCATATCAAGAAAAGAACACTGTCCCTACTGTGAAACATGGGGGAGACTGTTATGTTCTGGTGCTGCTCTGCTGCATCTGGCACAAGGTGTCTTGAATCTGTGCAGGGTACAATGAAATCTCAAGACTATCAAGGGATTCTAGTGAGAAATGTGCTGCCCAGTGTCAGAAAGCTTGGTCTCAGTCGCAGGTCATGGGTCTTGCAACAGGATAATGACCCAAGAATGGCTAAGAGGAAAACATTGGACTATTCTGAAGTGGCCTTCTATGAGCCCTGACCTAAATCCTATTGAGCATCTTTGGAAAGAGCTGAAACATGACGTCTGGAAAAGGCAACCTTCAAACACGAGACAACTGGAGCAGTTTGCTCATGAGGAGTGGGCCAAAATACCTGTTGAGAGGTGCAGAAGTCTCATTGACAGTTACAGGAATCGTTTGATTGCAGTGATTGCCTCAAAAGGTTGTTCAACAAAATATTAAGTTAAGAAGAACCATCATTTCTGTCCAGGCCTATTTCATGAGGTTAATTTTTTTTTAAATTCTGTGGAAGCAGAAAAGCAATGTCTGACTTTCATTTGTTCATTTTCAAAAATTTGTAATTTATCAGATTCAAGTTATTTGTGTGACCATTGTGGGTTTTTCTTTCATGAAACAAGGGGTACCAACAATTTTGACCACGTGTGTAGTGTAAGTATACATGTAATACACTGACTCACCAGTGACGTCTCTAGGTGAAGTCCTTCATCTTCGCTTTTCTTCTTCATCAGGTACAGACGGCCATCACTTCTTCCAGCCAGGAATTGTCTCTGCAGAAAATAACACACATTTACCAATAACTGATCTCTTCTAGAGAATATTCCCACTCCCCCCCGACTTCTACACTATACCAGTTGAAGAAAAAAAGCAACATAGTGCCATCCTGCACAGTAACAGGACTCCTCTTTTGTCCCATCCCATGGAAAACAGTTTCCTAAAAAGTAAATTATATTACAGAAGTAATAATGTAATAATAATAATAATTGGAATCTAAAGTAATAATGTTCCCCACTGACCACCATAAACTAATAAAGTATGTTCCTCAATCTGGCCCCCAAACAGTAATTAAGTCCCTTGTCCAGCCAGGCACCTCCATATGTCCCTTCTGGCCCCCATATGTCCAGGGTGGCCTCTCCATATATTTATCCTAGCCCACATGTATCGAGTCTGCCCTTTCCCCCATATATCCATCCTAGCCCCCCATGTGGCCATCCGGCCCCCCCCCACATATCAATCCTTGCCCCCATGTTCCCAGCCTGCACCCCCATATATCCATCCTGGACTCCATGTATCCATCCTGACACCCCCCTGCATATATCCCTTCTGGCCCCCATTTGTCCAGTGTGACCCCCTCCATATATTTATCCTAGCACACGTGTATCGAGGCTGCCCCCTCCCATATACCCATCCTAGCCCCCCATGTGGCCAGCCTGCCCCCCCCACATATCCATCTTTACCTCCATGTTTCCAGCCTGCCCCCCCATATATCCATCCTGGACTCCATGTGTCCAGCCTCCCCCCCATATATCCATCCTGCCCTTCCCCCCTGCATATATCCATCCGGACACCCCCCATATATCCATCCTGCCCCCCCCCCTATATATCCATCCTGGACTCGATGTGTCCAGCCTGCCCCACCCATATATCCATCCTGGCCTCCATGTGTCCAGCCTGCTCCCTCTACATATCCATCCTGGCCTCCATGTGTCCAGCCTGCCCCCCCATATATCCATCCTGGCCTCCATGTGTCCATCCTGCCCCCCATAATATCCATCCTGGCCTCCATGAGTCCAGCCTGCCCCCCCCATATATCCATCCTCGCCTCCATGAGTCCAGCCTGCCCCCCCATATATCCATCCTGGCCTCCATGTGTCCAGTCTGCCCCCCCATATATCCATCCTGGCCTCCATGTGTCCAGCATGCCCCCCCATATATCCATCCTGACCTCCATGTGTCCAGCCTGTCCCCCCCATATATCCATCCTGGCCTCCATGTGTCCAGCCTGCCCCCCCATATATCCATCCTGGCCTCCATGTGTCCAGCCTGCCCCCATATACCCATCCTGCCCACCCCCTTTGCCTGGGTCCAGCCAGGGTGCCCCCTTGTGTGTCCAGCCAGGGCCCCCCCTTGTGTGTCCAGCCAGGGCTCCCCCTTGTGTGTCCAGCCAGGCCCTCCCTTGTGTGTCCAGCCAAGGCCGCCCCCTTGTGTGTCCAGCTGGGCCCCCCCTTGTGTGTCCAGCCAGGGTTCCCCCTTGCGTGTCCAGCCAGGGCCCCCCTTGTGTATCCAGCCAGGGCTCCCCCCTCGTGTGTCCAGCTTGGCCCCCCTCGTGTGTCCAGCTTGGCCCCCCCTCGTGTGTCCAGCCAGGGTTCCCCCTCATATGTCCAGCCGGGGTTCCCCCTCGTGTGTCAAGCTGGGCCCCCCTTGTGTGTCCAGCCAGGGTTCCCCCCTTGTGTGTCCAGACAGGACCCCCCTTTTGTGTCCAGCTGGGCCCCCCTTGTGTGTCCAGCCAGGGTTCCCCCCCTGTGTGTCCAGCCAGGACCGCCCCTTTTGTGTCCAGTCGGCTAACTCCTTGTGTGTCCAGCCAGGGGCCCAGGCCATTACACACACACATACACACAAAACACACACACACACACCTCTTACCTTCCTGCGCTCCCGTGCGGTATCCTCCTTCTACTGAGTTGCGCGCCTCCTTCACAGCAGGCGCATGACGATGACGTCATACGCCGGCCGGCGAAGGGAGACGCGCAGCTTCAGCTGCTTCACTGGGACGTGCGCCGCGGTGGTTCAGGTAATGAACGCTGCATGAGCGCGTCCCTGCATACACTGTGCCTGCGCTTTTAAAGGGCCCGTGCCCCTTAAAACCGCAGGATTTTTTTTTGCTCTCTTCTCCCCCCTCTCCTCTGCAGCAGGGGGCGGGGCCCACCGGGAAAATTCCCGGTATCCCGCCAGCCCAGACCGACCCTGCACAGGACCTTCTTCCAAAAAGAAATTGGCTTCTCCAAATGTGCTTTTGCATACCTCAGCTGACTCTGTTTGTGGCGTGCTTGCAGAAACGGCTTCTTTCTCATCACTCTCCCATACAGCTTCTCCTTGTGCAAAGTGCGTTGTATAGTTGACCGATACACAGTGACACCATCTGCAGCAAGTTGATGCTGCAGCTCTCTGGAGGTGGTCTGAGGATTGTCCTTGACTGATCTCACCATTCTTCTTCTCTGCCTTTCTGATGTTTTTCTTAACAAGAACTGTCCCTGTGTTCTTCCATTTCCTTACTATGTTCCTCACAGTGGAAACTGACAGGTTAAATCTCTGAGACAGCTTTTTGTATCCTTCCCCTGAACAACTCTGTTGAATAATCTTTGTTTTCAGATCATTTGACAGTTGTTTTGAGGAGCCCATGATGCCACTCTTCAGAGGAGATCCAAATAGGAGAACAACTTGCAAGTGGCCAATTTAAGTAGCTTTTCCCATGATTGCATACACCTGGCTATGAAGTTCAAAGCTCAATGAGGTTACAAAACCAAAAAAAGTGCTTTAGTAAGTCAGTAAAAAGTAGGTACGAGTATTTAAAACAAGAAAATGATAAGGGTGCCCATACTTATGCACCTGTCAAATTTTGTTTGAATGCAGATTGCACATTTTCTGTTAGTACAATAAACCTCATTTCAAGGCAGAAACATTACTGTGTCCAACAGTTAGTACATATATCAAACTGAAATAGCTGTTGCAAAAACACCAATTTTAAGAAAACATTAAGCTTAAGATTAATAGGGGTGCCCAAACTTTTTCATATAACTGTATTATTGGAGACAGCAGAATGTATGGGCTCCTGTCAGGTATATATTATTGGAGGCTGCAGAATCTATGGGCTCCTGTCAGGTATATATTATTGGAGGCAGCAGAATGTATGGGCTCCTGTCAGGTATATATTATCGGAGGCAGCAGAATCTATCGGCTCCTGTCAGGTATATATTATTGGAGGCAGCAGAATGTATGGGCTCCTGTCAGGTATATATTATTGGAGGCAGCAGAATGTATGGGCTCCTGTCAGGTATATATTATTGGAGGCAGCAGAATGTATGGGCTCCTGTCAGGTTTATATTATCGGAGGTAGCAGAATCTATGGGCTCCTGTCAGGTATATATTATTGGAGGCAGGAGAATGTATGGGCTCCTGTCAGGTATATATTATCGGAGGCAGCAGAATCTATCGGCTCCTGTCAGGTATATATTATTGGAGGCAGCAGAATGTATGGGCTCCTGTCAGGTATATATTATTGGAGGCAGCAGAATGTATGGGCTCCTGTCAGGTATATATTATTGGAGGCAGCAGAATGTATGGGCTCCTACCAGATATATATTATTGGAGGCAGGAGAATGTATGGGCTCCTGTCAGGTATATATTATTGGAGGCAGCAGAGTGTATTGGCTCCTGTCAGGTATATATTATTGGAGGCAGCAGAATGTATGGGCTCCTGTCAGGTATATATTATTGAAGGCAGGAGAATGTATGGGCTCCTGTCAGGTATATATTATTGGAGGCAGCAGAATGTATGGACTCCTGTCAGGTATATATTATTGGAGGCAGGAGAATGTATGGGCTCCTGTCAGGTATATATTATTGGAGGCAGCAGAATGTATGGGCTCCTGTCAGGTATATATTATTGGAGGCAGGAGAATCTATGGGCTCCTGTCAGGTATATATTATTGGAGGCAGCAGAATGTATGGGCTCCTGTCAGATATATATTATTGGAGGCAGCAGAATGTATGGGCTCCTCTCAGATATATATTATTGGAGGCAGGAGAATCTATGGGCTCCTGTCAGGTATATATTATTGGAGGCAGCAGAATCTATGGGCTCCTGTCAGGTATATAGTATTGGAGGCAGCAGAATCTATGTTCTCCTGTCAGGTATATATTATTGGAGGCAGCAGAATGTATGGTCTCCTGTCAGGTATATATTATTGGAGGCAGCAGAATCTATGGGCTCCTGTCAGGTATATATTATTGGAGGCAGCAGAATGTATGGGCTCCTGTCAGGTATATATTATTGGAGGCAGGAGAATGTATGGGCTCCTGTCAGGTATATATTATTGGAGGCAGCAGAATGTATGGGCTCCTGTTAGGTATATTTTATTGGAGGCAGCAGAATGTATGGGCTATTGTCAGGTATATTTTATTGGAGGCAGCAGAATGTATGGGCTCCTGTCAGGTATATATTATTGGAGGCAGGAGAATGTATGGGCTCCTGTCAGGTATATATTATTGGAGGCAGCAGAATGTATGGACTCCTGTCAGGTATATATTATTGGAGGCAGGAGAATGTATGGGCTCCTGTCAGGTATACATTATTGGAGGCAGCAGAATGTATGGGCTCCTGTCAGGTATATATTATTAGACGCAGCAGAATGTATGGGCTCCTGTCAGATTTATATTATTGGAGGCAGCAGAATGTATGGGCTCCTGTCAAGTATATATTATTGGAGGCAGCAGAATGTATGGGCTCCTGGCAGGTATATATTATTGGAGGCAGCAGAATGTATGGGCTCCTGTCAGGTATATATTATTGGAGGCAGGAGAATGTGTGGGCTTCTGTCAGGTATATATTAATGAAGGTAGGAGAATGTATGGGCTCCTGTCTGGTATATATTATTGAAGGCAGCATAATCTATGGGCTCCTGTCAGGTATATATTATTGGAGGCAGGAGAATGTATGGGCTCCTGTCAGGTATATATTATTGGAGGCTGCAGAATCTATGGGCTCCTGTCAGGTATATATTATTGGAGGCAGCAGAATGTATGGGCTCCTGTCAGGTATATATTATCGGAGGCAGCAGAATCTATCGGCTCCTGTCAGGTATATATTATTGGAGGCAGCAGAATGTATGGGCTCCTGTCAGGTATATATTATTGGAGGCAGCAGAATGTATGGGCTCCTGTCAGGTATATATTATTGGAGGCAGCAGAATGTATGGGCTCCTGTCAGGTTTATATTATCGGAGGTAGCAGAATCTATGGGCTCCTGTCAGGTATATATTATTGGAGGCAGGAGAATGTATGGGCTCCTGTCAGGTATATATTATCGGAGGCAGCAGAATCTATCGGCTCCTGTCAGGTATATATTATTGGAGGCAGCAGAATGTATGGGCTCCTGTCAGGTATATATTATTGGAGGCAGCAGAATGTATGGGCTCCTGTCAGGTATATATTATTGGAGGCAGCAGAATGTATGGGCTCCTACCAGATATATATTATTGGAGGCAGGAGAATGTATGGGCTCCTGTCAGGTATATATTATTGGAGGCAGCAGAGTGTATTGGCTCCTGTCAGGTATATATTATTGGAGGCAGCAGAATGTATGGGCTCCTGTCAGGTATATATTATTGAAGGCAGGAGAATGTATGGGCTCCTGTCAGGTATATATTATTGGAGGCAGCAGAATGTATGGACTCCTGTCAGGTATATATTATTGGAGGCAGGAGAATGTATGGGCTCCTGTCAGGTATATATTATTGGAGGCAGCAGAATGTATGGGCTCCTGTCAGGTATATATTATTGGAGGCAGGAGAATCTATGGGCTCCTGTCAGGTATATATTATTGGAGGCAGCAGAATGTATGGGCTCCTGTCAGATATATATTATTGGAGGCAGCAGAATGTATGGGCTCCTCTCAGATATATATTATTGGAGGCAGGAGAATCTATGGGCTCCTGTCAGGTATATATTATTGGAGGCAGCAGAATCTATGGGCTCCTGTCAGGTATATAGTATTGGAGGCAGCAGAATCTATGTTCTCCTGTCAGGTATATATTATTGGAGGCAGCAGAATGTATGGTCTCCTGTCAGGTATATATTATTGGAGGCAGCAGAATCTATGGGCTCCTGTCAGGTATATATTATTGGAGGCAGCAGAATGTATGGGCTCCTGTCAGGTATATATTATTGGAGGCAGGAGAATGTATGGGCTCCTGTCAGGTATATATTATTGGAGGCAGCAGAATGTATGGGCTCCTGTTAGGTATATTTTATTGGAGGCAGCAGAATGTATGGGCTATTGTCAGGTATATTTTATTGGAGGCAGCAGAATGTATGGGCTCCTGTCAGGTATATATTATTGGAGGCAGGAGAATGTATGGGCTCCTGTCAGGTATATATTATTGGAGGCAGCAGAATGTATGGACTCCTGTCAGGTATATATTATTGGAGGCAGGAGAATGTATGGGCTCCTGTCAGGTATACATTATTGGAGGCAGCAGAATGTATGGGCTCCTGTCAGGTATATATTATTAGACGCAGCAGAATGTATGGGCTCCTGTCAGATTTATATTATTGGAGGCAGCAGAATGTATGGGCTCCTGGCAAGTATATATTATTGGAGGCAGCAGAATGTATGGGCTCCTGGCAGGTATATATTATTGGAGGCAGCAGAATGTATGGGCTCCTGTCAGGTATATATTATTGGAGGCAGGAGAATGTGTGGGCTTCTGTCAGGTATATATTAATGAAGGTAGGAGAATGTATGGGCTCCTGTCTGGTATATATTATTGAAGGCAGCATAATCTATGGGCTCCTGTCAGGTATATATTATTGGAGGCAGGAGAATGTATGGGCTCCTGTCAGGTATATATTATTGGAGGCAGCAGAATGTATGGGCTCCTGTCAGGTATATATTATTGGAGGCAGCAGAATGTATGGGCTCCTGTCAGGTATATATTATTAGACGCAGCAGAATGTATGGGCTCCTGTCAGATTTATATTATTGGAGGCAGCAGAATGTATGGGCTCCTGGCAAGTATATATTATTGGAGGCAGCAGAATGTATGGGCTCCTGGCAGGTATATATTATTGGAGGCAGCAGAATGTATGGGCTCCTGTCAGGTATATATTATTAGACGCAGCAGAATGTATGGGCTCCTGTCAGATTTATATTATTGGAGGCAGCAGAATGTATGGGCTCCTGGCAAGTATATATTATTGGAGGCAGCAGAATGTATGGGCTCCTGGCAGGTATATATTATTGGAGGCAGCAGAATGTATGGGCTCCTGTCAGGTATATATTATTGGAGGCAGGAGAATGTATGGGCTCCTGTCAGGTATATATTATTGGAGGCAGGAGAATGTATGTGCTTCTGTCAGGTATATATTAATGAAGGTAGGAGAATGTATGGGCTCCTGTCTGGTATATATTATTGAAGGCAGCATAATCTATGGGCTCCTGTCAGGTATATATTATTGGAGGCAGGAGAATGTATGGGCTCCTGTCAGGTATATATTATTGGAGGCAGAAGAATGTATGGGCTCCTGTCAGGTATATATTATTGGAGGCAGCAGAATGTATGGGCTCCTACCAGGTATATATTATTGAAGGCAGGAGAATGTATGGGCTCCTGTCGGGTATATATTATTGGAGGTAGGAGAATGTATGGGCTCCTGTCAGGTATATATTATTGGAGGCAGCAGAATGTATGGGCTCCTGTCAGGTATATATTATTGAAGGCAGCAGAATCTATGGGCTCCTGTCAGGTATATATTATTGGAGGCAGGAGAATGTATGGGCTTCTGTCAGGTATATATTTTTGGAGGCAGCAGAATGTATGGGCTCCTGTCAGGTATATTTTATTGGAGGCAGGAGAATGTATGGCCTTCTGTCAGGTCTATATTATCGGAGGCAGCAGAATGTATGGTCTCCTGTCAGGTATATATTATTGGAGGCAGGAGAATGAATGGGCTCCTGTCAGGTATATATTATTGGAGGCAGCATAATCTATGGGTTCCTGTCAGGTATATATTATTGGAGGCAGGAGAATGTATGGGCTCCTGTCAGGTATATATTATTGGAGGCAGGAGAATGTATGGGCTCCTGTCAGGTGTATATTATTGGAGGCAGGAGAATGTATGGGCTCCTGTCAGGTATATATTATTGGAGGCAGCAGAATGCATGGGCTCCTGTCAGGTATATATTATTGGAGGCAGGAGAGTGTATGGGCTCCTGTCAGGTATATATTATTGGAGGCAGCACAATCTATTGGCTCCTGTCAGGTATATATTATTGGAGGCAGGATAATGTATGGGTCCTGTCAGGTATATATTATTGGAGGCAGCAGAATGTATGGGCTCCTACCAGGTACATATTATTGGAGGCAGGAGAATGTATGGGCTCCTGTCAGGTATATATTATTGGAGGCAGGAGAATGTATGGTCTCCTGTCAGGTATATATTGTTGGAGGCAGGAGAATCTATGGGCTCCTGTCAGGTATATATTATTGGAGGCAGGAGAATGTATGGGCTCCTGTCAGGTATATATTATTGGAGGCAGGAGAATGTATGGGCTCCTGTCAGGTATATATGATTGGAGGCAGGAGAATGTATGGGCTCTTGTCAGGTATATATTATTGGAGGCAGCAGAATCTATGGGCTCCTGTCAGGTATATATTATTGGATGCAGGAGAATGTATGGGCTCCTGTCAGGTATATATTATTGGAGGCAGCAGAATGTATGGGCTCCTACCAGGTATATATTATTGGAGACAGGAGAATGTATGGGCTCCTGTCAGGTATATATTATTGGAGGCAGGAGAATGTATGGGCTCCTGTCAGGTATATATTATTGGAGGCAGCAGAATTTATGGGCTCCTGTCAGGTATATATTATTGAAGGCAGTAGAATCTATGGGCTCCTGTCAGGTATACATTATTGGAGGCAGGAGAATGTATGGGCACCTGTCAGGTATATATTATTGGAGGCAGCAGACTGTATGGGCTCCTGTCAGATATATATTATTGGAGGCTGCAGACTGTATGGGCTCCTGTCAGGTATATATTATTGGAGGCTGCACAATCTATTGGCTCCTGTCAGGTATATATTATTGGAGGCTGCTGAATCTATGGTCTCCTGTCAGGTATATATTATTGGAGGCAGCAGAATCTATGGGCTCCTGTCAGGTATATATTATTGGAGGCAGCAGAATGTATGGGCTCCTGTCAGATATATATTATTGGAGGCAGGAGAATGCATTGGCTCATGTCAGGTATATATTATTAGACGCAGCAGAATGTATGGGATCCTGTCAGGTATATATTATTGGAGGCAGCAGAATGTATGGGCTCCTGTCAGATATATATTATTGGAGGCAGGAGAATGTATGGGCTCCTGTCAGGTTTATATTATTGGAGGCAGCAGAATGTATGGGCTCCTGGCAGGTATATATTATTGAAGGCAGCAGAATGTATGGGCTCCTGTCAGGTATATATTATTGGAGGCAGCAGAATCTATGGGCTCCTGTCAGGTATATATTATTGGAGGCAGGAGAATCTATGGGCTCCTGTCAGGTATATATTATTGGAGGCAGCAGAATCTATGGGCTCCTATCAGATATATATTATTGGAGGCAGGAGAATGTATGGGCTCCTGTCAGTTATAAATTATTGGAGGCAGGAGAATGTATGGGCTCCTGTCAGGTATATATTATTGAAGGCAGCAGAATGTATGAGCTCCTATCAGGTATATATTATTGGAGCTAGGAGAATCTATGAGCTCCTGTCAGGTATATATTATTGGAGGCTGGAGAATCTATGGGTTCCTGTCAGGTATATATTATTGGAGACAGCAGAATGTATAGGCTCCTTTCAGGTATGTATTATTGGAGGCAGGAGAATGTATGGACTCCTGTCAGGTATATATTATTGGAGGCAGGAGAATGTATGGGCTCCTGTCAGGTATATATTATTGGAGGCCGGAGAATGTATGGGCTCCTGTCAGGTATATATTATTGGAAGCAGCAGAATCTATGGGCTCATGTCAGGTATATATTATCGGAGGCAGCAGAATGTATGGGCTCCTGTCAGGTAGATATTATTGGAGGCAGGAGAATGTATGGGCTCCGGTCAGGTATATATTATTGGAGTCAGCAGAATGTATGGGCTCCTGTCAGGTATATATTATTGGAGGCAGCAGAATGTATGGGCTCCTGTCAGGTATATATTTTTGGAGGCAGCAGAATGTATGGGCTCGTGTCAGGTATATTTTATTGGAGGCAGGAGAATGTATGGTCTTCTGTCAGGTCTATATTATTGGAGGCAGCAGAATGTATGGGCTCCTGTCAGGTATATATTATTGGAGGCAGGAGAATGTATGGGCTTCTGTCAGGTATATATTATTGGAGGCAGCAGAATGTATGGGATCCTGTCAGGTATATATTATTGGAGGCAGCAGAATGTATGGGCTCCTGTCAGGTATATATTATTGGAGGCAGCAGAATCTTTGGGCTCCTGTCAGGTATATATTATTGGAGGCAGCAGAATGTATGGGCTCCTGTTAGGTATATAATATTGGAGGCAGCAGAATGTATGGGCTCCTGTCAGGTATATATTATTGGCGGCAGCACAATCTATGGGCACCTATCAGGTATATATTATTGGAGGCAGTAGAATGTATAGGCTCCTGTCAGGTATACATTATTGGAGGCAGCAGAATGTATGAGCTCCTGTCAGGTATATATTATTTGAGGCAGCAGAATCTATGGGCTCCTGTTAGGTATATATTATTGGAGCCAGCAGAATGTATGGGATCCTGTCAGGTATATATTATTGGAGGCAGGAGAATGTATGGGCTCCTGTCAGGTATATATTATTGGAGGCAGGAGAATGTATGGGCTCCTGTCAGGTATATATTATTGGAGGCAGCAGAATGTATGGGCTCCTGTCAGGTATATATTATTGGAGGCAGGAGAATGTATGGGCTCCGGTCAGGTATATATTATTGGAGTCAGCAGAATGTATGGTCTCCTGTCAGGAATATATTATTGGAGGCAGCAGAATGTATGGGCTTCTGTCAGGTATATATTTTTGGAGGCAGCAGAATGTATGGGCTCCTGTCAGGTATATTTTATTGGAGGCAGGAGAATGTATGGCCTTCTGTCAGGTCTATATTATCGGAGGCAGCAGAATGTATGGTCTCCTGTCAGGTATATATTATTGGAGGCAGGAGAATGAATGGGCTCCTGTCAGGTATATATTATTGGAGGCAGCATAATCTATGGGTTCCTGTCAGGTATATATTATTGGAGGCAGGAGAATGTATGGGCTCCTGTCAGGTATATATTATTGGAGGCAGGAGAATGTATGGGCTCCTGTAAGGTATTTATTATTGAAGGCAGCAGAATCTATGGGCTGCTGTCAGGTATATATTATTGGAGGCAGGAGAATGTATGGGCTCCTGTCAGGTGTATATTATTGGAGGCAGGAGAATGTATGGGCTCCTGTCAGGTATATATTATTGGAGGCAGCAGAATGCATGGGCTCCTGTCAGGTATATATTATTGGAGGCAGGAGAGTGTATGGGCTCCTGTCAGGTATATATTATTGGAGGCAGCACAATCTATTGGCTCCTGTCAGGTATATATTATTGGAGGCAGGAGAATGTATGGGCTCCTGTCAGGTATATATTATTGGAGGCAGCAGAATGTATGGGCTCCTACCAGGTACATATTATTGGAGGCAGGAGAATGTATGGGCTCCTGTCAGGTATATATTATTGGAGGCAGGAGAATGTATGGTCTCCTGTCAGGTATATATTGTTGGAGGCAGGGGAATCTATGGGCTCCTGTCAGGTATATATTATTGGAGGCAGGAGAATGTATGGGCTCCTGTCAGGTATATATTATTGGAGGCAGGAGAATGTATGGGCTCCTGTCAGGTATATATGATTGGAGGCAGGAGAATGTATGGGCTCCTGTCAGGTATATATTATTGGAAGCAGCAGAATCTATGGGCTCCTGTCAGGTATATATTATTGGATGCAGGAGAATGTATGGGCTCCTGTCAGGTATATATTATTGGAGGCAGCAGAATGTATGGGCTCCTACCAGGTATATATTATTGGAGACAGGAGAATGTATGGGCTCCTGTCAGGTATATATTATTGGAGGCAGGAGAATGTATGGGCTCCTGTCAGGTATATATTATTGGAGGCAGCAGAATGTATGGGCTCCTGTCAGGTATATATTATTGAAGGCAGTAGAATCTATGGGCTCCTGTCAGGTATACATTATTGGAGGCAGGAGAATGTATGGGCACCTGTCAGGTATATATTATTGGAGGCAGCAGACTGTATGGGCTCCTGTCAGGTATATATTATTGGAGGCTGCAGACTGTATGGGCTCCTGTCAGGTATATATTATTTGAGGCTGCACAATCTATTGGCTCCTGTCAGGTATATATTATTGGAGGCTGCTGAATCTATGGGCTCCTGTCAGGTATATATTATTGGAGGCAGCAGAATCTATGGGCTCCTGTCAGGTATATATTATTGGAGGCAGCAGAATGTATGGGCTCCTGTCAGATATATATTATTGGAGGCAGGAGAATGTATTGGCTCATGTCAGGTATATATTATTAGACGCAGCAGAATGTATGGGATCCTGTCAGGTAAATATTATTGGAGGCAGCAGAATGTATGGGCTCCTGTCAGATATATATTATTGGAGGCAGGAGAATGTATGGGCTCCTGTCAGGTTTATATTATTGGAGGCAGCAGAATGTATGGGCTCCTGGCAGGTATATATTATTGAAGGCAGCAGAATCTATGGGCTCCTGTCAGGTATATATTATTGGATGCAGGAGAATGTATGGGCTCCTGTCAGGTATATATTATTGGAGGCAGCAGAATGTATGGGCTCCTACCAGGTATATATTATTGGAGACAGGAGAATGTATGGGCTCCTGTCAGGTATATATTATTGGAGGCAGGAGAATGTATGGGCTCCTGTCAGGTATATATTATTGGAGGCAGCAGAATGTATGGGCTCCTGTCAGGTATATATTATTGAAGGCAGTAGAATCTATGGGCTCCTGTCAGGTATACATTATTGGAGGCAGGAGAATGTATGGGCACCTGTCAGGTATATATTATTGGAGGCAGCAGACTGTATGGGCTCCTGTCAGGTATATATTATTGGAGGCTGCAGACTGTATGGGCTCCTGTCAGGTATATATTATTGGAGGCTGCACAATCTATTGGCTCCTGTCAGGTATATATTATTGGAGGCTGCTGAATCTATGGGCTCCTCTCAGGTATATATTATTGGAGGCAGCAGAATCTATGGGCTCCTGTCAGGTATATATTATTGGAGGCAGCAGAATGTATGGGCTCCTGTCAGATATATATTATTGGAGGCAGGAGAATGTATTGGCTCATGTCAGGTATATATTATTAGACGCAGCAGAATGTATGGGATCCTGTCAGGTATATATTATTGGAGGCAGCAGAATGTATGGGCTCCTGTCAGATATATATTATTGGAGGCAGGAGAATGTATGGGCTCCTGTCAGGTTTATATTATTGGAGGCAGCAGAATGTATGGGCTCCTGGTAGGTATACATTATTGAAGGCAGCAGAATCTATGGGCTCCTGTCAGGTATATATTATTGGATGCAGGAGAATGTATGGGCTCCTGTCAGGTATATATTATTGGAGGCAGCAGAATGTATGGGCTCCTACCAGGTATATATTATTGGAGACAGGAGAATGTATGGGCTCCTGTCAGGTATATATTATTGGAGGCAGGAGAATGTATGGGCTCCTGTCAGGTATATATTATTGGAGGCAGCAGAATGTATGGGCTCCTGTCAGGTATATATTATTGAAGGCAGTAGAATCTATGGGCTCCTGTCAGGTATACATTATTGGAGGCAGGAGAATGTATGGGCACCTGTCAGGTATATATTATTGGAGGCAGCAGACTGTATGGGCTCCTGTCAGGTATATATTATTGGAGGCTGCAGACTGTATGGGCTCCTGTCAGGTATATATTATTGGAGGCTGCACAATCTATTGGCTCCTGTCAGGTATATATTATTGGAGGCTGCTGAATCTATGGGCTCCTGTCAGGTATATATTATTGGAGGCAGCAGAATCTATGGGCTCCTGTCAGGTATATATTATTGGAGGCAGCAGAATGTATGGGCTCCTGTCAGATATATATTATTGGAGGCAAGAGAATGTATTGGCTCATGTCAGGTATATATTATTAGACGCAGCAGAATGTATGGGATCCTGTCAGGTATATATTATTGGAGGCAGCAGAATGTATGGGCTCCTGTCAGATATATATTATTGGAGGCAGGAGAATGTATGGGCTCCTGTCAGGT
Source organism: Phyllobates terribilis (assembly GCF_046119375.1). Lineage (NCBI taxonomy): Eukaryota > Metazoa > Chordata > Amphibia > Anura > Dendrobatidae > Phyllobates > Phyllobates terribilis. The sequence goes on from NW_027362765.1 coordinate 49,359,582, forward strand.
TTATATTATTGGAGGCAGCAGAATGTATGGGCTCCTGGCAGGTATATATTATTGAAGGCAGCAGAATGTATGGGCTCCTGTCAGGTATATATTATTGGAGGCAGCAGAATCTATGGGCTCCTGTTAGGTATATATTATTGGAGGCAGGAGAATTTATGGGCTCTGGTCAGGTATATATTATTGGAGGCAGCAGAATCTATGGGCTCCTGTCAGATATATATTATTGGAGGCAGGAGAATGTATGGGCTCCTGTCAGGTATATATTATTGGAGGCAGCAGAATGTATGGGCTCCTGTCAGGTATATATTATTGGAGGCAGGAGAATCTATGGGCTCCTGTCAGGTATATATTATTGGAGGCAGGAGAATCTATGGGCTCCTGTCAGGTATATATTATTGGAGGCAGGAGAATGTATGGGCTCCTGTCAGGTATATATTATTGAAGGCAGCAGAATGTATGAGCTCCTATCAGGTATATATTATTGGAGGCAGGAGAATCTATGGGCTCCTGTCAGGTATATATTATTGGAGGCAGGAGAATCTATGGGTTCCTGTCAGGTATATATTATTGGAGACAGCAGAATGTATAGGCTCCTTTCAGGTATGTATTATTGGAGGAAGGAGAATGTATGGACTCCTGTCAGGTATATATTATTGGAGGCAGGAGAATGTATGGGCTCCTGTCAGGTATATATTATTGGAGGCCGGAGAATGTATGGGCTCCTGTCAGGTATATATTATTGGAAGCAGCAGAATCTATGGGCTCATGTCAGGTATATATTATCGGAGGCATCAGAATGTATGGGCTCCTGTCAGGTAGATATTATTGGAGGCAGGAGAATGTATGGGCTCCTGTCAGGTATATATTATTGGAGGCAGCAGAATGTATGGGCTCCTGTCAGGTATATATTATTGGAGGCAGGAGAATGTATGGGCCCCTGTCAGGTATATATTATTGGAGGCAGGAGAATGTATGGGCCCCTGTTAAATATATATGATTGGAGGCAGGAGAATGTATGAGCTCCTGTCAGGTATATATTATTGGAGGCAGGAGAATGTATGGGCTCCTGTCAGGTATATATTATCGGAGGCAGTAGAATGTATGGTCTCCTGTCAGGAATATATTATTGGAGGCAGCAGAATGTATGGGCTTCTGTCAGGTATATATTTTTGGAGGCAGCAGAATGTATGTGCTCCTGTCAGGTATATTTTATTGGAGGCAGGAGAATGTATGGCCTTCTGTCAGGTCTATATTATCGGAGGCAGCAGAATGTATGGTCTCCTGTCAGGTATATATTATTGGAGGCAGGAGAATGAATGGGCTCCTGTCAGGTATATATTATTGGAGGCAGCAGAATGTATGGGCTCCTGTCAGGTATATATTTTTGGAGGCAGCAGAATGTATGGGCTCGTGTCAGGTATATTTTATTGGAGGCAGGAGAATGTATGGTCTTCTGTCAGGTCTATATTATTGGAGGCAGCAGAATGTATGGGCTCCTGTCAGGTATATATTATTGGAGGCAGGAGAATGTATGGGCTTCTGTCAGGTATATATTATTGGAGGCAGCAGAATGTATGGGATCCTGTCAGGTATATATTATTGGAGGCAGCAGAATGTATGGGCTCCTGTCAGGTATATATTATTGGAGGCAGCAGAATCTAAGGGCTCCTGTCAGGTATATATTATTGGAGGCAGCAGAATGTATGGGCTCCTGTTAGGTATATAATATTGGAGGCAGCAGAATGTATGGGCTCCTGTCAGGTATATATTATTGGCGGCAGCACAATCTATGGGCACCTATCAGGTATATATTATTGGAGGCAGCAGAATGTATAGGCTCCTGTCAGGTATATATTATTGGAGGCAGCAGAATGTATGAGCTCCTGTCAGGTATATATTATTTGAGGCAGCAGAATCTATGGGCTCCTGTTAGGTATATATTATTGGAGCCAGCAGAATGTATGGGATCCTGTCAGGTATATATTATTGGAGGCAGGAGAATGTATGGGCTCCTGTCAGGTATATATTATTGGAGGCAGGAGAATGTATGGGCTCCTGTCAGGTATATATTATTGGAGGCAGGAGAATGAATGGGCTCCTGTCAGGTGTATATTATTGGAGGCAGGAGAATGTATGGGCTCCTGTCAGGTATATATTATTGGAGGCAGCACAATCTATTGGCTCCTGTCAGGTATATATTATTGGAGGCAGGAGAATGTATGGGCTCCTGTCAGGTATATATTATTGGAGGCCGGAGAATGTATGGGCTCCTGTCAGGTATATATTATTGGAAGCAGCAGAATCTATGGGCTCATGTCAGGTATATATTATCGGAGGCAGCAGAATCTATGGGCTCCTGTCAGGTAGATATTATTGGAGGCAGGAGAATGTATGGGCTCCTGTCAGGCATATATTATTTGAGGCAGCAGAATGCATGGGCTCCTGTCAGGTATATATTATTGGAGGCAGGAGATTGTATGGGCTCCTGTCAGGTATATATTATTGGAGGCAGCATAATCTATTGGCTCCTGTCAGGTATATATTATTGGAGGCAGGAGAATGTATGGGCTCCTGTCAGGTATATATTATTGGAGGCAGCAGAATGTATGGGCTCCTACCAGGTACATATTATTGGAGGCAGGAGAATGTATGGGCTCCTGTCAGGTATATATTATTGGAGGCAGGAGAATGTATGGTCTCCTGTCAGGTATATATTGTTGGAGGCAGGAGAATCTATGGGCTCCTGTCAGGTATATATTATTGGAGGCAGGAGAATGTATGGGCTCCTGTCAGGTATATATTATTGGAGGCAGGAGAATGTATGGGCTCCTGTCAGGTATATATGATTGGAGGCAGGGGAATGTATGGGCTCCTGTCAGGTATATATTATTGGAGGCAGCAGAATCTATGGGCTCCTGTCAGGTATATATTATTGGATGCAGGAGAATGTATGGGCTCCTGTCAGGTATATATTATTGGAGGCAGCAGAATGTATGGGCTCCTACCAGGTATATATTATTGGAGACAGGAGAATGTATGGGCTCCTGTCAGGTATATATTATTGGAGGCAGGAGAATGTATGGGCTCCTGTCAGGTATATATTATTGGAGGCAGCAGAATGTATGAGCTCCTGTCAGGTATATATTATTGAAGGCAGTAGAATCTATGGGCTCCTGTCAGGTATACATTATTGGAGGCAGGAGAATGTATGGGCACCTGTCAGGTATATATTATTGGAGGCAGCAGACTGTATGGGCTCTTGTCAGGTATATATTATTGGAGGCTGCAGACTGTATGGGCTCCTGTCAGGTATATATTATTGGAGGCTGCACAATCTATTGGCTCCTGTCAGGTATATATTATTGGAGGCTGCTGAATCTATGGGCTCCTGTCAGGTATATATTATTGGAGGCAGCAGAATCTATGGGCTCCTGTCAGATATATATTATTGGAGGCAGGAGAATGTATGGGCTCCTGTCAGGTATATATTATTGGAGGCAGGAGAATGTATCGGCTCCTGTCAGGTATATATTATTGAAGGCAGCAGAATGTATGAGCTCCTATCAGGTATATATTATTGGAGGCAGGAGAATCTATGGGCTCCTGTCAGGTATATATTATTGGAGGCAGGAGAATCTATGGGTTCCTGTCAGGTATATATTATTGGAGACAGCAGAATGTATAGGCTCCTTTCAGGTATGTATTATTGGAGGCAGGAGAATGTATGGACTCCTGTCAGGTATATATTATTGGAGGCAGGAGAATGTATGGGCTCCTGTCAGGTATATATTATTGGAGGCCGGAGAATGTATGGGCTCCTGTCAGGTATATATTATTGGAAGCAGCAGAATCTATGGGCTCATGTCAGGTATATATTATCGGAGGCAGCAGAATGTATGGGCTCCTGTCAGGTAGATATTATTGGAGGCAGGACAATGTATGGGCTCCTGTCAGGTATATATTATTGGAGGCAGCAGAATGTATGGGCTCCTGTCAGGTATATATTATTGGAGGCAGGAGAATGTATGGGCCCCTGTCAGGTATATATTATTTTAGGCAGGAGAATGTATGGGCCCCTGTTAAATATATATTATTGGAGGCAGGAGAATGTATGAGCTCCTGTCAGGTATATATTATTGGAGGCAGGAGAATGTATGGGCTCCTGTCAGGTATATATTATCGGAGGCAGTAGAATGTATGGGCTCCTGTCAGGTAGATATTATTGGAGGCCGGAGAATGTATGGGCTCCTGTCAGGTATATGTTATTGGAGGCAGGAGAATGTATGGGCTCCTGTCAGGTATATATTATTGGAGGCAGCAGAATGTGTGGGCTTCTGTCAGGTATATATTATCGGAGGCAGCAGAATGTATGGGCTCCTGTCAGGTAGATATTATTGGAGGCAGCCGAGTGTATGGGCTCCTGTCAGGTATATATTATTGGAGGCAGCAGAATCTATGGGCTCATGTCAGGTATATATTATCGGAGGCAGCAGAATGTATGGGCTCCTGTCAGGTAGATATTATTGGAGGCAGGAGAATGTATGGGCTCCTGTCAGGTATATATTATTGGAGGCAGCAGAATGTATGGGCTCCTGTCAGGTATATATTATTGGAGGCAGGAGAATGTATGGGCCCCTGTCAGGTATATATTATTGGAGGCAGGAGAATGTATGGGCCCCTGTTAAGTATATATTATTGGAGGCAGGAGAATCTATGGGCTCCTGTCAGGTAGATATTATTGGAGGCAGGAGAATGTATGGGCTCCTATCAGGTATATATTATTGGAGGCAGGAGAATGTATGGGCCCCTGTCAGGTATATATTATTGGAGGCAGCAGAATCTATGGGCTCCTGTCAGGTATATATTATTGGAGGCAGGAGAATGTATGGGCTCCTGTCAGGTATATATTATTGGAGGCAGGAGAATGTATGGGCTCCTGTCAGGTATATATTATCGGAGGCAGCAGAATGTATGGGCTCCTGTCAGGTAAATATTATTGGAGGCAGGAGAATGTTTGGGCTCCTGTCAGGTATATATTATTGGAGGCAGCAGAATGTATGGGCTCCTGTCAGGTAGATATTATTGGAGGCAGCAGAATGTATGGGCTCCTGTCAGGTATATATTATTGGAGGCAGCAGAATCTATGGGCTCCTGTCAGGTATATATTATTGGAGGCAGGAGAATGTATGGGCTCCTGTCAGGTATATATTATTGGAGGCAGCACAATCTATGGGCTCCTGTCAGGTATATATTAATGGAGGCAGTAGAATGTATGGGCTCCTGTCAGGTATATATTATTGGAGGCAGCAGAATGTATGGGCTCCTGTCAGGTAGATATTATTGGAGGCAGCAGAATGTATGGGCTCCTGTCAGGTATATATTATTGGAGGCAGCAGAATCTATGGGCTCCTGTCAGGTATATATTATTGGAGGCAGGAGAATGTATGGGCTCCTGTCAGGTATATATTATTGGAGGCAGCACAATCTATGGGCTCCTGTCAGGTATATATTAATGGAGGCAGTAGAATGTATGGGCTCCTGTCAGGTATATATTATTGGAGGCAGCAGAATGTATGGGCTCCTGTCAGGTTTATATTATTGGAGGCAGCAGAATGTATGGGCTCCTACCAGATATATATTATTGGAGGTAGGAGAATGTATGGGCCCCTGTCAGGTATATATTATTGGAGGCAGCAGAATCTATGGGCTCCTGTCAGGTATATATTATTGGAGACAGCAGAATCTATGGGCTCCTGTCAGGTATATATTATTGGAGACTGCAGAATCTATGGGCTCCTGTCAGGTATATACAGTTATATGAAAAGGTTTGGGCACCCCTATTAATCTTAAGCTTAATGTTTTCTTAAAATTGGTGTTTTTGCAACAGCTATTTCAGTTTGATATATGTAATAACTGTTGGACACAGTAATGTTTCTGCCTTGAAATGAGATTTATTGTACTAACAGAAAATGTGCAATCTGCATTCAAACAAAATTTGACAGGTGCATAAGTATGGGCACCTCACCAGAAAAGTGACATTAATATTTAGTAGATCCTCCTTTTGCAAAAATAACAGCCTCCAGTCGCTTCTTGTAGCTTTTAATGAGTTCCTGGATCCTGGATGAAGGTATTTTTGACCATTACTCTTTACAAAACAATTCCAGTTCAGTTAAGTTTGATGGTCGCCGAGCATGGACAGCCCTCTTCAAATGATCCCACAGATGTTCAATGATATTCAGGTCTGGGGACTGGGATGGCCATTTCAGAACATTGTAATTGTTCCTCTGCATGAATGCCTGAGTAGATTTGGAGCGGTGTTTTGGATCATTGTCTTGCTGAAAGATCCATCCCCTGCGTAACTTCAACTTTATCACTGATTCTTGAACATTATTGTCAAGAATCTGCTGATACTGAGTGGAATCCATGCGTCCCTCAACTTTAACAAGATTCCCGTTGCCGGCATTGGCCACACATCCCCAAGGCATGATGGAACCTCCACCAAATTTTACTGTGGTAGCAAGTGTTTTTCTTGGAATGCTGTGTTTTTTTGACGCCATGCATAACGCCTTTTTGTATGACCAAACAACTCAATCTTGGTTTCATCAGTCCACAGGACCAGGGTCGGACTGGGGTGTCTGGGGCCCACAGGGAGAACTGACTCTAGGGGCCCACCTGCAGCCATATGCAAATATCTGTTATCCGCTATCCCTGTTATAGTGGAGCATTGACTGGCGGCTCCTGCACATCTACTGTGCGACACTAACTGGGATGTACAATTACGTAGTTTGAATTAAAGGGGTTCTTTGGTTAAAACAAGTTATCACCGATCCATGGGCTCTACAGGATAGGTGATAACTTATTGATCGTTTGGGTCCGAACATTGGAAAACGCACCTATCGGAAGAATGGGTAAGTTTTATCCCTGACAGGACACTTATCCCCATTTTAAAATGCAGCGACAGCTGGGACGTCTGACCGCGGCTCCATTCATTCTCTTGGGGGCTTCCAAAAAAGAGCAGCGCTCACAGCCACTGAGGGAATGAATGGATCAGTGGAGGCATCTCACATGCCGCACCAGTCTAATGGGGAGAAAAGCTCCACATTCTGCCAATTGTGTCCCAGCAGTCAGACCCCACCAATCAATATTATCACTGATCCTGTGGAGAGGTGATTACTTGTTTTCACCGGAGAACCCCTGTAAGTGCATCTCTGCTGCTCTGGTCCAAGTATTTAATCTCTAAAGCAACGGCCCCTCTATCAGCATTTGGTCAGTATTTTTTTTCAGGAGTGGGAGCCAAAACCAAGTGAGGAACAATCAGAGAAAAGGTAGAATAGAAACAAGTCACCAATTCTGCATTTATCACCCACTACTTGTTTTGGCAGCGACTCCTGAGAAAAAATACTAACCAAATACTAATGGTGGGGCTGTGGCCTAATGGAAAAAAATCTTTTCCTAGTTAATATCAGCAAGAACAAAATGACCGCCATACACAACACAGTTAACTATATCAACACCAATAATACCACATACAAAAGGGACAATTATCGCCACACCATGACTAGATCACATATTACCACCACATAGTGACCGAATAATACCACATACAAGGAACAAATACGGCCACACCATGACCAGACCACATATTACCACCCCAAAGTGACCAAATACTACAATACTGATCATGAATACAAACCACAATACTAACAACACTGTTATTACCACCAGCGACATTATACATAGGAGCTCTGTATATAGTGTCAGTGTACAAGTAACACAGTGATCACCAGTGACATTATAAACAGCAGCTCTGTATATTGTGTACAGGTAATACAATGGTCACCAGTGACATTATACACAGGAGCTCTGTATATAGTGTCAGTGTACAGGGATCACCAGTGACATTATACACAGGAGCTCTGTATACAGTGTCAGTGTACAGGTAATACAGTGATCACCAGTGACATTATACACAGGAGCTCTGTATATAGTGTCAGTGTACAGGTAATACAGTGATCACCAGTGACATTATACACAGGAGCTCTGTATATAGTGTCAGTGTACATGTAATACAGGGATCACCAGTGACATTATACACAGGAGCTCTGTATATAGTGTCAGTGTACAGGTAATACAGGGATCACCAGTGACATTATACACAGGAGCTCTGTATATAGTGTCAGTGTACAGGTAATACAGTGATCACCAGTGACATTATACACAGGAGCTCTGTATATAGTGTCAGTGTACATGTAATACAGTGATCACCAGTGACATTATACACAAGAGCTCTGTATATAGTGTCAGTGTACAGGTAATACAGGGATCACCAGTGACATTATACACAGGAGCTCTGTATATAGTGTCAGTGTACAGGTAACACAGTGATCACCAGTGACATTATAAACAGCAGCTCTGTATATAGTGTACAGGTAATACAGTGGTCACCAGTGACATTATACACAGAAGCTCTGTATATAGTGCATACGTAATACAGTGATCACCAGTGACATACACAGGAGCTCTGTATATACTATATACACACGTGGTCAGAATTGTTGGTACCCCTCGTTTAATGAAAGAAAAACCCACAATGGTCACAGAAAAAAATTGAATCTGACAAAAGTAATAATAAATTAAAAATCTATGAAAATGAAGAAATGAAAGTCAGACATTGCTTTTCTGCTTCCACAGATTTAAAAAAATAAATAAACTCATGAAATAGGCCTGGAAAGAAATTATGGTACCCCTGAAAATAATGTGACAAAAGGGACATGTTAAATCAAGTTGTGTCCACTAATTATCATCACAGGTGTCTACATTCTTGTAATCAGTCAGTGGGCCTGTATATAGGGCTACAGATACTCACTGTGAGGTTTGGTGACATGGTGTGCACCACACTCAACATGAACCAGAGGAAGTAAAGGAAAGAGTTGTCTCAGGAGATTAGAAAGAAAATTATAGACAAGCATGTTAAAGGTAAAGGTTATAAGACCATCTCCAAGCAGCTTTATGTTCCTTTGACTACAGTGTCACATATTATTCAGAAACTTAAGATCCATGGGACTGTAGCCAACCTCCCTGGACGTGGCCACAAGAGGAAAATTGATGACAAATCAAAGAGACGGATAATATGAATGGTAACAGAAGAGTCCAGGAAAACTTCTAAAGAGATTAAAGGTGAACTTCAAGCTCAAGGAACATCAGTGTCAGATCGTACTATCCATCATTGTTTGATCCAAAGTGGACTTCATGGGAGACGACCAAGGAGAACACCATTGTTGAAAAAAAAAATAATAAAAAAGCCAGACTGGAATTTGCCAAACTACATGTTGACAAGCCACAGAGCTTCTGGGAGAATGTACTATGGACAGATGAGACAAAAATGGAATTTTTTTGCAAGGCACATCCGCTCTATGTTCACAGACGGAAAAATTAAGCATATCAAGAAAAGAACACTGTCCCTACTGTGAAACATGGGGGAGACTGTTATGTTCTGGTGCTGCTCTGCTGCATCTGGCACAAGGTGTCTTGAATCTGTGCAGGGTACAATGAAATCTCAAGACTATCAAGGGATTCTAGTGAGAAATGTGCTGCCCAGTGTCAGAAAGCTTGGTCTCAGTCGCAGGTCATGGGTCTTGCAACAGGATAATGACCCAAGAATGGCTAAGAGGAAAACATTGGACTATTCTGAAGTGGCCTTCTATGAGCCCTGACCTAAATCCTATTGAGCATCTTTGGAAAGAGCTGAAACATGACGTCTGGAAAAGGCAACCTTCAAACACGAGACAACTGGAGCAGTTTGCTCATGAGGAGTGGGCCAAAATACCTGTTGAGAGGTGCAGAAGTCTCATTGACAGTTACAGGAATCGTTTGATTGCAGTGATTGCCTCAAAAGGTTGTTCAACAAAATATTAAGTTAAGAAGAACCATCATTTCTGTCCAGGCCTATTTCATGAGGTTAATTTTTTTTTAAATTCTGTGGAAGCAGAAAAGCAATGTCTGACTTTCATTTGTTCATTTTCAAAAATTTGTAATTTATCAGATTCAAGTTATTTGTGTGACCATTGTGGGTTTTTCTTTCATGAAACAAGGGGTACCAACAATTTTGACCACGTGTGTAGTGTAAGTATACATGTAATACACTGACTCACCAGTGACGTCTCTAGGTGAAGTCCTTCATCTTCGCTTTTCTTCTTCATCAGGTACAGACGGCCATCACTTCTTCCAGCCAGGAATTGTCTCTGCAGAAAATAACACACAGTTACCAATAACTGATCTCTTCTAGAGAATATTCCCACTCCCCCCTGACTTCTACACTATACCAGTTGAAGAAAAAAAGCAACATAGTGCCATCCTGCACAGTAACAGGACTCCTCTTTTGTCCCATCCCATGGAAAACAGTTTCCTAAAAAGTAAATTATATTACAGAAGTAATAATGTAATAATAATAATAATTGGAATCTAAAGTAATAATGTTCCCCACTGACCACCATAAACTAATAAAGTATGTTCCTCAATCTGGCCCCCAAACAGTAATTAAGTCCCTTGTCCAGCCAGGCACCTCCATATGTCCCTTCTGGCCCCCATATGTCCAGGGTGGCCTCTCCATATATTTATCCTAGCCCACATGTATCGAGTCTGCCCTTTCCCCCATATATCCATCCTAGCCCCCCATGTGGCCATCCGGCCCCCCCCCACATATCCATCCTTGCCCCCATGTTCCCAGCCTGCACCCCCCATATATCCATCCTGGACTCCATGTATCCATCCTGACACCCCCCTGCATATATCCCTTCTGGCCCCCATTTGTCCAGTGTGACCCCCTCCATATATTTATCCTAGCACACGTGTATCGAGGCTGCCCCCTCCCATATACCCATCCTAGCCCCCCATGTGGCCAGCCTGCCCCCCCCCCCACATATCCATCTTTACCTCCATGTTTCCAGCCTGCCCCCCCATATATCCATCCTGGACTCCATGTGTCCAGCCTCCCCCCCATATATCCATCCTGCCCTTCCCCCCTGCATATATCCATCCGGACACCCCCCATATATCCATCCTGCCCCCCCCCTATATATCCATCCTGGACTCGATGTGTCCAGCCTGCCCCACCCATATATCTATCCTGGCCTCCATGTGTCCAGCCTGCTCCCTCTACATATCCATCCTGGCCTCCATGTGTCCAGCCTGCCCCACCATATATCCATCCTGGCCTCCATGTGTCCATCCTGCCCCCCATAATATCCATCCTGGCCTCCATGAGTCCAGCCTGCCCCCCCATATATCCATCCTCGCCTCCACGAGTCCAGCCTGCCCCCCCATATATCCATCCTGGCCTCCATGTGTCCAGTCTGCCCCCCCATATATCCATCCTGGCCTCCATGTGTCCAGCATGCCCCCCCATATATCCATCCTGACCTCCATGTGTCCAGCCTGTCCCCCCCATATATCCATCCTGGCCTCCATGTGTCCAGCCTGCCCCCCCATTAATCCATCCTGGCCTCCATGTGTCCAGCCTGCCCCCATATACCCATCCTGCCCACCCCCTTTGCCTGGGTCCAGCCAGGGTCCCCCCTTGTGTGTCCAGCTAGGGCCCCCCCTTGTGTGTCCAGCCAGGGCTCCCCCTTGTGTGTCCAGCCAGGCCCTCCCTTGTGTGTCCAGCCAAGGCCGCCCCCTTGTGTGTCCAGCTGGGCCCCCCCTTGTGTGTCCATGCCAGGGTTCCCCCTTGCGTGTCCAGCCAGGGCCCCCCTTGTGTATCCAGCCAGGGCTCCCGCCTCGTGTATCCAGTCAGGGCTCCCCCCTCGTGTGTCCAGCTTGGCCCCCCTCGTGTGTCCAGCTTGGCCCCCCCTCGTGTGTCCAGCCAGGGTTCCCCCTCATATGTCCAGCCGGGGTTCCCCCTCGTGTGTCAAGCTGGGCCCCCCTTGTGTGTCCAGCCAGGGTTCCCCCCTTGTGTGTCCAGACAGGACCCCCCTTTTGTGTCCAGCTGGGCCCCCCTTGTGTGTCCAGCCAGGGTTCCCCCCCTGTGTGTCCAGCCAGGACCGCCCCTTTTGTGTCCAGTCGGCTAACTCCTTGTGTGTCCAGCCAGGGGCCCAGGCCATTACACACACACATACACACAAAACACACACACACACACCTCTTACCTTCCTGCGCTCCCGTGCGGTATCCTCCTTCTCCTGAGTTGCCCGCCTCCTTCACAGCAGGCGCATGACGATGACGTCATACGCCGGCCGGCGAAGGGAGACGCGCAGCTTCAGCTGCTTCACTGGGACGTGCGCCGCGGTGGTTCAGGTAATGAATGCTGCATGAGCGCGTCTCTGCATACACTGTGCCTGCGCTTTTAAAGGGCCCGTGCCCCTTAAAACCGCAGGATTTTTTTTTGCTCTCTTCTCCCCCCTCTCCTCTGCAGCAGGGGGCGGGGCCCACCGGGAAAATTCCCGGTATCCCGCCAGCCCAGACCGACCCTGCACAGGACCTTCTTCCAAAAAGAAATTGGCTTCTCCAAATGTGCTTTTGCATACCTCAGCTGACTCTGTTTGTGGCGTGCTTGCAGAAACGGCTTCTTTCTCATCACTCTCCCATACAGCTTCTCCTTGTGCAAAGTGCGTTGTATAGTTGACCGATACACAGTGACACCATCTGCAGCAAGTTGATGCTGCAGCTCTCTGGAGGTGGTCTGAGGATTGTCCTTGACTGATCTCACCATTCTTCTTCTCTGCCTTTCTGATGTTTTTCTTAACAAGAACTGTCCCTGTGTTCTTCCATTTCCTTACTATGTTCCTCACAGTGGAAACTGACAGGTTAAATCTCTGAGACAGCTTTTTGTATCCTTCCCCTGAACAACTCTGTTGAATAATCTTTGTTTTCAGATCATTTGACAGTTGTTTTGAGGAGCCCATGATGCCACTCTTCAGAGGAGATCCAAATAGGAGAACAACTTGCAAGTGGCCAATTTAAGTAGCTTTTCCCATGATTGCATACACCTGGCTATGAAGTTCAAAGCTCAATGAGGTTACAAAACCAAAAAAAGTGCTTTAGTAAGTCAGTAAAAAGTAGGTACGAGTATTTAAAACAAGAAAATGATAAGGGTGCCCATACTTATGCACCTGTCAAATTTTGTTTGAATGCAGATTGCACATTTTCTGTTAGTACAATAAACCTCATTTCAAGGCAGAAACATTACTGTGTCCAACAGTTAGTACATATATCAAACTGAAATAGCTGTTGTAAAAACACCAATTTTAAGAAAACATTAAGCTTAAGATTAATAGGGGTGCCCAAACTTTTTCATATAACTGTATTATTGGAGACAGCAGAATGTATGGGCTCCTGTCAGGTATATATTATTGGAGGCTGCAGAATCTATGGGCTCCTGTCAGGTATATATTATTGGAGGCAGCAGAATGTATGGGCTCCTGTCAGGTATATATTATTGGAGGCAGCAGAATGTGTGGGCTCCTCTCAGGTATATATTATCGGAGGTAGCAGAATCTATGGGCTCCTGTCAGGTATATATTATTGGAGGCAGGAGAATGTATGGGCTCCTGTCAGGTATATATTATCGGAGGCAGCAGAATCTATCGGCTCCTGTCAGGTATATATTATTGGAGGCAGCAGAATGTATGGGCTCCTGTCAGGTATATATTATTGGAGGCAGCAGAATGTATGGGCTCCTGTCAGGTATATATTATTGGAGGCAGCAGAATGTATGGGCTCCTGTCAGGTTTATATTATTGGAGGCAGCAGAATGTATGGGCTCCTGTGAGGTTTATATTATTGGAGGCAGCAGAATGTATGGGCTCCTGTCAGGTATATATTATTGGAGGCAGGAGAATCTATGGGCTCCTGTCAGGTATATATTATTGGAGGCAGCAGAATGTATGGGCTCCTACCAGATATATATTATTGGAGGCAGGAGAATGTATGGGCTCCTGTCAGGTATATATTATTGGAGGCAGCAGAGTGTATTGGCTCCTGTCAGGTATATATTATTGGAGGCAGCAGAATGTATGGGCTCCTGTCAGGTATATATTATTGAAGGCAGGAGAATGTATGGGCTCCTGTCAGGTATATATTATTGGAGGCAGCAGAATGTATGGACTCCTGTCAGGTATATATTATTGGAGGCAGGAGAATGTATGGGCTCCTGTCAGGTATATATTATTGGAGGCAGCAGAATGTATGGGCTCCTGTCAGGTATATATTATTGGAGGCAGGAGAATCTATGGGCTCCTGTCAGGTATATATTATTGGAGGCAGCAGAATGTATGGGCTCCTGTCAGATATATATTATTGGAGGCAGCAGAATGTATGGGCTCCTCTCAGGTATATATTATTGGAGGCAGGAGAATCTATGGGCTCCTGTCAGGTATATATTATTGGAGGCAGCAGAATCTATGGGCTCCTGTCAGGTATATAGTATTGGAGGCAGCAGAATCTATGTTCTCCTGTCAGGTATATATTATTGGAGGCAGCAGAATGTATGGTCTCCTGTCAGGTATATATTATTGGAGGCAGCAGAATCTATGGGCTCCTGTCAGGTATATATTATTGGAGGCAGCAGAATGTATGGGCTCCTGTCAGGTATATATTATTGGAGGCAGGAGAATGTATGGGCTCCTGTCAGGTATATATTATTGGAGGCAGCAGAATGTATGGGCTCCTGTTAGGTATATTTTATTGGAGGCAGCAGAATGTATGGGCTATTGTCAGGTATATTTTATTGGAGGCAGCAGAATGTATGGGCTCCTGTCAGGTATATATTATTGGAGGCAGGAGAATGTATGGGCTCCTGTCAGGTATATATTATTGGAGGCAGCAGAATGTATGGACTCCTGTCAGGAATATATTATTGGAGGCAGGAGAATGTATGGGCTCCTGTCAGGTATACATTATTGGAGGCAGCAGAATGTATGGGCTCCTGTCAGGTATATATTATTAGACGCAGCAGAATGTATGGGCTCCTGTCAGATTTATATTATTGGAGGCAGCAGAATGTATGGGCTCCTGGCAAGTATATATTATTGGAGGCAGCAGAATGTATGGGCTCCTGGCAGGTATATATTATTGGAGGCAGCAGAATGTATGGGCTCCTGTCAGGTATATATTATTGGAGGCAGGAGAATGTGTGGGCTTCTGTCAGGTATATATTAATGAAGGTAGGAGAATGTATGGGCTCCTGTCTGGTATATATTATTGAAGGCAGCATAATCTATGGGCTCCTGTCAGGTATATATTATTGGAGGCAGGAGAATGTATGGGCTCCTGTCAGGTATATATTATTGGAGGCAGCAGAATGTATGGGCTCCTGTCAGGTATATATTATTGGAGGCAGCAGAATGTATGGGCTCCTGTCAGGTATATATTATTAGACGCAGCAGAATGTATGGGCTCCTGTCAGATTTATATTATTGGAGGCAGCAGAATGTATGGGCTCCTGGCAAGTATATATTATTGGAGGCAGCAGAATGTATGGGCTCCTGGCAGGTATATATTATTGGAGGCAGCAGAATGTATGGGCTCCTGTCAGGTATATATTATTAGACGCAGCAGAATGTATGGGCTCCTGTCAGATTTATATTATTGGAGGCAGCAGAATGTATGGGCTCCTGGCAAGTATATATTATTGGAGGCAGCAGAATGTATGGGCCCCTGGCAGGTATATATTATTGGAGGCAGCAGAATGTATGGGCTCCTGTCAGGTATATATTATTGGAGGCAGGAGAATGTATGGGCTCCTGTCAGGTATATATTATTGGAGGCAGGAGAATGTATGGGCTTCTGTCAGGTATATATTAATGAAGGTAGGAGAATGTATGGGCTCCTGTCTGGTATATATTATTGAAGGCAGCATAATCTATGGGCTCCTGTCAGGTATATATTATTGGAGGCAGGAGAATGTATGGGCTCCTGTCAGGTATATATTATTGGAGGCAGAAGAATGTATGGGCTCCTGTCAGGTATATATTATTGGAGGCAGCAGAATGTATGGGCTCCTACCAGGTATATATTATTGAAGGTAGGAGAATGTATGGGCTCCTGTCGGGTATATATTATTGGAGGTAGGAGAATGTATGGGCTCCTGTCAGGTATATATTATTGGAGGCAGCAGAATGTATGGGCTCCTGTCAGGTATATATTATTGAAGGCAGCAGAATCTATGGGCTCCTGTCAGGTATATATTATTGGAGGCAGGAGAATGTATGGGCTCCTGTCAGGTATATATTATTGGAGGCAGCAGAATGTATGGGCTCCTGTCAGGTATATATTATTGGAGGCAGGAGAATGTATGGGCTCCGGTCAGGTATATATTATTGGAGTCAGCAGAATGTATGGTCTCCTGTCAGGAATATATTATTGGAGGCAGCAGAATGTATGGGCTTCTGTCAGGTATATATTTTTGGAGGCAGCAGAATGTATGGGCTCCTGTCAGGTATATTTTATTGGAGGCAGGAGAATGTATGGCCTTCTGTCAGGTCTATATTATCGGAGGCAGCAGAATGTATGGTCTCCTGTCAGGTATATATTATTGGAGGCAGGAGAATGAATGGGCTCCTGTCAGGTATATATTATTGGAGGCAGCATAATCTATGGGTTCCTGTCAGGTATATATTATTGGAGGCAGGAGAATGTATGGGCTCCTGTCAGGTATATATTATTGGAGGCAGGAGAATGTATGGGCTCCTGTCAGGTGTATATTATTGGAGGCAGGAGAATGTATGGGCTCCTGTCAGGTATATATTATTGGAGGCAGCAGAATGCATGGGCTCCTGTCAGGTATATATTATTGGAGGCAGGAGAATGTATGGGCTCCTGTCAGGTATATATTATCGGAGGCAGCAGAATCTATCGGCTCCTGTCAGGTATATATTATTGGAGGCAGCAGAATGTATGGGCTCCTGTCAGGTATATATTATTGGAGGCAGCAGAATGTATGGGCTCCTGTCAGGTATATATTATTGGAGGCAGCAGAATGTATGGGCTCCTGTCAGGTTTATATTATTGGAGGCAGCAGAATGTATGGGCTCCTGTGAGGTTTATATTATTGGAGGCAGCAGAATGTATGGGCTCCTACCAGATATATATTATTGGAGGCAGGAGAATGTATGGGCTCCTGTCAGGTATATATTATTGGAGGCAGCAGAGTGTATTGGCTCCTGTCAGGTATATATTATTGGAGGCAGCAGAATGTATGGGCTCCTGTCAGGTATATATTATTGAAGGCAGGAGAATGTATGGGCTCCTGTCAGGTATATATTATTGGAGGCAGCAGAATGTATGGACTCCTGTCAGGTATATATTATTGGAGGCAGGAGAATGTATGGGCTCCTGTCAGGTATATATTATTGGAGGCAGCAGAATGTATGGGCTCCTGTCAGGTATATATTATTGGAGGCAGGAGAATCTATGGGCTCCTGTCAGGTATATATTATTGGAGGCAGCAGAATGTATGGGCTCCTGTCAGATATATATTATTGGAGGCAGCAGAATGTATGGGCTCCTCTCAGGTATATATTATTGGAGGCAGGAGAATCTATGGGCTCCTGTCAGGTATATATTATTGGAGGCAGCAGAATCTATGGGCTCCTGTCAGGTATATAGTATTGGAGGCAGCAGAATCTATGTTGTCCTGTCAGGTATATATTATTGGAGGCAGCAGAATGTATGGTCTCCTGTCAGGTATATATTATTGGAGGCAGCAGAATCTATGGGCTCCTGTCAGGTATATATTATTGGAGGCAGCAGAATGTATGGGCTCCTGTCAGGTATATATTATTGGAGGCAGGAGAATGTATGGGTTCCTGTCAGGTATATATTATTGGAGGCAGCAGAATGTATGGGCTCCTGTTAGGTATATTTTATTGGAGGCAGCAGAATGTATGGGCTATTGTCAGGTATATTTTATTGGAGGCAGCAGAATGTATGGTCTCCTGTCAGGTATATATTATTGGAGGCAGGAGAATCTATGGGCTCCTGTCAGGTATATATTATTGGAGGCGGCAGAATGTATGGGCTCCTGTCAGGTATATATTATTGGAGGCAGGAGAATGTATGGGCTCCTGTCAGGTATATATTATTGGAGGCAGCAGAATGTATGGACTCCTGTCAGGTATATATTATTGGAGGCAGGAGAATGTATGGGCTCCTGTCAAGTATACATTATTGGAGGCAGCAGAATGTATGGGCTCCTGTCAGGTATATATTATTAGACGCAGCAGAATGTATGGGCTCCTGTCAGATTTATATTATTGGAGGCAGCAGAATGTATGGGCTCCTGGCAAGTATATATTATTGGAGGCAGCAGAATGTATGGGCTCCTGGCAGGTATATATTATTGGAGGCAGCAGAATGTATGGGCTCCAGTCAGGTATATATTATTGGAGGCAGGAGAATGTATGGGCTCCTGTCAGGTATATATTATTGGAGGCAGGAGAATGTATGGGCTTCTGTCAGGTATATATTAATGAAGGTAGGAGAATGTATGGGCTCCTGTCTGGTATATATTATTGAAGGCAGCATAATCTATGGGCTCCTGTCAGGTATATATTATTGGAGGCAGGAGAATGTATGGGCTCCTGTCAGGTATATATTATTGGAGGCAGAAGAATGTATGGGCTCCTGTCAGGTATATATTATTGGAGGCAGCAGAATGTATGGGCTCCTACCAGGTATATATTATTGAAGGCAGGAGAATGTATGGGCTCCTGTCGGGTATATATTATTGGAGGTAGGAGAATGTATGGGCTCCTGTCAGGTATATATTATTGGAGGCAGCAGAATGTATGGGCTCCTGTCAGGTATATATTATTGAAGGCAGCAGAATCTATGGGCTCCTGTCAGGTATATATTATTGGAGGCAGGAGAATGTATGGGCTCCTGTCAGGTATATATTATTGGAGGCAGCAGAATGTATGGGCTCCTGTCAGGTATATATTATTGGAGGCAGGAGAATGTATGGGCTCCGGTCAGGTATATATTATTGGAGTCAGCAGAATGTATGGTCTCCTGTCAGGAATATATTATTGGAGGCAGCAGAATGTATGGGCTTCTGTCAGGTATATATTTTTGGAGGCAGCAGAATGTATGGGCTCCTGTCAGGTATATTTTATTGGAGGCAGGAGAATGTATGGCCTTCTGTCAGGTCTACATTATCGGAGGCAGCAGAATGTATGGTCTCCTGTCAGGTATATATTATTGGAGGCAGGAGAATGAATGGGCTCCTGTCAGGTATATATTATTGGAGGCAGCATAATCTATGGGTTCCTGTCAGGTATATATTTTTGGAGGCAGGAGAATGTATGGGCTCCTGTCAGGTATATATTATTGGAGGCAGGAGAATGTATGGGCTCCTGTAAGGTATATATTATTGAAGGCAGCAGAATCTATGGGCTGCTGTCAGGTATATATTATTGGAGGCAGGAGAATGTATGGGCTCCTGTCAGGTGTATATTATTGGAGGCAGGAGAATGTATGGGCTCCTGTCAGGTATATATTATTGGAGGCAGCAGAATGCATGGGCTCCTGTCAGGTATATATTATTGGAGGCAGGAGAGTGTATGGGCTCCTGTCAGGTATATATTATTGGAGGCAGCACAATCTATTGGCTCCTGTCAGGTATATATTATTGGAGGCAGGATAATGTATGGGCTCCTGTCAGGTATATATTATTGGAGGCAGCAGAATGTATGGGCTCCTACCAGGTACATATTATTGGAGGCAGGAGAATGTATGGGCTCCTGTCAGGTATATATTATTGGAGGCAGGAGAATGTATGGTCTCCTGTCAGGTATATATTGTTGGAGGCAGGAGAATCTATGGGCTCCTGTCAGGTATATATTATTGGAGGCAGGAGAATGTATGGGCTCCTGTCAGGTATATATTATTGGAGGCAGGAGAATGTATGGGCTCCTGTCAGTTATATATGATTGGAGGCAGGAGAATGTATGGGCTCCTGTCAGGTATATATTATTGGAGGCAGCAGAATCTATGGGCTCCTGTCAGGTATATATTATTGGATGCAGGAGAATGTATGGGCTCCTGTCAGGTATATATTATTGGAGGCAGCAGAATGTATGGGCTCCTACCAGGTATATATTATTGGAGACAGGAGAATGTATGGGCTCCTGTCAGGTATATATTATTGGAGGCAGGAGAATGTATGGGCTCCTGTCAGGTATATATTATTGGAGGCAGCAGAATGTATGGGCTCCTGTCAGGTATATATTATTGAAGGCAGTAGAATCTATGGGATCCTGTCAGGTATACATTATTGGAGGCAGGAGAATGTATGGGCACCTGTCAGGTATATATTATTGGAGGCAGCAGACTGTATGGGCTCCTGTCAGGTATATATTATTGGAGGCTGCAGACTGTATGGGCTCCTGTCAGGTATATATTATTGGAGGCTGCACAATCTATTGGCTCCTGTCAGGTATATATTATTGGAGGCTGCTGAATCTATGGTCTCCTGTCAGGTATATATTATTGGAGGCAGCAGAATCTATGGGCTCCTGTCAGATATATATTATTGGAGGCAGCAGAATGTATGGGCTCCTGTCAGATATATATTATTGGAGGCAGGAGAATGCATTGGCTCATGTCAGGTATATATTATTAGACGCAGCAGAATGTATGGGATCCTGTCAGGTATATATTATTGGAGGCAGCAGAATGTATGGGCTCCTGTCAGATATATATTATTGGAGGCAGGAGAATGTATGGGCTCCTGTCAGGTTTATATTATTGGAGGCAGCAGAATGTATGGGCTCCTGGCAGGTATATATTATTGAAGGCAGCAGAATGTATGGGCTCCTGTCAGGTATATATTATTGGAGGTAGCAGAATCTATGGGCTCCTGTCAGGTATATATTATTGGAGGCAGGAGAATGTATTTGCTACTGTCAGGTATATATTATTGGAGGCAGCAGAATCTATGGGCTCCTGTCAGATATATATTATTGGAGGCAGGAGAATGTATGGGCTCCTGTCAGGTATATATTATTGGAGGCAGGAGAATGTATGGGCTCCTGTCAGGTATATATTATTGAAGGCAGCAGAATGTATGAGCTCCTATCAGGTATATATTATTGGAGGCAGGAGAATCTATGGGCTCATGTCAGGTATATATTATTGGAGGCAGGAGAATCTATGGGTTCCTGTCAGGTATATATTATTGGAGACAGCAGAATGTATAGGCTCCTTTCAGGTATGTATTATTGGAGGCAGGAGAATGTATGGACTCCTGTCAGGTATATATTATTGGAGGCAGGAGAATGTATGGGCTCCTGTCAGGTATATATTATTGGAGGCCGGAGAATGTATGGGCTCCTGTCAGGTATATATTATTGGAAGCAGCAGAATCTATGGGCTCATGTCAGGTATATATTATCGGAGGCAGCAGAATGTATGGGCTCCTGTCAGGTAGATATTATTGGAGGCAGGAGAATGTATGGGCTCCGGTCAGGTATATATTATTGGAGTCAGCAGAATGTATGGGCTCCTGTCAGGTATATATTATTGGAGGCAGCAGAATGTATGGGCTCCTGTCAGGTATATATTTTTGGAGGCAGCAGAATGTATGGGCTCGTGTCAGGTATATTTTATTGGAGGCAGGAGAATGTATGGTCTTCTGTCAGGTCTATATTATTGGAGGCAGCAGAATGTATGGGCTCCTGTCAGGTATATATTATTGGAGGCAGGAGAATGTATGGGCTTCTGTCAGGTATATATTATTGGAGGCAGCAGAATGTATGGGATCCTGTCAGGTATATATTATTGGAGGCAGCAGAATGTATGGGCTCCTGTCAGGTATATATTATTGGAGGCAGCAGAATCTATGGGCTCCTGTCAGGTATATATTATTGGAGGCAGCAGAGTGTATGGGCTCCTGTTAGGTATATAATATTGGAGGCAGCAGAATGTATGGGCTCCTGTCAGGTATATATTATTGGCGGCAGCACAATCTATGGGCACCTATCAGGTATATATTATTGGAGGCAGCAGAATGTATAGGCTCCTGTCAGGTATACATTATTGGAGGCAGCAGAATGTATGAGCTCCTGTCAGGTATATATTATTTGAGGCAGCAGAATCTATGGGCTCCTGTTAGGTATATATTATTGGAGCCAGCAGAATGTATGGGATCCTGTCAGGTATATATTATTGGAGGCAGGAGAATGTATGGGCTCCTGTCAGGTATATATTATTGGAGGCAGGAGAATGTATGGGCTCCTGTCAGGTATATATTATTGGAGGCAGCAGAATGTATGGGCTCCTGTCAGGTAAATATTATTGGAGGCAGGAGAATGTATGGGCTCCGGTCAGGTATATATTATTGGAGTCAGCAGAATGTATGGTCTCCTGTCAGGAATATATTATTGGAGGCAGCAGAATGTATGGGCTTCTGTCAGGTATATATTTTTGGAGGCAGCAGAATGTATGGGCTCCTGTCAGGTATATTTTATTGGAGGCAGGAGAATGTATGGCCTTCTGTCAGGTCTATATTATCGGAGGCAGCAGAATGTATGGTCTCCTGTCAGGTATATATTATTGGAGGCAGGAGAATGAATGGGCTCCTGTCAGGTATATATTATTGGAGGCAGCATAATCTATGGGTTCCTGTCAGGTATATATTATTGGAGGCAGGAGAATGTATGGGCTCCTGTCAGGTATATATTATTGGAGGCAGGAGAATGTATGGGCTCCTGTAAGGTATATATTATTGAAGGCAGCAGAATCTATGGGCTGCTGTCAGGTATATATTATTGGAGGCAGGAGAATGTATGGGCTCCTGTCAGGTGTATATTATTGGAGGCAGGAGAATGTATGGGCTCCTGTCAGGTATATATTATTGGAGGCAGCAGAATGCATGGGCTCCTGTCAGGTATATATTATTGGAGGCAGGAGAGTGTATGGGCTCCTGTCAGGTATATATTATTGGAGGCAGCACAATCTATTGGCTCCTGTCAGGTATATATTATTGGAGGCAGGAGAATGTATGGGCTCCTGTCAGGTATATATTATTGGAGGCAGCAGAATGTATGGGCTCCTACCAGGTACATATTATTGGAGGCAGGAGAATGTATGGGCTCCTGTCAGGTATATATTATTGGAGGCAGGAGAATGTATGGTCTCCTGTCAGGTATATATTGTTGGAGGCAGGGGAATCTATGGGCTCCTGTCAGGTATATATTATTGGAGGCAGGAGAATGTATGGGCTCCTGTCAGGCATATATTATTGGAGGCAGGAGAATGTATGGGCTCCTGTCAGGTATATATGATTGGAGGCAGGAGAATGTATGGGCTCCTGTCAGGTATATATTATTGGAAGCAGCAGAATCTATGGGCTCCTGTCAGGTATATATTATTGGATGCAGGAGAATGTATGGGCTCCTGTCAGGTATATATTATTGGAGGCAGCAGAATGTATGGGCTCCTACCAGGTATATATTATTGGAGACAGGAGAATGTATGGGCTCCTGTCAGGTATATATTATTGGAGGCAGGAGAATGTATGGGCTCCTGTCAGGTATATATTATTGGAGGCAGCAGAATGTATGGGCTCCTGTCAGGTATATATTATTGAAGGCAGTAGAATCTATGGGCTCCTGTCAGGTATACATTATTGGAGGCAGGAGAATGTATGGGCACCTGTCAGGTATATATTATTGGAGGCAGCAGACTGTATGGGCTCCTGTCAGGTATATATTATTGGAGGCTGCAGACTGTATGGGCTCCTGTCAGGTATATATTATTTGAGGCTGCACAATCTATTGGCTCCTGTCAGGTATATATTATTGGAGGCTGCTGAATCTATGGGCTCCTGTCAGGTATATATTATTGGAGGCAGCAGAATCTATGGGCTCCTGTCAGGTATATATTATTGGAGGCAGCAGAATGTATGGGCTCCTGTCAGATATATATTATTGGAGGCAGGAGAATGTATTGGCTCATGTCAGGTATATATTATTAGACGCAGCAGAATGTATGGGATCCTGTCAGGTATATATTATTGGAGGCAGCAGAATGTATGGGCTCCTGTCAGATATATATTATTGGAGGCAGGAGAATGTATGGGCTCCTGTCAGGTTTATATTATTGGAGGCAGCAGAATGTATGGGCTCCTGGCAGGTATATATTATTGAAGGCAGCAGAATCTATGGGCTCCTGTCAGGTATATATTATTGGATGCAGGAGAATGTATGGGCTCCTGTCAGGTATATATTATTGGAGGCAGCAGAATGTATGGGCTCTTACCAGGTATATATTATTGGAGACAGGAGAATGTATGGGCTCCTGTCAGGTATATATTATTGGAGGCAGGAGAATGTATGGGCTCCTGTCAGGTATATATTATTGGAGGCAGCAGAATGTATGGGCTCCTGTCAGGTATATATTATTGAAGGCAGTAGAATCTATGGGCTCCTGTCAGGTATACATTATTGGAGGCAGCAGAATGTATGGGCTCCTGTCAGGTATATATTATTGGATGCAGGAGAATGTATGGGCTCCTGTCAGGTATATATTATTGGAGGCAGCAGAATGTATGGGCTCCTACCAGGTATATATTATTGGAGACAGGAGAATGTATGGGCACCTGTCAGGTATATATTATTGGAGGCAGCAGACTGTATGGGCTCCTGTCAGGTATATATTATTGGAGGCTGCAGACTGTATGGGCTCCTGTCAGGTATATATTATTGGAGGCTGCACAATCTATTGGCTCCTGTCAGGTATATATTATTGGAGGCTGCTGAATCTATGGGCTCCTGTCAGGTATATATTATTGGAGGCAGCAGAATCTATGGGCTCCTGTCAGGTATATATTATTGGAGGCAGCAGAATGTATGGGCTCCTGTCAGATATATATTATTGGAGGCAGGAGAATGTATTGGCTCATGTCAGGTATATATTATTAGACGCAGCAGAATGTATGGGATCCTGTCAGGTATATATTATTGGAGGCAGCAGAATGTATGGGCTCCTGTCAGATATATATTATTGGAGGCAGGAGAATGTATGGGCTCCTGTCAGGTTTATATTATTGGAGGCAGCAGAATGTATGGGCTCCTGGCAGGTATATATTATTGAAGGCAGCAGAATGTATGGGCTCCTGTCAGGTATATATTATTGGAGGCAGCAGAATCTATGGGCTCCTGTCAGGTATATATTATTGGAGGCAGGAGAATGTATGGGCTCCTGTCAGGTATATATTATTGGAGGCAGCAGAATCTATGGGCTCCTGTCAGATATATATTATTGGAGGCAGGAGAATGTATGGGCTCCTGTCAGGTATATATTATTGGAGGCAGGAGAATGTATGGGCTCCTGTCAGGTATATATTATTGAAGGCAGCAGAATGTATGAGCTCCTATCAGGTATATATTATTGGAGGCAGGAGAATCTATGGGCTCCTGTCAGGTATATATTATTGGAGGCAGGAGAATCTATGGGTTCCTGTCAGGTATATATTATTGGAGACAGCAGAATGTATAGGCTCCTTTCAGGTATGTATTATTGGAGGCAGGAGAATGTATGGACTCCTGTCAGGTATATATTATTGGAGGCAGGAGAATGTATGGGCTCCTGTCAGGTATATATTATTGGAGGCCGGAGAATGTATGGGCTCCTGTCAGGTATATATTATTGGAAGCAGCAGAATCTATGGGCTCATGTCAGGTATATATTATCGGAGGCAGCAGAATGTATGGGCTCCTGTCAGGTAGATATTATTGGAGGCAGGAGAATGTATGGGCTCCTGTCAGGTATATATTATTGGAGGCAGCAGAATGTATGGGCTCCTGTCAGGTATATATTATTGGAGGCAGGAGAATGTATGGGCCCCTGTCAGGTATATATTATTGGAGGCAGGAGAATGTATGGGCCCCTGTTAAATATATATTATTGGAGGCAGGAGAATGTATGAGCTACTGTCAGGTATATATTATTGGAGGCAGGAGAATGTATGGGCTCCTGTCAGGTATATATTATCGGAGGCAGTAGAATGTATGGTCTCCTGTCAGGAATATATTATTGGAGGCAGCAGAATGTATGGGCTTCTGTCAGGTATATATTTTTGGAGGCAGCAGAATGTATGTGCTCCTGTCAGGTATATTTTATTGGAGGCAGGAGAATGTATGGCCTTCTGTCAGGTCTATATTATCGGAGGCAGCAGAATGTATGGTCTCCTGTCAGGTATATATTATTGGAGGCAGGAGAATGAATGGGCTCCTGTCAGGTATATATTATTGGAGGCAGCAGAATGTATGGGCTCCTGTCAGGTATATATTTTTGGAGGCAGCAGAATGTATGGGCTCGTGTCCGGTATATTTTATTGGAGGCAGGAGAATGTATGGTCTTCTGTCAGGTCTATATTATTGGAGGCAGCAGAATGTATGGGCTCCTGTCAGGTATATATTATTGGAGGCAGGAGAATGTATGGGCTTCTGTCAGGTATATATTATTGGAGGCAGCAGAATGTATGGGATCCTGTCAGGTATATATTATTGGAGGCAGCAGAATGTATGGGCTCCTGTCAGGTATATATTATTGGAGGCAGCAGAATCTATGGGCTCCTGTCAGGTATATATTATTGGAGGCAGCAGAATGTATGGGCTCCTGTTAGGTATATAATATTGGAGGCAGCAGAATGTATGGGCTCCTGTCAGGTATATATTATTGGCGGCAGCACAATCTATGGGCACCTATCAGGTATATATTATTGGAGGCAGCAGAATGTATAGGCTCCTGTCAGGTATATATTATTGGAGGCAGCAGAATGTATGAGCTCCTGTCAGGTATATATTATTTGAGGCAGCAGAATCTATGGGCTCCTGTTAGGTATATATTATTGGAGCCAGCAGAATGTATGGGATCCTGTCAGGTATATATTATTGGAGGCAGGAGAATGTATGGGCTCCTGTCAGGTATATATTATTGGAGGCAGGAGAATGTATGGGCTCCTGTCAGGTATATATTATTGGAGGCAGCAGAATGTATGGGCTCCTGTCAGGTAGATATTATTGGAGGCAAGAGAATGTATGGGCTCCGGTCAGGTATATATGATTGGAGTCAGCAGAATGTATGGTCTCCTGTCAGGAATATATTATTGGAGGCAGCAGAATGTATGGGCTTCTGTCAGGTATATATTTTTGGAGGCAGCAGAATGTATTAGCTCCTTTCAGGTATATTTTATTGGAGGCAGGAGAATGTATGGCCTTCTGTCAGGTCTATATTATCGGAGGCAGCAGAATGTATGGTCTCCTGTCAGGTATATATTATTGGAGGCAGGAGAATGAATGGGCTCGTGTCAGGTATATATTATTGGAGGCAGCATAATCTATGGGTTCCTGTCAGGTATATATTATTGGAGGCAGGAGAATGTATGGGCTCCTGTCAGGTATATATTATTGGAGGCAGGAGAATGTATGGGCTCCTGTAAGGTATATATTATTGAAGGCAGCAGAATCTATGGGCTGCTGTCAGGTATATATTATTGGAGGCAGGAGAATGTATGGGCTCCTGTCAGGTGTATATTATTGGAGGCAGGAGAATGTATGGGCTCCTGTCAGATATATATTATTGGAGGCAGGAGAATGTATGGGCTCCTGTCAGGTATATATTATTGGAGGCAGGAGAATGTATGGGCTCCTGTCAGGTATATATTATTGAAGGCAGCAGAATGTATGAGCTCCTATCAGGTATATATTATTGGAGGCAGGAGAATCTATGGGCTCCTGTCAGGTATATATTATTGGAGGCAGGAGAATCTATGGGTTCCTGTCAGGTATATATTATTGGAGACAACAGAATGTATAGGCTCCTTTCAGGTATGTATTATTGGAGGCAGGAGAATGTATGGACTCCTGTCAGGTATATATTATTGGAGGCAGGAGAATGTATGGGCTCCTGTCAGGTATATATTATTGGAGGCCGGAGAATGTATGGGCTCCTGTCAGGTATATATTATTGGAAGCAGCAGAATCTATGGGCTCATGTCAGGTATATATTATCGGAGGCAGCAGAATGTATGGGCTCCTGTCAGGTAGATATTATTGGAGGCAGGAGAATGTATGGGCTCCTGTCAGGTATATATTATTGGAGGCAGCAGAATGTATGGGCTCCTGTCAGGTATATATTATTGGAGGCAGGAGAATGTATGGGCCCCTGTCAGGTATATATTATTGGAGGCAGGAGAATGTATGGGCCCCTGTTAAATATATATTATTGGAGGCAGGAGAATGTATGAGCTACTGTCAGGTATATATTATTGGAGGCAGGAGAATGTATGGGCTCCTGTCAGGTATATATTATCGGAGGCAGTAGAATGTATGGTCTCCTGTCAGGAATATATTATTGGAGGCAGCAGAATGTATGGGCTTCTGTCAGGTATATATTTTTGGAGGCAGCAGAATGTATGTGCTCCTGTCAGGTATATTTTATTGGAGGCAGGAGAATGTATGGCCTTCTGTCAGGTCTATATTATCGGAGGCCGCAGAATGTATGGTCTCCTGTCAGGTATATATTATTGGAGGCAGGAGAATGAATGGGCTCCTGTCAGGTATATATTATTGGAGGCAGCAGAATGTATGGGCTCCTGTCAGGTATATATTTTTGGAGGCAGCAGAATGTATGGGCTCGTGTCCGGTATATTTTATTGGAGGCAGGAGAATGTATGGTCTTCTGTCAGGTCTATATTATTGGAGGCAGCAGAATGTATGGGCTCCTGTCAGGTATATATTATTGGAGGCAGGAGAATGTATGGGCTTCTGTCAGGTATATATTATTGGAGGCAGCAGAATGTATGGGATCCTGTCAGGTATATATTATTGGAGGCAGCAGAATGTATGGGCTCCTGTCAGGTATATATTATTGGAGGCAGCAGAATCTATGGGCTCCTGTCAGGTATATATTATTGGAGGCAGCAGAATGTATGGGCTCCTGTTAGGTATATAATATTGGAGGCAGCAGAATGTATGGGCTCCTGTCAGGTATATATTATTGGCGGCAGCACAATCTATGGGCACCTATCAGGTATATATTATTGGAGGCAGCAGAATGTATAGGCTCCTGTCAGGTATATATTATTGGAGGCAGCAGAATGTATGAGCTCCTGTCAGGTATATATTATTTGAGGCAGCAGAATCTATGGGCTCCTGTTAGGTATATATTATTGGAGCCAGCAGAATGTATGGGATCCTGTCAGGTATATATTATTGGAGGCAGGAGAATGTATGGGCTCCTGTCAGGTATATATTATTGGAGGCAGGAGAATGTATGGGCTCCTGTCAGGTATATATTATTGGAGGCAGCAGAATGTATGGGCTCCTGTCAGGTAGATATTATTGGAGGCAAGAGAATGTATGGGCTCCGGTCAGGTATATATGATTGGAGTCAGCAGAATGTATGGTCTCCTGTCAGGAATATATTATTGGAGGCAGCAGAATGTATGGGCTTCTGTCAGGTATATATTTTTGGAGGCAGCAGAATGTATTAGCTCCTTTCAGGTATATTTTATTGGAGGCAGGAGAATGTATGGCCTTCTGTCAGGTCTATATTATCGGAGGCAGCAGAATGTATGGTCTCCTGTCAGGTATATATTATTGGAGGCAGGAGAATGAATGGGCTCGTGTCAGGTATATATTATTGGAGGCAGCATAATCTATGGGTTCCTGTCAGGTATATATTATTGGAGGCAGGAGAATGTATGGGCTCCTGTCAGGTATATATTATTGGAGGCAGGAGAATGTATGGGCTCCTGTAAGGTATATATTATTGAAGGCAGCAGAATCTATGGGCTGCTGTCAGGTATATATTATTGGAGGCAGGAGAATGTATGGGCTCCTGTCAGGTGTATATTATTGGAGGCAGGAGAATGTATGGGCTCCTGTCAGATATATATTATTGGAGGCAGCAGAATGCATGGGCTCCTGTCAGGTATATATTATTGGAGGCAGGAGAGTGTATGGGCTCCTGTCAGGTATATATTATTGGAGGCAGCACAATCTATTGGCTCCTGTCAGGTATATATTATTGGAGGCAGGAGAATGTATGGGCTCCTGTCAGGTATATATTATTGGAGGCCGGAGAATGTATGGGCTCCTGTCAGGTATATATTATTGGAAGCAGCAGAATCTATGGGCTCATGTCAGGTATATATTATCGGAGGCAGCAGAATGTATGGGCTCCTGTCAGGTAGATATTATTGGAGGCAGGAGAATGTATGGGCTCCTGTCAGGCATATATTATTTGAGGCAGCAGAATGCATGGGCTCCTGTCAGGTATATATTATTGGAGGCAGGAGAGTGTATGGGCTCCTGTCAGGTATATATTATTGGAGGCAGCATAATCTATTGGCTCCTGTCAGGTATATATTATTGGAGGCAGGAGAATGTATGGGCTCCTGTCAGGTATATATTATTGGAGGCAGCAGAATGTATGGGCTCCTACCAGGTACATATTATTGGAGGCAGGAGAATGTATGGGCTCCTGTCAGGTATATATTATTGGAGGCAGGAGAATGTATGGTCTCCTGTCAGGTATATATTGTTGGAGGCAGGAGAATCTATGGGCTCCTGTCAGGTATATATTATTGGAGGCAGGAGAATGTATGGGCTCCTGTCAGGTATATATTATTGGAGGCAGGAGAATGTATGGGCTCCTGTCAGGTATATATGATTGGAGGCAGGAGAATGTATGGGCTCCTGTCAGGTATATATTATTGGAGGCAGCAGAATCTATGGGCTCCTGTCAGGTATATATTATTGGATGCAGGAGAATGTATGGGCTCCTGTCAGGTATATATTATTGGAGGCAGCAGAATGTATGGGCTCCTACCAGGTATATATTATTGGAGACAGGAGAATGTATGGGCTCCTGTCAGGTATATATTATTGGAGGCAGGAGAATGTATGGGCTCCTGTCAGGTATATATTATTGGAGGCAGCAGAATGTATGAGCTCCTGTCAGGTATATATTATTGAAGGCAGTAGAATCTATGGGCTCCTGTCAGGTATACATTATTGGAGGCAGGAGAATGTATGGGCACCTGTCAGGTATATATTATTGGAGGCAGCAGACTGTATGGGCTCTTGTCAGGTATATATTATTGGAGGCTGCAGACTGTATGGGCTCCTGTCAGGTATATATTATTGGAGGCTGCACAATCTATTGGCTCCTGTCAGGTATATATTATTGGAGGCTGCTGAATCTATGGGCTCCTGTCAGGTATATATTATTGGAGGCAGCAGAATCTATGGGCTCCTGTCAGGTATATATTATTGGAGGCAGCAGAATGTATGGGCTCCTGTCAGATATATATTATTGGAGGCAGGAGAATGTATTGGCTCATGTCAGGTATATATTATTAGATGCAGCAGAATGTATGGGATCCTGTCAGGTATATATTATTGGAGGCAGCAGAATGTATGGGCTCCTGTCAGATATATATTATTGGAGACAGGAGAATGTATGGGCTCCTGTCAGGTTTATATTATTGGAGGCAGCAGAATGTATGGGCTCCTGGCAGGTATATATTATTGAAGGCAGCAGAATGTATGGGCTCCTGTCAGGTATATATTATTGGAGGCAGCAGAATCTATGGGCTCCTGTCAGGTATATATTATTGGAGGCAGGAGAATGTATGGGCTCCTGTCAGGTATATATTATTGGAGGCAGCAGAATCTATGGGCTCCTGTCAGATATATATTATTGGAGGCAGGAGAATGTATGGGCTCCTGTCAGGTATATATTATTGGAGGCAGGAGAATGTATGGGCTCCTGTCAGGTATATATTATTGAAGGCAGCAGAATGTATGAGCTCCTATCAGGTATATATTATTGGAGGCAGGAGAATCTATGGGCTCCTGTCAGGTATATATTATTGGAGGCAGGAGAATCTATGGGTTCCTGTCAGGTATATATTATTTGAGACAGCAGAATGTATAGGCTCCTTTCAGGTATGTATTATTGGAGGCAGGAGAATGTATGGACTCCTGTCAGGTATATATTATTGGAGGCAGGAGAATGTATGGGCTCCTGTCAGGTATATATTATTGGAGGCCGGAGAATGTATGGGCTCCTGTCAGGTATATATTATTGGAAGCAGCAGAATCTATGGGCTCATGTCAGGTATATATTATCGGAGGCAGCAGAATGTATGGGCTCCTGTCAGGTAGATATTATTGGAGGCAGGAGAATGTATGGGCTCCTGTCAGGTATATATTATTGGAGGCAGCAGAATGTATGGGCTCCTGTCAGGTATATATTATTGGAGGCAGGAGAATGTATGGGCCCCTGTCAGGTATATATTATTGGAGGCAGGAGAATGTATGGGCCCCTGTTAAATATATATTATTGGAGGCAGGAGAATGTATGAGCTCCTGTCAGGTATATATTATTGGAGGCAGGAGAATGTATGGGCTCCTGTCAGGTATATATTATCGGAGGCAGTAGAATGTATGGGCTCCTGTCAGGTAGATATTATTGGAGGCCGGAGAATGTATGGGCTCCTGTCAGGTATATGTTATTGGAGGCAGGAGAATGTATGGGCTCCTGTCAGGTATATATTATTGGAGGCAGCAGAATGTGTGGGCTCCTGTCAGGTATATATTATCGGAGGCAGCAGAATGTATGGGCTCCTGTCAGGTAGATATTATTGGAGGCAGCCGAGTGTATGGGCTCCTGTCAGGTATATATTATTGGAGGCAGCAGAATCTATGGGCTCATGTCAGGTATATATTATCGGAGGCAGCAGAATGTATGGGCTCCTGTCAGGTAGATATTATTGGAGGCAGGAGAATGTATGGGCTCCTGTCAGGTATATATTATTGGAGGCAGCAGAATGTATGGGCTCCTGTCAGGTATATATTATTGGAGGCAGGAGAATGTATGGGCCCCTGTCAGGTATATATTATTGGAGGCAGGAGAATGTATGGGCCCCTGTTAAGTATATATTATTGGAGGCAGGAGAATCTATGGGCTCCTGTCAGGTAGATATTATTGGAGGCAGGAGAATGTATGGGCTCCTATCAGGTATATATTATTGGAGGCAGGAGAATGTATGGGCCCCTGTCAGGTATATATTATTGGAGGCAGCAGAATCTATGGGCTCCTGTCAGGTATATATTATTGGAGGCAGGAGAATGTATGGGCTCCTGTCAGGTATATATTATTGGAGGCAGGAGAATGTATGGGCTCCTGTCAGGTATATATTATCGGAGGCAGCAGAATGTATGGGCTCCTGTCAGGTAAATATTATTGGAGGCAGGAGAATGTTTGGGCTCCTGTCAGGTATATATTATTGGAGGCAGCAGAATGTATGGGCTCCTGTCAGGTAGATATTATTGGAGGCAGCAGAATGTATGGGCTCCTGTCATGTATATATTATTGGAGGCAGCAGAATCTATGGGCTCCTGTCAGGTATATATTATTGGAGGCAGGAGAATGTATGGGCTCCTGTCAGGTATATATTATTGGAGGCAGCACAATCTATGGGCTCCTGTCAGGTATATATTAATGGAGGCAGTAGAATGTATGGGCTCCTGTCAGGTATATATTATTGGAGGCAGCAGAATGTATGGGCTCCTGTCAGGTTTATATTATTGGAGGCAGCAGAATGTATGGGCTCCTACCAGATATATATTATTGGAGGTAGGAGAATGTATGGGCCCCTGTCAGGTATATATTATTGGAGGCAGCAGAATCTATGGGCTCCTGTCAGGTATATATTATTGGAGACAGCAGAATCTATGGGCTCCTGTCAGGTATATATTATTGGAGACTGCAGAATCTATGGGCTCCTGTCAGGTATATACAGTTATATGAAAAAGTTTGGGCACCCCTATTAATCTTAAGCTTAATGTTTTCTTAAAATTGGTGTTTTTGCAACAGCTATTTCAGTTTGATATATGTAATAACTGTTGGACACAGTAATGTTTCTGCCTTGAAATGAGGTTTATTGTACTAACAGAAAATGTGCAATCTGCATTCAAACAAAATTTGACAGGTGCATAAGTATGGGCACCTCACCAGAAAAGTGACATTAATATTTAGTAGATCCTCCTTTTGCAAAAATAACAGCCTCTAGTCGCTTCTTGTAGCTTTTAATGAGTTCCTGGATCCTGGATGAAGGTATTTTTGACCATTACTCTTTACAAAACAATTCCAGTTCAGTTAAGTTTGATGGTCGCCGAGCATGGACAGCCCTCTTCAAATGATCCCACAGATGTTCAATGATATTCAGGTCTGGGGACTGGGATGGCCATTTCAGAACATTGTAATTGTTCCTCTGCATGAATGCCTGAGTAGATTTGGAGCGGTGTTTTGGATCATTGTCTTGCTGAAAGATCCATCCCCTGCGTAACTTCAACTTTATCACTGATTCTTGAACATTATTGTCAAGAATCTGCTGATACTGAGTGGAATCCATGCGTCCCTCAACTTTAACAAGATTCCCGTTGCCGGCATTGGCCACACATCCCCAAGGCATGATGGAACCTCCACCAAATTTTACTGTGGTAGCAAGTGTTTTTCTTGGAATGCTGTGTTTTTTTGACGCCATGCATAACGCCTTTTTGTATGACCAAACAACTCAATCTTGGTTTCATCAGTCCACAGGACCAGGGTCGGACTGGGGTGTCTGGGGCCCACAGGGAGAACTGACTCTAGGGGCCCACCTGCAGCCATATGCAAATATCTGTTATCCGCTATCCCTGTTATAGTGGAGCATTGACTGGCGGCTCCTGCACATCTACTGTGCGACACTAACTGGGATGTACAATTACGGTAGTTTGAATTAAAGGGGTTCTTTGGTTAAAACAAGTTATCACCGATCCATGGGCTCTACAGGATAGGTGATAACTTATTGATCGTTTGGGTCCGAACATTGGAAAACGCACCTATCGGAAGAATGGGTAAGTTTTATCCCTGACAGGACACTTATCCCCATTTTAAAATGCAGCGACAGCTGGGACGTCTGACCGCGGCTCCATTCATTCTCTTGGGGGCTTCCAAAAAAGAGCAGCGCTCACAGCCACTGAGGGAATGAATGGATCAGTGGAGGCATCTCACATGCCGCACCAGTCTAATGGGGAGAAAAGCTCCACATTCTGCCAATTGTGTCCCAGCAGTCAGACCCCACCAATCAATATTATCACTGATCCTGTGGAGAGGTGATTACTTGTTTTCACCGGAGAACCCCTGTAAGTGCATCTCTGCTGCTCTGGTCCAAGTATTTAATCTCTAAAGCAACGGCCCCTCTATCAGCATTTGGTCAGTATTTTTTTTCAGGAGTGGGAGCCAAAACCAAGTGAGGAACAATCAGAGAAAAGGTAGAATAGAAACAAGTCACCAATTCTGCATTTATCACCCACTACTTGTTTTGGCAGCGACTCCTGAGAAAAAATACTAACCAAATACTAATGGTGGGGCTGTGGCCTAATGGAAAAAAATCTTTTCCTAGTTAATATCAGCAAGAACAAAATGACCGCCATACACAACACAGTTAACTATATCAACACCAATAATACCACATACAAAAGGGACAATTATCGCCACACCATGACTAGATCACATATTACCACCACATAGTGACCGAATAATACCACATACAAGGAACAAATACGGCCACACCATGACCAGACCACATATTACCACCCCAAAGTGACCAAATACTACAATACTGATCATGAATACAAACCACAATACTAACAACACTGTTATTACCACCAGCGACATTATACATAGGAGCTCTGTATATAGTGTCAGTGTACAGGTAACACAGTGATCACCAGTGACATTATAAACAGCAGCTCTGTATATAGTGTACAGGTAATACAATGGTCACCAGTGACATTATACACAGGAGCTCTGTATATAGTGTCAGTGTACAGGGATCACCAGTGACATTATACACAGGAGCTCTGTATACAGTGTCAGTGTACAGGTAATACAGTGATCACCAGTGACATTATACACAGGAGCTCTGTATATAGTGTCAGTGTACAGGTAATACAGTGATCACCAGTGACATTATACACAGGAGCTCTGTATATAGTGTCAGTGTACATGTAATACAGGGATCACCAGTGACATTATACACAGGAGCTCTGTATATAGTGTCAGTGTACAGGTAATACAGGGATCACCAGTGACATTATACACAGGAGCTCTGTATATAGTGTCAGTGTACAGGTAATACAGTGATCACCAGTGACATTATACACAGGAGCTCTGTATATAGTGTCAGTGTACATGTAATACAGTGATCACCAGTGACATTATACACAGGAGCTCTGTATATAGTGTCAGTGTACAGGTAATACAGGGATCACCAGTGACATTATACACAGGAGCTCTGTATATAGTGTCAGTGTACAGGTAACACAGTGATTACCAGTGACATTATAAACAGCAGCTCTGTATATAGTGTACAGGTAATACAGTGGTCACCAGTGACATTATACACAGAAGCTCTGTATATAGTGCATACGTAATACAGTGATCACCAGTGACATACACAGGAGCTCTGTATATACTATATACACACGTGGTCAGAATTGTTGGTACCCCTCGTTTAATGAAAGAAAAACCCACAATGGTCACAGAAAAAAATTGAATCTGACAAAAGTAATAATAAATTAAAAATCTATGAAAATGAAGAAATGAAAGTCAGACATTGCTTTTCTGCTTCCACAGATTTAAAAAAATAAATAAACTCATGAAATAGGCCTGGAAAGAAATTATGGTACCCCTGAAAATAATGTGACAAAAGGGACATGTTAAATCAAGTTGTGTCCACTAATTATCATCACAGGTGTCTACAATCTTGTAATCAGTCAGTGGGCCTGTATATAGGGCTACAGATACTCACTGTGAGGTTTGGTGACATGGTGTGCACCACACTCAACATGAACCAGAGGAAGCAAAGGAAAGAGTTGTCTCAGGAGATTAGAAAGAAAATTATAGACAAGCATGTTAAAGGTAAAGGTTATAAGACCATCTCCAAGCAGCTTTATGTTCCTTTGACTACAGTGTCACATATTATTCAGAAACTTAAGATCCATGGGACTGTAGCCAACCTCCCTGGACGTGGCCACAAGAGGAAAATTGATGACAAATCAAAGAGACGGATAATATGAATGGTAACAGAAGAGTCCAGGAAAACTTCTAAAGAGATTAAAGGTGAACTTCAAGCTCAAGGAACATCAGTGTCAGATCGTACTATCCATCATTGTTTGATCCAAAGTGGACTTCATGGGAGACGACCAAGGAGAACACCATTGTTGAAAAAAAAAATAATAAAAAAGCCAGACTGGAATTTGCCAAACTACATGTTGACAAGCCACAGAGCTTCTGGGAGAATGTACTATGGACAGATGAGACAAAAATGGAATTTTTTTGCAAGGCACATCCGCTCTATGTTCACAGACGGAAAAATTAAGCATATCAAGAAAAGAACACTGTCCCTACTGTGAAACATGGGAGAGACTGTTATGTTCTGGTGCTGCTCTGCTGCATCTGGCACAAGGTGTCTTGAATCTGTGCAGGGTACAATGAAATCTCAAGACTATCAAGGGATTCTAGTGAGAAATGTGCTGCCCAGTGTCAGAAAGCTTGGTCTCAGTCGCAGGTCATGGGTCTTGCAACAGGATAATGACCCAAGAATGGCTAAGAGGAAAACATTGGACTATTCTGAAGTGGCCTTCTATGTGCCCTGACCTAAATCCTATTGAGCATCTTTGGAAAGAGCTGAAACATGACGTCTGGAAAAGGCAACCTTCAAACACGAGACAACTGGAGCAGTTTGCTCATGAGGAGTGGGCCAAAATACCTGTCGAGAGGTGCAGAAGTCTCATTGACAGTTACAGGAATCGTTTGATTGCAGTGATTGCCTCAAAAGGTTGTTCAACAAAATATTAAGTTAAGAAGAACCATCATTTCTGTCCAGGCCTATTTCATGAGGTTAATTTTTTTTTAAATTCTGTGGAAGCAGAAAAGCAATGTCTGACTTTCATTTGTTCATTTTCAAAAATTTGTAATTTATCAGATTCAAGTTATTTGTGTGACCATTGTGGGTTTTTCTTTCATGAAACAAGGGGTACCAACAATTTTGACCACGTGTGTAGTGTAAGTATACATGTAATACACTGACTCACCAGTGACGTCTCTAGGTGAAGTCCTTCATCTTCGCTTTTCTTCTTCATCAGGTACAGACGGCCATCACTTCTTCCAGCCAGGAATTGTCTCTGCAGAAAATAACACACAGTTACCAATAACTGATCTCTTCTAGAGAATATTCCCACTCCCCCCCGACTTCTACACTATACCAGTTGAAGAAAAAAAGCAACATAGTGCCATCCTGCACAGTAACAGGACTCCTCTTTTGTCCCATCCCATGGAAAACAGTTTCCTAAAAAGTAAATTATATTACAGAAGTAATAATGTAATAATAATAATAATTGGAATCTAAAGTAATAATGTTCCCCACTGACCACCATAAACTAATAAAGTATGTTCCTCAATCTGGCCCCCAAACAGTAATTAAGTCCCTTGTCCAGCCAGGCACCTCCATATGTCCCTTCTGGCCCCCATATGTCCAGGGTGGCCTCTCCATATATTTATCCTAGCCCACATGTATCGAGTCTGCCCTTTCCCCCATATATCCATCCTAGCCCCCCATGTGGCCATCCGGCCCCCCCCCACATATCCATCCTTGCCCCCATGTTCCCAGCCTGCACCCCCCATATATCCATCCTGGACTCCATGTATCCATCCTGACACCCCCCTGCATATATCCCTTCTGGCCCCCATTTGTCCAGTGTGACCCCCTCCATATATTTATCCTAGCACACGTGTATCGAGGCTGCCCCCTCCCATATACCCATCCTAGCCCCCCATGTGGCCAGCCTGCCCCCCCCACATATCCATCTTTACCTCCATGTTTCCAGCCTGCCCCCCCATATATCCATCCTGGACTCCATGTGTCCAGCCTCCCCCCCATATATCCATCCTGCCCTTCCCCCCTGCATATATCCATCCGGACACCCCCCATATATCCATCCTGCCCCCCCCCTATATATCCATCCTGGACTCGATGTGTCCAGCCTGCCCCACCCATATATCCATCCTGGCCTCCATGTGTCCAGCCTGCTCCCTCTACATATCCATCCTGGCCTCCATGTGTCCAGCCTGCCCCCCCATATATCCATCCTGGCCTCCATGTGTCCATCCTGCCCCCCATAATATCCATCCTGGCCTCCATGAGTCCAGCCTGCCCCCCCATATATCCATCCTCGCCTCCACGAGTCCAGCCTGCCCCCCCATATATCCATCCTGGCCTCCATGTGTCCAGTCTGCCCCCCCATATATCCATCCTGGCCTCCATGTGTCCAGCATGCCCCCCCATATATCCATCCTGACCTCCATGTGTCCAGCCTGTCCCCCCCATATATCCATCCTGGCCTCCATGTGTCCAGCCTGCCCCCCCATATATCCATCCTGGCCTCCATGTGTCCAGCCTGCCCCCATATACCCATCCTGCCCACCCCCTTTGCCTGGGTCCAGCCAGGGTCCCCCCTTGTGTGTCCAGCCAGGGCCCCCCCTTGTGTGTCCAGCCAGGGCTCCCCCTTGTGTGTCCAGCCAGGCCCTCCCTTGTGTGTCCAGCCAAGGCCGCCCCCTTGTGTGTCCAGCTGGGCCCCCCCTTGTGTGTCCAGCCAGGGTTCCCCCTTGCGTGTCCAGCCAGGGCCCCCCTTGTGTATCCAGCCAGGGCTCCCGCCTCGTGTATCCAGTCAGGGCTCCCCCCTCGTGTGTCCAGCTTGGCCCCCCTCGTGTGTCCAGCTTGGCCCCCCCTCGTGTGTCCAGCCAGGGTTCCCCCTCATATGTCCAGCCGGGGTTCCCCCTCGTGTGTCAAGCTGGGCCCCCCTTGTGTGTCCAGCCAGGGTTCCCCCCTTGTGTGTCCAGACAGGACCCCCCTTTTGTGTCCAGCTGGGCCCCCCTTGTGTGTCCAGCCAGGGTTCCCCCCCTGTGTGTCCAGCCAGGACCGCCCCTTTTGTGTCCAGTCGGCTAACTCCTTGTGTGTCCAGCCAGGGGCCCAGGCCATTACACACACACATACACACCTCTTACCTTCCTGCGCTCCCGTGCGGTATCCTCCTTCTCCTGAGTTGCGCGCCTCCTTCACAGCAGGCGCATGACGATGACGTCATACGCCGGCCGGCGAAGGGAGACGCGCAGCTTCAGCTGCTTCACTGGGACGTGCGCCGCGGTGGTTCAGGTAATGAACGCTGCATGAGCGCGTCCCTGCATACACTGTGCCTGCGCTTTTAAAGGGCCCGTGCCCCTTAAAACCGCAGGATTTTTTTTTGCTCTCTTCTCCCCCTCTCCTCTGCAGCAGGGGGCGGGGCCAACCGGGAAAATTCCCGGTATCCCGCCAGCCCAGACCGACCCTGCACAGGACCTTCTTCCAAAAAGAAATTGGCTTCTCCAAATGTGCTTTTGCATACCTCAGCTGACTCTGTTTGTGGCGTGCTTGCAGAAACGGCTTCTTTCTCATCACTCTCCCATACAGCTTCTCCTTGTGCAAAGTGCGTTGTATAGTTGACCGATACACAGTGACACCATCTGCAGCAAGTTGATGCTGCAGCTCTCTGGAGGTGGTCTGAGGATTGTCCTTGACTGATCTCACCATTCTTCTTCTCTGCCTTTCTGATGTTTTTCTTAACAAGAACTGTCCCTGTGTTCTTCCATTTCCTTACTATGTTCCTCACAGTGGAAACTGACAGGTTAAATCTCTGAGACAGCTTTTTGTATCCTTCCCCTGAACAACTCTGTTGAATAATCTTTGTTTTCAGATCATTTGACAGTTGTTTTGAGGAGCCCATGATGCCACTCTTCAGAGGAGATCCAAATAGGAGAACAACTTGCAAGTGGCCAATTTAAGTAGCTTTTCCCATGATTGCATACACCTGGCTATGAAGTTCAAAGCTCAATGAGGTTACAAAACCAAAAAAAGTGCTTTAGTAAGTCAGTAAAAAGTAGGTACGAGTATTTAAAACAAGAAAATGATAAGGGTGCCCATACTTATGCACCTGTCAAATTTTGTTTGAATGCAGATTGCACATTTTCTGTTAGTACAATAAACCTCATTTCAAGGCAGAAACATTACTGTGTCCAACAGTTAGTACATATATCAAACTGAAATAGCTGTTGTAAAAACACCAATTTTAAGAAAACATTAAGCTTAAGATTAATAGGGGTGCCCAAACTTTTTCATATAACTGTATTATTGGAGACAGCAGAATGTATGGGCTCCTGTCAGGTATATATTATTGGAGGCTGCAGAATCTATGGGCTCCTGTCAGGTATAT
The DNA here is from genome assembly GCF_046119375.1 of Phyllobates terribilis. Classification (NCBI taxonomy): domain Eukaryota; kingdom Metazoa; phylum Chordata; class Amphibia; order Anura; family Dendrobatidae; genus Phyllobates; species Phyllobates terribilis. Next base: position 49,400,945 of record NW_027362765.1, read on the forward strand.
ATTATTGGAGGCAGCAGAATGTATGGGCTCCTGTCAGGTATATATTATTGGAGGCAGCAGAATGTGTGGGCTCCTCTCAGGTATATATTATCGGAGGTAGCAGAATCTATGGGCTCCTGTCAGGTATATATTATTGGAGGCAGGAGAATGTATGGGCTCCTGTCAGGTATATATTATCGGAGGCAGCAGAATCTATCGGCTCCTGTCAGGTATATATTATTGGAGGCAGCAGAATGTATGGGCTCCTGTCAGGTATATATTATTGGAGGCAGCAGAATGTATGGGCTCCTGTCAGGTATATATTATTGGAGGCAGCAGAATGTATGGGCTCCTGTCAGGTTTATATTATTGGAGGCAGCAGAATGTATGGGCTCCTGTGAGGTTTATATTATTGGAGGCAGCAGAATGTATGGGCTCCTACCAGATATATATTATTGGAGGCAGGAGAATGTATGGGCTCCTGTCAGGTATATATTATTGGAGGCAGCAGAGTGTATTGGCTCCTGTCAGGTATATATTATTGGAGGCAGCAGAATGTATGGGCTCCTGTCAGGTATATATTATTGAAGGCAGGAGAATGTATGGGCTCCTGTCAGGTATATATTATTGGAGGCAGCAGAATGTATGGACTCCTGTCAGGTATATATTATTGGAGGCAGGAGAATGTATGGGCTCCTGTCAGGTATATATTATTGGAGGCAGCAGAATGTATGGGCTCCTGTCAGGTATATATTATTGGAGGCAGGAGAATCTATGGGCTCCTGTCAGGTATATATTATTGGAGGCAGGAGAATCTATGGGCTCCTGTCAGGTATATATTATTGGAGGCAGCAGAATGTATGGGCTCCTGTTAGATATATATTATTGGAGGCAGCAGAATGTATGGGCTCCTCTCAGGTATATATTATTGGAGGCAGGAGAATCTATGGGCTCCTGTCAGGTATATATTATTGGAGGCAGCAGAATCTATGGGCTCCTGTCAGGTATATAGTATTGGAGGCAGCAGAATCTATGTTCTCCTGTCAGGTATATATTATTGGAGGCAGCAGAATGTATGGTCTCCTGTCAGGTATATATTATTGGAGGCAGCAGAATCTATGGGCTCCTGTCAGGTATATATTATTGGAGGCAGCAGAATGTATGGGCTCCTGTCAGGTATATATTATTGGAGGCAGGAGAATGTATGGGCTCCTGTCAGGTATATATTATTGGAGGCAGCAGAATGTATGGGCTCCTGTTAGGTATATTTTATTGGAGGCAGCAGAATGTATGGGCTATTGTCAGGTATATTTTATTGGAGGCAGCAGAATGTATGGTCTCCTGTCAGGTATATATTATTGGAGGCAGGAGAATCTATGGGCTCCTGTCAGGTATATATTATTGGAGGCGGCAGAATGTATGGGCTCCTGTCAGGTATATATTATTGGAGGCAGGAGAATGTATGGGCTCCTGTCAGGTATATATTATTGGAGGCAGCAGAATGTATGGACTCCTGTCAGGTATATATTATTGGAGGCAGGAGAATGTATGGGCTCCTGTCAGGTATACATTATTGGAGGCAGCAGAATGTATGGGCTCCTGTCAGGTATATATTATTAGACGCAGCAGAATGTATGGGCTCCTGTCAGATTTATATTATTGGAGGCAGCAGAATGTATGGGCTCCTGGCAAGTATATATTATTGGAGGCAGCAGAATGTATGGGCTCCTGGCAGGTATATATTATTGGAGGCAGCAGAATGTATGGGCTCCTGTCAGGTATATATTATTGGAGGCAGGAGAATGTGTGGGCTTCTGTCAGGTATATATTAATGAAGGTAGGAGAATGTATGGGCTCCTGTCTGGTATATATTATTGAAGGCAGCATAATCTATGGGCTCCTGTCAGGTATATATTATTGGAGGCAGGAGAATGTATGGGCTCCTGTCAGGTATATATTATTGGAGGCAGCAGAATGTATGGGCTCCTGTCAGGTATATATTATTGGAGGCAGCAGAATGTATGGGCTCCTGTCAGGTATATATTATTAGACGCAGCAGAATGTATGGGCTCCTGTCAGATTTATATTATTGGAGGCAGCAGAATGTATGGGCTCCTGGCAAGTATATATTATTGGAGGCAGCAGAATGTATGGGCTCCTGGCAGGTATATATTATTGGAGGCAGCAGAATGTATGGGCTCCTGTCAGGTATATATTATTGGAGGCAGGAGAATGTATGGGCTTCTGTCAGGTATATATTAATGAAGGTAGGAGAATGTATGGGCTTCTGTCTGGTATATATTATTGAAGGCAGCATAATCTATGGGCTCCTGTCAGGTATATATTATTGGAGGCAGGAGAATGTATGGGCTCCTGTCAGGTATATATTATTGGAGGCAGAAGAATGTATGGGCTCCTGTCAGGTATATATTATTGGAGGCAGCAGAATGTATGGGCTCCTACCAGGTATATATTATTGAAGGCAGGAGAATGTATGGGCTCCTGTCGGGTATATATTATTGGAGGTAGGAGAATGTATGGGCTCCTGTCAGGTATATATTATTGGAGGCAGCAGAATGTATGGGCTCCTGTCAGGTATATATTATTGAAGGCAGCAGAATCTATGGGCTCCTGTCAGGTATATATTATTGGAGGCAGGAGAATGTATGGGCTCCTGTCAGGTATATATTATTGGAGGCAGCAGAATGTATGGGCTCCTGTCAGGTATATATTATTGGAGGCAGCAGACGGTATGGGCTCTTGTCAGGTATATATTATTGGAGGCAGGAGAATGTATGGGCTCCTGTCAGGTATATATTATTGGAGGCAGTAGAACGTATGGGCTCCTGTCAGGTATATATTATTGGAGGCAGGAGAATGTATGGGCTGCTGTCAGGTATATATTATTGAAGGCAGCAGAATCTATGGGCTCCTGTCAAGTATATATTATTGGAGGCAGGAGAATGTATGGACTCCTGTCAGGTATATATTATTGGAGGCAGGAGAATGTATGGGCTCCTGTCAGGTATATATTATTGGAGGCAGGAGAATGTATGGGCCCCTGTCAGGTATATATTATTGGAGGCAGCAGAATGTATGGGCTCCTGTCAGGTATATAATATTGGAGGCACCAGAATTTATGGGCTCCTGTCAGGCATATATTATTGGAGGCAGGAGAATGTATGGGCTACTGTCAGGTATATATTATTGGAGGCAGGAGAATGTATGGGCTCCTGTCAGGTATATATTATTGGAGGCAGGAGAATGTATGGGCTCCTGTCAGGTATATATTATTGGAGGCAGGAGAATGTATGGGCTCCTGTCAGGTATATATTAGTGAAGACAGCAGAATGTATGGGCTCCTGTCATGTATATATTATTGGAGGCAGGAGAATGTATGGGCTCCTGTCAGGTATATATTATTGGAGGCAGGAGAATGTATGGGCTCCTGTCAGGTATATATTAGTGGAGACAGCAGAATGTATGGGCTCCTGCTAGGTATATATTATTGGAGGCAGGAGAATCTATGATTTCTTCCCAGCTATATATTAGTGAAGCTAGCAGGATGTAGCCTACAATGTTTGGTCTCCTTCCAGTTCTTCACTGCAGCCCATACATTCTAGCCATTTCACTGTTAAAGACACTAGAATGTATGGGTTTCTGGTGGTATATAATAGTTAAGGCATCACAATATATTGGCTCCTGCCAGGTATACAATAGAACATCAGAATCAGGGGCGTAACGTACCCGGTGGATAAGGGGCCCGCCGGCGCCAGCCCCTATTTTAGCTGAATGTGCGTCGGACACACATTCAGTTGAAGTGTATTGCATCGCAAAAACTTGCCGGATACGTGCTCCGCAATACATGCTGCTGGCCAATCAGAGGGGATCGGGGGCGCATGGTAGTGACGTTATGCGCTCCTGTCAAAATCAACCAAAATCAGCAGCCTGCTTCAGATGTGGACGCTACACAGCATGGTGAGTGCTAGGAAGGTGAGTAGGAGCATTTATTGTTTTTTTTCCGTGTATTGAGCAACAGCGGGGCCATATATCAGGATGGGTGCCCAGGGTGAGGGCCATATACCAGGATGGGGGACATCTACCAGGATGAGGAATATATACCAGAATGGGGAATATATACCAGGATGAGGGTCATATACCAGGATGGGGCTCTGGATGAGGGCCATATACCAGGATGGGGCACATATTTCAGAATGGGCTGTGCATTATACTACATGCATGATTATAGGGTGTGCATTATACTGTATGGTGGATAATTGAGGGTGCATTATACTATATGGAGAAGTATGGGGATTGCATTATACAATAGGGAGGACTATGGGCTGTGCATTATACTGTATGGAGTACTATGGGGTTCATTATAGTGTATGGAGGAGTATGTGGAGTGCATTATACTATAAGTAGGAGCATAATATTGTAGGGGGGACTATGGGGCACTATGACTTCTGTGTTCACCCCTGGGGAGTGTAATGCTTTACTTTTTTTTTCTATATGGTAAAGAACAGCACCAAAATAGGGATATATATATATATGGGGCTCTAAGATAAGGGACCATAATATATACCAGGATGGAAGTCATATATATATTTTTCCTGGGGGCGGTAGGTGGTGGTCAAAATCTTGCACCAAGCCCATCAGACTTCACTTACGCCTCTGATCAGAATGTATGGGTTCCTATTCGGGATGTGTTAGTGAGCAGAGATGAGCGAATGTTTCAATGTTCGGGTCAGATTACGATCGTCGAATTTGCAAAATTTGCTGAACATTGACGAACGTCATAGGATTCAATGGGGGGCAGCAACAAACGCATACACAACAACTTCAAACTGGTCCAAAAGCTGGCAAAACACATCAAATTAGGGGCAGACACCAGGAAAATGCCATCAATTGACCCAGAGTACAAGTATTATAATTATTATTATTACAGCGACATTTATTCCGTGGCGCTTTACATGTGAAAAGGAGTCACTGACTGGTACAAGTGGAGAGGACCCTGCCCGCGAGGGCGCACAAACAATCTACAAGGGATGGGTGAGGATACAGTAGGTCAGGGTACAGCTAGTCGTGCAACGGTATGCTGCAGCGAGGGTTACCGTAGATTGTATGCTTGTCAGAAGAAGTGGGTTTTCAGCTTCCTTTTCAAGGTTTCCATGGTAGGCGAGAGTCTGATGTGTTGGGGTACAGAGTTACACAGTAGGAGAGATGCACGGGACAAATCTTGTATGCGATTGTGGCAAGAAGAGATAAGAGGGAAGTAGAAAAGATCTTGGAAGGATGGGAGGTTGCGTGCAGGGAAACTAGATCACACATGTATGGAGGAGCCAATTTTTCGATGGCTTGGTATGCCAAACTTAGACTTTTCAACTAGAGTCTCTGGGCAACGGGGAGCCAGCGCAGGGATTGACAGAGAGAGGGGAGAAGCCGGGGAATAGCGGGATGACAGGTGGATTAGCCGGCCAGCACAGTTTACGATAGATTGGAGGGGTGCGAGAGTGGTAGAAGGGAGGCCACAGAGTAGGAGATTGCAGGCGGGAGAGGATGAGGACATGCACTGGAGTTTTTGTAGATTCATGGTTGAGGAATATGTGGATACCGGAGATATTTTGGAGTTGTAGTCGGCAGCAAGTGGAAAGGGCTTGGATCTGACGTTTGAAGGACAGATCAGAGTGGGCTGCCATTGACTTTGATGGATAGGTCAGTTGGGGGGGTGAATGAGATGATGAAAAGATGGTGAATTTGGTTTTATCCATGTAAAGTTTTATAAATCTAGCAGAGAAGAAAGCTGAAATAGCGGACTCACATTGTGGGATTCTGGTTAGTAAGGAGGTGATATCAGGTCCAGAGAGGTAGTTCTGTGTGTCATGAACATAGAGGTGATACTGAAAGCCTTGAGACTGTAGGAGCTGTCCCAGGCCAAAGTCATAGATGAAGAGGAGGGGTCCTAGAACTGAATTTTGGGGGACACCAACACATAGGGGGCGAGATGAGGAGGTGGTGTGTGAGTGGGAGACTCTGAAGGTCGGTTAGATATGAAGAGATCCAAGCTAGGGCCAAGTCAGTGATGCGGACAGCAGTATGCTTTGTAGGTGAGGGCCAGAAAGAACATGTACTCCAGTGGATGACAAGCGTGGCATCAAGTGGCCTCTGCTCCTCTTCCTCCACCTTAACATCACACACAGTACAGTCCTCAGAAGTGGCAGCCCAATTACCCTTGTTTTCCCCCGCGTCACAACTCTCCAACTGCCCAACTGACTGTGGGGAACTACAAATGGGCGAGTCTGCAGAGCTCTATTCCAGAGAATCAGAGGTGTGATACAAAGCTTCACAGAATCAAGAGAGGGGGAAAGCATGTGTAGCAATGCCAAAAAATTTTTCAGTTGATCCGGGCCCGGACGAAGTAGGGTCCGAACAGAATCCAAACCCTCATCATCAGAAGTTAACCCCTGGGGGTGGGCATGGATGAGTTGGAGAAAGAAACAAATACACAGCAGAACATGGAGAACTAAACTAATATAAAACAGGGGTTGGAAAACTAAACTACTAAACAGCTAGATTTCGAGAACTAAAGTACTATACACCAGGGGATGGAGAACTAAACCACTAGACACCAGAAGATGGAGAACCAAACTAATAGACAACAGGGGTTGGAGAACTAAACTACTAAACAGCCAAGGTTGGAGAATGAAACAAATTTCCACCAAAACATGGAGAACTAAACTAATAGACAACAGGGGTTGGAAAACTAAACTACTAAACAGCTAGGTTTGGAGAACTAAACTACTACACACCAGGGGATGGATAACTGGACCACTAGACATCAAGGTGTCACTAGACAGCAAGTGTTGGAATCCTCAAGGCTTGTGGGACAAACCTCTATATCTAACACTTCGTCCGATGCCTCTGCCTCGTATAGGGCCTCCACCTGCGCCCTCAACCTCTGTCTTAATGAGACACGTTTCAACAGTGCAGAAAGAATCCCCCTACCTCCGTACTGCGCAGCCATGGCTCACCGCAATCAGGCAGTGTTAAAATTAATATGCCTTGGAGATCGCAGTCATACAGCTGAAGAGTTGTGGACAGCTCTCCAGGCCGAGTTTGAGCAATGGCTATCTCCACTGAACCTGGAGCAAGGGAAGGCTGTGTGCAATAATGGTGCAAACCTCGTGGCGGCCCTACGCCGGGGCAACTTCACACACCGGGGCAACCTCACACACGTGCCTTGCATGTCTTGCATCCTCTACCTGATGGTACAGCAATTTCTCCGTCACTATCCCGGCCTCGATGAGCTGCTGCAGAAACCACGGTCTGTGTGTGCTCATTTAAAACTATAAACAGTAGGATCTTTAGTATAAAAACCAGACTCCCCAATGTAACCTCTTAATCCTTGCAAACTTCAACACAATGTTCACAATATAGACAGCAGCAATGATCGGTCCCCTAGACAACGAGCAAACTCTTTCATGATGACAGAGGCCACTATCTCCTTAGCTTGCTGCTGGTACTTTTCTGTGGGAATGAGCTTGTGTGCAACCAGTCAGGAATATCCAGTGAATGGCACGCCACGGTTTGGTATTAGCACCCAGTACCAGAAATGAAGCCATCCACAATTTCCATATCTCAGGAATTTTATTTGGTAGAATGTCTGCCCAAACATTAGTTTCTCACAAAGGAGCTGTAGACACTGAGTGGCAGTAGGTGCAAGTTTCTCCAGCATGTTAGACCGAAGATTACGAAAGGGAATATAGCGGGAGATTAATTCAGAGATGTACAGAGGAGAAAGGTTATGGATGGCTTTGTAGGTCAGTGTTAGTAGTTTGAACTGGATACGCTGGGCAATTGGGAGCCAGTGAATGGATCTTATAGATTGCTAGAGCCAGTCCACAGTAAAAAAGTAGCCATAGAGTGTCCGGGAACCTTGGCCAGGGATGCTTCTCGGCATAGTTGTACAGGCCCACCAGAGACCCCTCCGGTGGGCCCTGGCTTCTCCTTCACGAGAGTTCATAATGCAAACCTTGCAGCTGCTATGGGGCTCTTGAACAGGGGAGAAAGGTAGGCCCTCAGAATCAAATCCTCTGGTGGGCCCAATGTTCTTCAGTCTAACATTGCTTCTTGGTGACAGTTGTATTTCACCACAGCCATATTCTTTAGCTTAGTGAAAGGACTGGCATAGAGGGAAACCGTGTCTACGCCGGCTGTCATTTCTCCCAGGAAAGTCCATTAATGCAGCTTCTTTCATAATCAATGACAGCCTGTCCAACATCAGCTCACACTTCTTGGTGGTGCTTCAACACACAAAGATGTTTCTTTGCGCCTTGAATTTCATGACTACAGAGTTGGGCAATGGCCTGATCTACAATGCGTTTTAAGAAATAACTTGCATAAGCAAAGCCACTGACGGTCATCATTAAGCGAAACTCATACAGCTTTCCCAGACTGAAAGAGGGGTACTAAGACTTCCAAGACAGCCAAGACTTCCCTGTCCTCACTAAGAGGATGACTGTCCATGTTCTCCTCCTCATTATCACCCAATCCGCCTTGAGATAAGATGAGACTGGGCTGTGTAGCATCACCCTGTATAGTTCCTTGCTCTGCCTGCAAGGCCTAGTCTTTGTGAGCTGCGAGCATTTCAGTAGACAGAGAAGCGGGATGGTGACGCTAATTATGGCGTCATCGCCACTCACCATCTTGGTGGAGTCCTCAAAGTTTTGGAGACAACACAGATGTCAAACATTCATCCCCACTCATCAGCTGTTATGTGCGCAGGCTGACCTGAATTCCAACGAGCATGTTGAAGCTGGTACTCGACAACTGCCCTCTGCTGCTCACAAATCCTTCCCAACATCTGCAACGTTGATTTCCAACAAATGGTCACATCGCACACCAGTCGGTGAGCTGGAAGCTGCAAACACTGCTGAAGCACTGCCAGGGTGGCGAAAGCTGTAGCTGACTTTCTAAAATGGGCACACACGCGGCGTTTTCATGAGCAGCTCTGGGTAATTTTTGAGAAACTGCTGAATCACTATTTTGAGCACATTTAGTGCTCGCTCATCACTAATGGGTACCCCTATGTGGAAAACAATATCATCACCAAAGAATTAAAAGATGAAATGTAGCCTGCTTTATATACCCCAGTACTAAGAAAACCAATTTTGATTATGTCATGTGTACTCCTGTGACAACAATATCTGTACCAAAGAAATAATTTCACTAGATATAGAACTAGTATAATGGAGACCGACAACTCTTCCACTACAGCCAATCCAGCAGATGAAGACCCAACCAAGAGTGCTCACATTTCAAAAAATTAGGGCAGGACACCACCATTTCCGTGGCCAACAGATTGGAGATGGTGGAGTTCAATCTCTTAGCTTTGTCATGTACAGGAGGAAACAATCTTTTGCTGGCTGCAGTGCTGAGAGAGGGCGGAGTACGGTGGACCGGACAAACAGCTGGACCGTGAGTGAGATGCAGACGGAGATGTTACGATAGATAAGGTTGTGGTGTGCTCGTTCTCTGAGATCGGTCAAAAACAGCAGGCACGTCCCCTTCCGTTACAGGTGATGGGCAAAGCGGGTAAAGAACCGGAGGTTCTGTAGTCGGAGACCTGCTTGACAATACTTGGCACAGTAACAAAAGAGGAGGAAAAAGTTGCAGATGCGTTTGATGGGGTGGCTGGTGGTTGTTTATTGAAAATCTATTTTGAGTTTAACATGTTTGTGTACCACTGTGTGGAGAGCAATATCTGCACCAAAAAATTAATTTCACTGAAGTATAACTATTATAATTGAGACCAAAACCTCTTCCACTACAGGCAACCCAGCAGATGGAAACCCAACCAGGAGTGTTCACATTAAAAAAGTAGGGCCTGACACCACCAAAGTGGCATCAATTTCAGTAGATTAGAAGTAGTATAATGGGGACAGACACCTCTTCCACTACAGCCAACCCAGCAGATGGAGACTCAATCAGGAGTGCACCATCCTCTCCTGTCGTTCATGTGTCAGACTTGTACTCTGTTCTGCTGGTGCACGAGCTGGTCTAAAAAATGTGTGAAAGGACTCACAGAAATTGCTTCTGCCACTTACACTACTGCTGCTACTAATATTTTTGCGTTGATAAATTGACGTGCCAGAGGTTGGAAGTGTAGAGCTGCAATGCACTCTGTGTGCCTCAATGCTGTCTTGGGGAAAACCTCTCTTAATGTTGTGCAAAAAAGTGTTTCGATTGTGCTAGATGTAAAACATCCCCAGCTAACATGTTTCATATGATGTGGACCTGCCCTGCTCTGGAAAACTTCTGGAGGGATGTAATAGCGATCATTGATAGAACATACTCAGTCGATTCAGATCCCTCACCATTAGTATGTATACTGGGATATATAGAAGATCTGAGCACTGACGAACATGGCAAAATAGTGGTGGCACCAGGGTGGATTTGATTTAAATCTAACTGATTTAAATCACGATTTAAATCACTAGTCAGTAAGGCTTGATTTAAATCAAAGTTTCTACCTAAACTAGTTCTTGCTACTTTACTTTAACATGCAAGTAGATGAAGATTTTTAGAATCACTTTTTATATTACTTTTTTCTCCCCAGTTTAATGGGTTAATCATTCATATTTGGACACCACTGTTCTGTTGTATTTAGGAAGGAGAAAAATAATCCTGACCTTAATAACAATTTAAATAGATTTATTCAACTGAAACAATAACAACATTACAGCATAAGTTATTTGCTTAAACAAACATCCATGTTTGTTAACTAATTTGGCTAAACAAAATATATATATATTTTAAGAAACTTAGACTGTCAGCCCAGCCGACACATGAAAAACTTAAATACTACTGTCCCTGCTGTCCTCTGTAGCTCACTCGTCGTCATCTTCATCATCATCTTCTTCTTTGTTCCTATTCATAATCTGGAAAAAAAAAAAACAAGCTTTCCTGCTTTATTGGGTCCCAACCGATTTCTCAATTTAGAATGAATGAGTCCAAAGGAAGAGAATATTCTTTCAACGCCTGCAGAAGAAGTTACTGCTGTTAAAAGTGAAATCATTACTTGAACAGTCTCTAAATCCAAGCGCTTAAGTGACTTCCACCAGTTTACTGGTGTGATCTTCCTTAAAATATCTTCAGCAAACATATATTTCTTGAATGGTTCCCCCTTAGCTCTGAAGTTTATTATAGTTGGCATTAAAGATGGATGATTGCTGGATACCCATGTCATAGCTAACTCCTCTTCCTCAGCACTTAGGTTTTGACCCTGATATTGGATATTGACAATATTTGCCAAAAAATGAGCTGGAGTCAGTGCTTGTCCCATTCGTTTGTTTACTGCTTGTAATTTAATTCTGTCCATGTGTAGTTCTGTTTTTAAGTGTTCACTCAGTTCCTTCCAAATTTCAACAGCATCCGCAATAAAACAGCTATTTTTCTGTATTTTGTTTAAAGCTTGAGAGATGGGTTTCAGGAAGCTCAGCATATGTTCAACATTTCTCTTAAGCCCAATGTTGAGGATTTTGGCCGTGACAGTGCCATCTATTTTATCTCGATTTTCTTCACAAAGTGTCATCAGAATAGGCCAGTTTTTGATATACTGCTCAAAACAGTCCACCACAGAGTTCCATCTAACATCTTGTGGGAGCGTTAGCTTGGTTCCACCCATCCTTTTCAGAGCTGCTGCAGCAAAATGATTATTACGGAAGTATTTAGCAATTTCAACAACATTAGCCTTTATTTCTGGAACACTTAAGTCTTTGGCTAAGAGGTGCAGCAAATGAGCACTGCAACCATATGTTATTAGCAGCTTTGTATTCCCTCCCTGCTCTTCTAAATTTCTTCTCATCTTGGATACGTTTGCAGCATTGTCAGTGACCAAACTGCGTACTAGACATTTGAATTTTTGTTCACATGTTGTTATAGCTTTTACTGCCACTTCTTGTAAGTATTCTGCTGTGTGTGCATTTCCTGACGTATCAGTTGTTTGTGCAAGGAAGACTTTACCTTCTTCTGTTGTTATACAAGCACATACAATAGGATCATTGTGGACATTACTCCACCCATCAATACTTAGGTTAACAATTTTACCCTCCAGAGCTGTTACACATTGCTCCAGTTCTCTGTCATACACTTGATCCAGCAGTTTCCCTGCAACATCAGCTCTGCTGGGTGGACTGTATCCTGGTCTCAGTGACTGAACCATATTAATGAAATGTGGGTTCTCAGTCAGACGGAAAGAAGAGTTCGTTGCATAAATAAACTGGGCAATTTTTTCATCAATCAACTCTTTTTCTAATCTGCTAGTTCTTATCACAAACCTATCTATGGTGGTTCCAGGAGGTAAAGGTTTTTTCTTCCTTTTGGGTGATGGTGATATGTGGCTGTGGATGTCTGATGATGATGCTGCTGCTAATGAAGCACTATCCTGGATGGATAACTCTGAAACTGTAGAACAGGATGATGGTGATCTTGGAGGTGGATAGTTTCCAGAATCCATGAATTCCCCTAAACAAAAAAAGTCAATGCTGTTATTTTATTGTTTATACAATTTCTGCTTATTGTACACAACACATCACTGCCCCTGCCCCAAAAGGAATATTTGTTTTTCTTCATAACTGTACCAAATGACAGTAACATGCAGTAATAATAAGAAATATAAATTTTCTCACACATGACAGTTCAGTCTTTAGAAATAGGATTCAATAAAAATGTTTACCAACAGATCCTGCCTGTTCAGAAGTGTTTCTTTGGTCATCTTCATCACCGCACTTCTCATGATGTTGCCTCATTCGCGCCACCAGGCCTTGCATCTCTTTGTTGCATCGTTTGCATTTTGCACGCATGCCTGCCTTACCGATAGGCGAAGGAGCTTCATTAAAATATTCCCAAACTGGGTCTCTTTTACGGCCTGCTGCCATTATAAGGAAAGAATGTAATAAACCTCAGATCGTACACACAAACAGATCCAGACTTGTCTGTCTTTGGCTATGCTGCAGTATTGTGCTCAAAGTTTCACTTTCATTTTCTTGTCTGCTTGCCCTTCCTCCTCCTCCCACTTAGATTCACATTCTTCTTGTGTTGTGCAGATCTATTCCACTCCAAACAATCAGAAACATATTGTCTAACTTTTTGGACTTGGCACTGAAGGGGTTGATTCTGTATTCATAGGTTTGTAGACCAATAGGATTAAGGTCTTTTTCTTAACTCTGTTCATGTTGTAACATTTTTGCCGTGAAGAAGAGGCTGGGACCTCTGCGGAGTCAAATTCAGTTTTGAGAACTGCGTAAGTAAAGCGAGCGTCTGTGATAATATAGGAGAGAAACTGCCCACTAATCCTACAGAAACCTCTGGAAGAGCATGGCATTGTGAATGTTACACATATACAGCCTTTATTCTACTGAGTTAAACAACTCAGCTTTATCTCATGATGGAAGAACCTTTGGATGGTAAAATATTTTCCTCAAAAAGCAGTTTATTGAAAAAAATCCGATTTAAATCAAAAAAATCCGATTTTTTTGATTTTTAAAAAAAAAAAACATTGATTTTTATCCACCCTGGGTGGCACGCATGTTATACATGGCTAGGAAACTAATAGCCCAACATTGGTTATCAGAGCAGGTGCCCACGGTGACAGAATTTATAAATAAGATTAATTGGTTATTAAATCTGGAAAAAAGTATATATCTGAAAAGGAAGGCTATCTCCAAATTTGAAAAAATATGGGCTCCATGGATTGACGGCTCCGGCTAGCATCCAGAGAACTGCATAGATTTCGACTTGGTCTGTTATGATTGGTGTATAGATTACTTGACAGGTGCAAAATCCTACATTGGACTGCTTTAGGCACGTATACAATTGATCCAAAGCAAGAGTTAGATACCCCTTAATACAATTGTGACTATTCATACTGTAAGATTGTTAATTTGCTGTGGACAGAACTGTGGAACATTTAACTCAAAATGTTTTGTTTGAAATGGCAATGTGTTGTGGGGAGAGGGACAGAATAGGGACTGGATCCCTTCTTTGGTTGGGTTGTTTTATTTGTTTCGCTGTTGTGTTACAAAAAGAGTTTCAACAATAAAAAAATATTTGATTAAAAAAAAAACAAAACGTGTTTCGATACTCCAGCATTCGCAGGTCCCTTTCCAGGGCGGGAAGCATTTGGAAAAAATTTACTCTTATAACATGGATCTAACAGAATTACAAGCCAGTAGTCAGCACTATTTAGAATCATAACTATACGGGGATCATGTTACAGATAGTGCAGCAAGAATGCACTCATATGTTGGGCTCCTCCATGAGGTTCAAGCCCATGCTGTGTTGGTGGCTGGGTAATTCTGAAGCTTGTTTCCTCTGTCCCCTCCCGCCAAACACGAACAGAGAGGGGATGATTATCCTCTTCATGTTCTGACTGTTGCTCGCCCCCATCACCTCTTCCATTTGTTCCTCGCCTCTTGCACCTTCACTAACAATTTGTCTGGTATCAGCAACCCCACTTGATCGCAGTGAACCACCCTCCCTTGGCACCCTGAGATGTCCCCCAGTGTATGACACAAGTAACAGAAGAAAATATTTTAGTGTGGATGAGGCCTGTATAACATAGCAGATATGCTCTAAACTATTTCAAACTGAGAGGTCTTCTGCTGTATAACGTTAGGAACAGAAGAAAGTATTTTTTTTTACGGTGGATGAGGCCTGTATAACATGGAATATATGCTCCAAGATATTTCAAACTCAGATCTAGCCTGCTGTATCACGTTAGTCACAGCAAAAAAATAGATTTTTTTTTACTCTGCATACAGCTGAATTTTACCACCACAAAATGACTAGGTGGACTCTGGCTAGCAACAGAATTTTTTTATTTATTTATTTTTTACTGTGCATACAACTGAATTTCACCCCCAAAAACTGATAAGGTGGGCTACTATAGCTTGCGCTATCACATTCGCAAATTGAAGAAAAATATTTTTGTGTTCTGCTCTCAGCTTTGTATACCAGCTGAATTTCAACCCCACAAAATGAAAAGGTGTGCTAGTCTCTATTAAAGCCATAAAAATTAAATGTAAAAGTTAAATAAAATGTAACACTAAAGCCATGTTCACACAACATAAAGACTGCGTTTTTTTATGCAGGTGTCCGCACCATACAACAAAATAATCTTACTATTGTGTGTTAGCTGAGTTTCTTTTGAGTTTTCCCCCTTAAAATGTGTTTTGGTGTAGCTGTGAATCTACATTTTTAATAGCACAGAAACACTTGGATTTTTGAGCTTAAAAATGTGTTTTTTGAACAGGCTCCACATAGGCTTTATATATATACAGTACAGACCAAAAGTTTGGACACACCTTCTCATATAAAGATTTTTCTGTATTTTCATGACTTTGAAAATTGTACATTCACACTGAAGGCATCAAAACTATGAATTAACACATGTGGAATTATATACTTAACAAAAAAAGTGTGAAACAACTGAAAATATGTCTTATATTCTAGGTTCATCAAAGTAGCCACCTTTTGCTTTGATGACTGCTTTGCACACTCTTGGTATTCTCTTGATGAGCTTCAAGGGATAGTCATCGGAAATAATTTTCACTTCACAGGTGTGCCCTGCCAGGTTTAATAAGTGGGATTTCTTGCCTTATAAATTGGGTTGGGACCATCAGTTGTATTGTGCAGAAGTCTGGTGGATACACAGCTGATAGTCCTACTGAATAGACTGTTAGAATTTGTATTATGGCAAGAAAAAAGCAGCTAAGTAAAGAAATATGAGTGGCCATCATTACTTTAAGAAATGAAGGTCAGTCAGTGCGAAAAATTGGGAAAACTTTGAAAGTGTCCCCAAGTGCAGTTGCAAAAACCATCAAGCGCTACAAAGAAACTGGCTCACATGAGGACCACCCCAGGAAAGGAAGACCAAGAGTCACCTCTGCTTCTGAGGATAAGTTTATCCGAGTCACCAGCCTCAGAAATCGCAGGTTAACAGCAGCTCAGATTAGAGACCAGGTCAATGCCACACAAAGTTCTAGCAGCAGACACATCTCTTCAACAACTGTTAAGATGAGACTTTGTGCAGCAAGCCTTCATGGTAAAATAGCTACTAGGAAACCACTGCTGAGGACAGGCAACAAGCAGAAGAGACTTGTTTGGGCTAAAGAACACAAGGAATGGACATTAGACCAGTAGAAATCTGTGCTTTGGTCTGATGAGTCCAAATTTGAGATCTTTGGTTCCAACCACCGTGTCTTTGTGCGACGCAGAAAAGGTGAACGGATGGACTCTACATGCCTGGTTCCCACCGTGAAGCATGGAGGAGGAGGTGTGATGGTGTGGGGGTGCTTTGCTGGTGACACTGTTGGGGATTTATTCAAAATTGAAGGCATACTCAACCAGCATGGCTACCACAGCATCTTGCAGCGGCATGCTATTCCATCCGGTTTGCATTTAGTTGGACCATCATTTATTTTTCAACACGACAATGACCTCAAACTCACCTCCAGGCTGTGTAAGGGCTATTTGACCAAGAAGGAGAGTGATGGGGTGCTACGCCAGATGACCTGGCCTCCACAGTCACCAGACCTGTCCCAATCGAGATGGTTTGGGGTGAGCTGGACCGCAGAGTGAAGGCAAAAGGGCCAACAAGTGCTAAGCATCTCTGAGAACTCCTTCAAAATTGTTGGAAGACCATTTCCGGTGACTACCTCTTGAAGCTCATCAAGAGAATAGCAAGAGTGTGCAAAGCAGTCATCAAAGCAAAAGGTGGCTACTTTGAAGAACTTAGAATATAAGACATATTTTCAGTTGTTTCACACTTTTTTGTTAAGTATATATTTCCACATGTGTTAATTCATAGTTTTGATGCCTTCAGTGTGAATGTACAATTTTCAAAGTCATGAAAATACAGAAAAATCTTTAAATGAGAAGGTGTGTCCAAACTTTTGGTCTGTACTATATATATATATATATATATATATATATATATATATATATATATATATATATATATATATATATATATATTTTATATATATATATATATATATAGTACAGACCAAAAGTTTGGACACACCTTCTCATTTAAAGATTTTTCTGTATTTTCATGACTTTGAAAATTGTACATTCACACTGAAGGCATCAAAACTATGAATTAACACATGTGGAATTATATACTTAACAAAAAAGTGTGAAACAACTGAAAATATGTCTTATATTCTAGGTTCTTCAAAGTAGCCACCTTTTGCTTTGATGGTTGCTTTGCACGCTCTTGGCAATCTCTTGATGAGCTTCAAGAGGTAGTGACTGGAAATGGTCTTCCAACAATCTTGAAGGAGTTCCCAGAGATGCTTAGCACTTGTTGGCCCTTTTGCCTTCACTCTGCGGTCCAGCTCACCCCAAACCATCTCGATTGGGTTCAGGTCTGGTGACTGTGGAGGCCAGGTCATCTGGCGTAGCACCCCATCACTCTCTTTCTTGGTCAAATAGCCCTTACACAGCCGGGAGGTGTGTTTGGGGTCATTGTCCTGTTGAAAAATAAATGATGGTCCAACTAAACGCAAACCGAATGGAATAGCATGCCGCTGCAAGATGCTGTGGTAGCCATGCTGGTTCAGTATGCCTTCAATTTTGAATAAATCCCCAACAGTGTAACCAGCAAAGCACCCCCACACAATCACACCTCCACGCTTCACGGTGGGAACCAGGCATGTAGAGTCCATCCGTTCACCTTTTCTGCATCGCACAAAAACACGGTGGTTGGAACCAAAGATCTCAAATTTGGACTCATCAGACCAAAGCACAGATTTCCACTGGTCTAATGTCCATTCCTTGTGTTTTTTAGCCCAAACAAGTCTCTTCTGCTTGTTGCCTGTCCTTAGCAATGGTTTCCTAGCAGCTATTTTACCATGAAGGCCTGCTGCACAAAGTCTCCTCTTAACAGTTGTTGAAGAGATGTGTCTGCTGCTAGAACTCTGTGTGGCATTGACCTGGTCTCTAATCTGAGCTGCTGTTAACCTGCGATTTCTGAGGCTTGTGACTCGGATAAACTTATCCTCAGAAGCAGAGGTGACTCTTGGTCTTCCTTTCCTGGGGCGGTCCTCATGTGAGCCAGTTTCTTTGTAGTGCTTGATGGTTTTTGCAGCTGCACTTGGGGACACTGTCAAAGTTTCCCCAATTTTTCAGACTGACTGACCTTCATTTTTTAAAGTAATGATGGCCACTCGTTTTTCTTTACTTAGAATTTGTATTATGGCAAGAAAAAAGCAGCTAACAGTCTATTCAGTAGGACTATCAGCTGTGTATCCACCTGACTTCTGCACAACACAACTGATGGTCCCAACCCCATTTATAAGGCAAGAAATCCCACTTATTAAACCTGACAGGGCACACCTGTGAAGTGAAAACCATTTCTGGTGACTACCTCTTGAATCTCATCAAGAGAATGCCAAGAGTGTGCAAAGCAGTCATCAGAGCAAAAGGTGGCTACTTTGAAGAACCTAGAATATAAGACATATTTTCAGTTGTTTCAGACTTTTTTGTTAAGTATATAATTCCACATGTGTTAATTCATAGTTTTGATGCCTTCAGTGTGAATGTACAATTTTCATAGTCATGAAAATACAGAAAAATCTTTAAATGAGGTGTGTCCAAACTTTTGGTCTGTACTGTATATATATATAAAAAATCCATGAAATCCGCACAGTTCAGCGGCGTCTTTAGACGCACTGCAGGCGTGGATTTCATTAAATCACATCCACTGTAGTTGGACATTTAGACTGTGTTCAGATGTAGCATACATGCTGTGGTTTTTTTTTTCAGATGATTTTTTGGAAGTCATTTTGCAGCATTTAAATGGCCAAGAAAAGTGGATGTGATTTCATGAAAACTAATCTGTGGTCTTAAGACGCTGCTGATCTGTACGGTTATGTTTTTTTTTTACGTCTAGAGGCTTCTATGTGAAGCTTAAAAAGAGAGAAAATGCATGTAAAAAGACTGCAGTTACCTTAAGTGCAGAATCAAAGCTATTCTGTATTATAAAAAAAAATTAACAATGCGGCTTCATATCTGCACCAAAAAACATAAAATAAGTGGGAAAAGGCATAAAAAATGCAGCAAATATGCAACAATCAGAGAAGATTGTTATTGTGTAGTTTGGTGCGGACATCTGCAGAAAACAAATAAATACAGTAATTACAGTATTCAACATGTGAACACGGCCTTGCAGACACAAAAAAGCCAGATTTCAAATAGTGAAGCTACATAAAGATGAGAAAGTTGAATGGACAGAAAGTGAATCCATAGATCCCAATTGAAATAAGCACGACGCACAGATGACATGCCAGTCCTGGATAATCAAAAGTCATGCTGGATGAGGTAAGGTTAGTAGTGTTGCATGAGCGTGCTCAGTTAACCCTTTCACAGAGCACGCTCGGGTGCTGCCCGAGTATTTTCAGCATCTATGCTCGAGCTGCCGCATGTGTCACGGCTGTTAGACAGCTGTGACACATGCAGGGATTGCATGTTTGTTAGACAATCCCTGCATGTGTCACAGCTGTCTAACAGGCACGGCGGCTCGAACATAGATACCGAGCACGCCGAAAATACTTGGGCAGCACCCGAGCACGCTCGTGCAACACTATAAGTAAGAGATTTGTGGCCGCCTGTCCAGCATCCCATGAATTGATCCGCTCAGCTCTAGTTCCAACTGTCCCAGATACGGTGAACAGCCCCATATAAATAAATAACTGCCTTTCTGCTCTGCTATCTGCAGCATGTTGTCTGAAGCACGGCAGGCACAATCTAGTAACGTCCTCACGTGTGGTCTGAGGTACGGCAGGCACAATTTAGTACCGTCCTCACATGTGGTCTGGGGCACGGCAGGCACAATCTAGTACCGTCCTCACGTGTGGTCTGGGGCACGGCAGGCACAATCTAGTACCATCCTCACGTGTGGTCTGGGGCACAATCTAGTACCGTCCTCACGTGTGGTCTGGGGCACGGCAGGCACAATCTAGTACAGTCCTCACGGTGGTCTGAGGCACAACAGGCACAATCTAGTACTGTTTTCATATGTGGTCTGGGGCACGGCAGGCACAATCTAGTACCGTCCTCATATGTGGTCTGGGGCACGGCAGGCACAATCTAGTACCGTCCGTACGTGTGGTCTGGGGCACGGCAGGCACAATCTAGTACCGTCCTCACATGTGGTCTGGGGCACGGCAGGCACAATCTAGTACCGTCCTCACTTATGGTCTGGGGCATGGCAGACACAATCTAGTAACGTCCTCATGTGTGGTCTGAGGCACGGCAGGCACAATCTAGTACCGTCCTCACATGTGGTCTGGGGCACGGCAGGTACAATCTAGTACCGTCCTCACGTGTGGTCTGGGGCACGGCAGGCACAATCTAGTA
The DNA here is from genome assembly GCF_046119375.1 of Phyllobates terribilis. NCBI lineage: Eukaryota > Metazoa > Chordata > Amphibia > Anura > Dendrobatidae > Phyllobates > Phyllobates terribilis. Next base: position 49,421,348 of record NW_027362765.1, read on the forward strand.
CCGTCCTCACGTGTGGTCTGGGTCACGGCAGGCACAATCTAGTACCGTCCTCACGTGTGGTCTGGGGCAAGGCAGACACAATCTAGTAACGTCCTCATGTGTGGTCTGAGGCACGGCAGGCACAATCTAGTACCGTCCTCACGTGTGGTCTGGGGCACAATCTAGTACCGTCCTCACGTGTGGTCTGGGGCACGGCAGGCACAATCTAGTACCGTCATCACTTATGGTCTGGAGCACGGCAGGCACAATCTAGTACAGTCCTCACGGTGGTCTGAGGCACAACAGGCACAATCTAGTACCGTTTTCATGTGTGGTCTGGGGCACGGCAGGCACAATCTAGTACCGTCCTCACGTGTGGTCTGGGGCACGGCAGGCACAATCTAGTACTGTCCTCACGTGTGGTCTGGGGCACAATCTAGTACCGTCCTCACGTGTGGTCTGAGGCACGGCAGGCACAATCTACTACCGTCATCACTTATGGTCTGGAGCACGGCAGGCACAATCTAGTACAGTCCTCACGATGGTCTGAGGCACAGCAGGCACAATCTAGTACCGTCCTCACGGTGGTCTGGGGCACAATCTAGTACCGTCCTCACGTGTGGTCTGGGGCACGGCAGGCACAATCTAGTACCGTCCTCACTTATGGTCTGGGGCACGGCCGGCACAATCTAGTAACGTCCTCACGTGTGGTCTGAGGTACGGCAGGCACAATCTAGTACCGTCCTCATGTGTGGTCTGGGGTACGGCAGGCACAATCTAGTACCATCCTCATGTGTGGTCTGGGGCACGGCAGGCACAATCTAGTACCGTCCTCACGTGTGGTCTGGGGTACGGCAGGCACAATCTAGTACCGTCCTCACGTGTGGTCTGGGGCACAACAGGCACAATCTAGTACCGTCCTCACGTGTGGTCTGGGGCAAGGCAGGCACAATCTAGTACCGTCCTCACGTGTGGTCTGGGGCACAATCTAGTACCGTCCTCACGTGTGGTCTGGGGCACGGCAGGCACAATCTAGTACCGTCCTCACTTATGGTCTGGGGCACGGCAGGCACAATCTAGTAACGTCCTCACGTGTGATCTGAGGCACGGCAGGCACAATCTAGTACCGTCCTCACATGTGGTCTGGGGCACGGCAGGCACAATCTAGTACCGTCCTCACGTGTGGTCTGGGGCACGGCAGGCAAAATCTAGTACCGTCCTCACGTGTGGTCTGGGGCACGGCAGGCACAATCTAGTACCGTCCTCACGTGTGGTCTGGGGCAAGGCAGGCACAATCTAGTACCGTCCTCACGTGTGGTCTGGGGCACAATCTAGTACCGTCCTCACGTGTGGTCTGGGGCACGGCAGGCAAAATCTAGTACCGTCATCACTTATGGTCTGGAGCACGGCAGGCACAATCTAGTACAGTCCTCACGGTGGTCTGAGGCACAACAGGCACAATCTAGTACTGTTTTCATGTGTGGTCTGGGGCACGGCAGGCACAATCTAGTACCGTCCTCACGTGTGGTCTGGGGCACGGCAGGCACAATCTAGTACTGTCCTCACGTGTGGTCTGGGGCACAATCTAGTACCGTCCTCACGTGTGGTCTGAGGCACGGCAGGCACAATCTAGTACCGTCATCACTTATGGTCTGGAGCACGGCAGGCACAATCTAGTACAGTCCTCACGTGTGGTCTGGGGCATGGCAGGCACAATCTAGTACTGTTCTCACGTGTGGTCTGGGGCACAATCTAGTACCGTCCTCACATGTGGTCTGAGGCACGGCAGGCACAATCTAGTACCGTCATCACTTATGGTCTGGAGCACGGCAGGCACAATCTAGTACAGTCCTCACGGTGGTCTGAGGCACAGCAGGCACAATCTAGTATCGTCCTCACGGTGGTCTGGGGCACAATCTAGTACCGTTCTCACGTGTGGTCTGGGGCACGGCAGGCACAATCTAGTACCGTCCTCACTTATGGTCTGGGGCACGGCCGGCACAATCTAGTAACGTCCTCACGTGTGGTCTGAGGTACAGCAGGCACAATCTAGTACCGTCCTCATGTGTGGTCTGGGGTACGGCAGGCACAATCTAGTACCGTCCTCACGGTGGTCTGGGGCACAATCTAGTACCGTCCTCACGTGTGGTCTGGGGCACGGCAGGCACAATCTAGTACCGTCCTCACTTATGGTCTGGGGCACGGCAGGCACAATCTAGTAACGTCCTCACGTGTGGTCTGGGGCACAATCTAGTACCGTCCTCACGTGTGGTCTGGGGCACGGCAGGCAAAATCTAGTACCGTCATCACTTATGGTCTGGAGCACGGCAGGCACAATCTAGTACAGTCCTCACGGTGGTCTGAGGCACAACAGGCACAATCTAGTACTGTTTTCATGTGTGGTCTGGGGCACGGCAGGCACAATCTAGTACCGTCCTCACGTGTGGTCTGGGGCACGGCAGGCACAATCTAGTACCGTCCTCACGTGTGGTCTGAGGTACAGCAGGCACAATCTAGTACCGTCCTCATGTGTGGTCTGGGGTACGGCAGGCACAATCTAGTACCGTCCTCACGGTGGTCTGGGGCACAATCTAGTACCGTCCTCACGTGTGGTCTGGGGCACGGCAGGCACAATCTAGTACCGTCCTCACTTATGGTCTGGGGCACGGCAGGCACAATCTAGTAACGTCCTCACGTGTGGTCTGAGGTACGGCAGGCACAATCTAGTACCGTCCTCACGTGTGGTCTGGGGTACGGCAGGCACAATCTAGTACCATCCTCACGTGTGGTCTGGGGCACGGCAGGCACAATCTAGTACTGTCCTCACGTGTGTTCTGGGGCATGGCAGGCACAATCTAGTACCGTCCTCACATGTGTTCTGGGGCACGGCAGGCACAATCTAGTACCGTCCTCACGTGTGGTCTGGGGCACGGCCGGCACAATCTAGTACCGTCATCACTTATGGTCTGGAGCACGGCAGGCACAATCTAGTACCGTCCTCACGGTGGTCTGAGGCACAATCTAATACCGTCCTCACGGTGGTCTGAGGCACGGCAGGCACAATCTAGTACCGTCCTCACGGTGGTCTGAGGCACGGCAGGCACAATCTAGTACCGTTCTCACGATGGTCTGAGGCACAGCAGGCACAATCTAGTAACGTCCTGTCCTATGGATGTCGCTGGTCTTCATCCGGCACTGTCCTCCTCCTCTGCTTCATGTGGATTACACGTCCAACGTCAGCCACACAGCCTCTGCCATCACGAGCCTGCGCAGGAGCGCGATGGAAGACACTGTCCGGATGATGTAGGACACGTCATCCACTTGAAGAAAGAAAGACGGCAATCTTAGGAAGAGGAGGCGCCGGATTAACACTGGAGAAACCCATTGGATGGGACCACCCTGTAGGTGATTCTAATACAAGTTTTTTTACGTTATGCAGATCGGTTTGGGGACTTATATACAGCATTCTAGGGCATACAGGTGGTGGTCGTATTGTATATGGGGAAAACCAAGTGACAGGTTCCCCATAAGCAGGTTTTTATCTATGCAGCTTGTACAAGGGAACAAGTGGGTTACCTGTCTAAGCCATGTTATTATAGTACCTTTTACATGGTTTACACAGATGCATCATGGGCTTTTCCTGCCCTATGAGTAAAATGAAAGGCTAAAATACAATGTGGAAGCTTAATCAGAGAAATGTTATATTTACATTCAGAACAGGTTTAAAGAGGTTGTCCACTACTTTATATCCCTCCGCCCATGTACCCCTAAAACTTCTTGTAAATACCTTCTGTTGCTGATAATGCCTGTGAGTAGCACTATCACTGGCCGCTCACAGGCATCATGTGACCCCCAGCTGCAGCCGGCTCTGACATCCGCTGATGTCACGACAAGTGCTGGCAGCAGCCGGGGGTCACGATCTTCCGGGTTCCACGGTGGATGCCAGGCTGTGGGCACACCCAGCATCCACCGCGTGCTCTGCCTCTCCCCATTCATCGGGAAAGCGCGCGGTAGATGCTGGGTGTGACGCAGCCACCGCGGGGACCCCAGCGCTGAGTCAAGCCTCACTTGTGACGTAAGCGCGGGGTCACGTGACGCCTGTGAGCGCCCACCGATAGCGCCACTTGCAGGCATTATCAGCAACAGAAGGTATTTACAAGAAGTCTTAGGGGCCCCGGGGGAATACATTGGGGGGGAGGGGGTTGGTGGGGGGGGGGGGTTGGAAATAAAGTAGTGGACAACTTCTTTAAAAGAAATAACCATTATCACAGAAATCTCAAACTTTTACTTGTAGAAATATTGTATAAATAACATTTTAACATTATGTATAGAAATAATTCTAATTTTATAAAAGTGCATTTATTGGAGGATTGTGGGTAAAGTCTTTGGCTTTGCCCCGACCCCTCGGCCTGCCTCCGGTGTCTGATGCTTCAGCGTCCTGGAACTGAGATCATGATGCCTGCTTTGGATAGCAAATCAATAGCCTTGAAAAAAATGGGAATAAGGGAAGGGGGTCTTTGGGGAGATTGGTCTCGAAAACAAGGCAGCGTGAAAAATTCTATTTTGTGGCTATCGGCGACAATGTCTCAGCCCCAAGCGTTGTTGACTACTGAGAGCCACTGATCCCAGAACCAAAGGAGATGGCCGCCCACCCTGAGAAACATCCCAGGTGGGAACACCGCATCATACCGAAGAGAATCTGCTAGATCCGGGCCTGGCGGACCGGCGCTGGTGGGTTCGTTGACGCCAGGAGGGGGCTAGTCTAAAGGAAGGTCTCTTCTATTCCTGGCGGGCCGGAGAGTTGTCCTTTTGGTTGCTGTTCTACACTGAAAATTTCCGAAAGGACCAAAACTGGACTGGGCATCTCTTGGGAGGAGGGAATTTGGCCCTCTGTTGCTGAAGCAAAATACTCTTACCCCCCATGGCATTAGAGATAATCTTATCTAGCTCTTCGAAAAGGCGGGAGCCCGGGAAGGTGAGGCTGGTGGACTTTTTGGAAGCTGAATCCACGTTCCATGATTTCAGCTACGAGGCCATGTTGATGGTGATGTTGCCAGCTGCCAGGGATGAATAGGCGGCTGCAGAGGGGGGGCACACTCTCGTTATAGGCAGTGAGGAGCTCCTGGGAAGGTGACATTGTGGGCGGACTGAAGTCCTGGCAGCGGGACCAGGTCTGACCAGAGTGAAACCATTCATTACAGGAGAAGCATGCAAAATGCAGGACAATGGGAGTGAGACTCCCTGGGGTTAGGTATAGAGAGAAGAGAAAGAAACAGGTGCTAGAGGGGAGCTAGGCTGTGGATAAAGAGCTGCCCCCAGGTGGCAGAGCTTACTCAGACCCTACATCCTGAGGACCTGGAGAGGCTGAAGGTGGCGGTGATAAAGCAGAACCAGGCGATGAGGCAGCAGAGTTCAGGTGAGCTGCGGCAGTGTTATAAACTGGCGACAGAAAAATGGCGCCGAGCAGAAGGAGGCGAAAGAGGCAGAGTCAGGAAACACCAAGGTTACTTACCGGTAGCCGGTTTTTCCTGAGCCCATGACAGCACACCTTGAGAGAGGATCCGCCCCACCAAGGACAGGAAACCGTCTGAAATAAAAGGGCGGTACCTCTCCCTCGCTTCAGTTGTTTACAGAGCATTGAGAGGACCTCCCTAAACAGGTTAGGCACATAACCAACACCACAATATACAAATACACACCACCCCACACAGTGCACACCAGGGTGTGAGAAACATAGAAAAAATAAGGGGGGGAAACTACGGGTGCTGTCATGGGCTCAGGAAAAACCGGCTACCGGTAAGTAACCTTGGTGTTTTCCCCTCCCCCATGACAGCACACCTTGAGAGAATTTTGGAGAATTTATGAGCACCCTAGGGAGGGACCACCGCCTGAAGTACCCTTCTCCCAAAGGTGAGATCAGAAGAGGATAGATCCAACCGATAGTGCTTAAAGAAGGTGGATGGTGTAGACCAAGTAGCAGCCCTACATATCTGCTCGATCGAGACGTCTGCTCTCTCTGCCCAGGAGGTTGCAACGGCTCTGGTGGAATGAGCCCTCACATTGTCCGGGGCTGGAACCCCTGTGGACGTATAGGCTAAGCAAATGGCCTCCCTGAGCCACCTAGAGATGGTACCCTTGGACACCCCATGACCTTTCCTACACCCTTGAAAGGCCAGGAACAGAGAACAGTCTTTCCTCCACAGACTAGTCATGTGAATGTACTGTAGCAGGGACCTCCTAACATCTAGGCTATGGAACCTGACTTCCCCTGGGTTCTTGGGATTGCTGCAGAACGAGGGTAGCACAATCTCCTGACTACGGTGAAATCTAGATACCACCTTGGGAAGGTATGCTGGATCTGGCCGCAAGGTGACCCTATCCTCAAAGATTTGTGTGTAAGGAGGATTAACCGAGAGGGCCTGCAGATCCCCCACCCTACGGGCTGATGTTAAGGCCACTAGAAGGATGGTCTTAAGGGTGAGAATTTTTGGAGAAACCTTGTGTAGGGGTTCGAATGGTTCACTAGTAAGAGCGTTCAAGACTAAATTCAGGTCCCAAGGAGGAACACCCATGGACCTAACCGGTCCAGCTCTGGCACAGGACTTGATAAACCTCGAGATCCACCTATTCCCAGCCAGATTACAATTGTAGAGTGCTCCCAAAGCTGAAACCTGAACCTTAAGGGTCCCTGTAGCTAGACCCAGGTCCCGCCCCTTTTGCAGAAATTCCAGGATCCCTCTGATCGGAGGTTTGCTCGATAGCGGAATATCTATAACCTCTAGGAATTTACCCCAAACCCTGCTATAAATCTTAGTTGTAATCGGTTTTCTGCTCCCCAATAAAGTAGAAACTAAGCCTGGTGAAAACCCCTTGCTACTCAATAGCGACCTCTCAAATTCCATGCCGAAAGATGGAATCCCCTGGCCTGGGCATGGAATACTGGTCCCTGCATGAGAAGGTCCGGCCTCTCTGGTAGAATCCAGGGATCTGACACCGACATTAGCCGAAGCAGAGAGAACCAAGGCCTCTTGGGCCAAAAAGGGGCTATCAAAATCACCCTGGCGCCTTCCTCCCGGATCTTCCTCACCACTACTGGAATCATCACTAATGGCGGAAAGGCATAGGCCTTCCTGAACCCCCAAGGAATCTGGAGGGCATCTATGGCATGGGGATTTTCTGCCGGATTTAGGGAGCAAAATCTCTGCACCTTTCTGTTTGCCCTTGTGGCGAACAGGTCTATGTCTGGCTGCCCCCATAACTGGACAATCTGATGGAAGACCTCCGGGTTCAACCCCCACTCCCCCTGTCTTAGGGTATGGCGGCTTAGAAAATCTGCCTTCACGTTTTCTATCCCCTTTATGTGAAGGGCGCTGAGGGATAGGAGGTTTCGCTCTGCTAGACCAAGGATCCTGTCTGCCACCACCATCAGAGGGCGTGACCTTGTCCCTCCTTGGTGATTCACATAGGCTACTGCGGTCCGGTTGTCGGACCTGACCTGGACATGGTGATTTTGGATGTGAGGGAGGAAGCCCCTGAGGGATCTTTCTACTGCCCAAAGCTCCTTTAAGTTTGAGGATGATCCCCTCTCGTGGTAAGCCCAGTGACCCTGTATTGAGAGTTCTGCCAGATGACCCCCCCATCCGGAACTGCTTGCGTCGGTCGTAACTACCCGATCTATCGATCTGGACCATTGAACGCCTGTGGTCAGATTTCCCCTGACTGTCCACCACGAAAGAGAATCTACTACTTCTGGGGAGAGAGCCTGCCTTCTAAACGCCCGTTGCAGGACCTCTGTGCTGACAGGACCTCCCACTGAAGCCGCCGCATATGCCCCTGGGCCCACATTACTGCTGGGAGACAGGCCGTCATAGAACCCAGGAGGGACATTGCCTCTCTCAGAGACATCTCTGGAGCTTGAATGGCCTTCGAGACTAATGCAATTAACCTGCAGATTTTGTCCTCTGGGAGGAAGCAGGTTTGACGACGAGAGTCTAGGATTAGACCCAGAAAGGTCTGAGTCCTGGAGGGGGTTAGTCTTGATTTTTGGAAATTTACTAACCACCCCAGCTGATGCAACACTTCCGTGACCACTAGGAGCTGACTGGAGCAGTGGGCTTCTGTTTTCCCTATTATCAAGAAGTCGTCTAAATATGGCACGATCACTACATTCTTGATCCGTAGGAAGGCTGTCACTTCTGCTATTAGTTTCGTAAATATTCTCGGGGCAATGGAGAGGCCAAAGGGTAGGGCAGCAAACTGAAAATGCCTCAGCTTCCCCTGAATAAACAGGGCTACTCTCAGATACTTCTGATACTCCGGATGGATTGGGACGTGATAATATGCGTCCTTCAAGTCTATTACAGCCATAAAGCAGTTGCGATGTAAGAGCTTCACTGCCGAGCCTACTGACTCCATTTTGAAAGTCTGGTTTTCTACTACTTGGTTCAGACTCCTGAGGTTGATGATGGTCCTTAAGGACCCGTTTGGTTTTTTTATCATGAATAGTGGGGAATAGAACCCCCTCCCTCTCTGTGTTGCTGGTACTTCGAGAAGGACCTGCTTTCCTACTAACTCTAACACTTCTGTTTCCAGGGCTAATTGTTCTTCCTGGACCTTTCGTAGGGGGGTAACCACAAAGGTCCGCCAGGGGGTCTGGCTGAACTGGATCTTCAGGCCCCCACTGATAATTTTCAGAATCCATGGGTTTGTTGTTATCGCGTCCCAAGCTGGAAAAAAGTGGGAAAGCCTTCCACCCACTTCCAGCCTGGCGTCATTGGGAGGATCTCTTCGAACTCGAGGATGGTCCTCCAAACATGTAGCCCGATTCTTTTTTGGACTTGGCTTCCCATTTCTTTTTGTCTCCCGGAGGACGACCCCGGTTAAATTTTCTCCTCCGAAAACTAAATCTTCTTGGTTCCCCCGAAAATCCCGGGAACCCTTTGGTTTTATCGCCTGCTTTTTCTAACAGGTCCTCTAACTTTTGGCCAAACAGGAGTCTACCGTCACACGGGAGGGAGCACAGTTTCTGTTTTGAAGGTAGGTCGCCTGGGCAACCCTTGAGCCACAAGGCCCGCCTGGCTGCGTTGGATAGTCCCGCTGCCCTAGCTGACAGTCTGACCGAGTCAGCTGAAGAGTCGGCCAGGAAGGCCGATGCTGTTTGAATTAAAGGTAGCTCTGCAAGTATTGCCTGTCTGGAGACCTTTTTATCTTTAAGCTGGTCTTCCAGCTGTTGAAGCCACACCATCAAGGACCTCGCCACACAGGTGCTAGCCACCGCTGGTTTTAGGCCACCTGCTGCCGCCTCCCACGTGTGGCGCAGGAAGGAGTCAGCTCTTTTATCCAGGGCATCTTTTAGGACGCCAGAGTCCTCCAAGGGCAGGGAAGATCTCTTTGATGACCTTGCCACAGTCCCGTCCACCTTGGGGATCTTATCCCAAGGTTCCGCATCCTTCTCTTCGAAGGGGTACCTTCTTTTGGAGAAGGAGGGTAAAGCCCCTGATCTCTCAGGTCTCCTCCACTCCCGGTCAATGAGGCCCTGAATCTTACTGTTCACCGGAAATGAGCGTCTCTTCCGCTCTCCCAAGCCCGCAAACATGATGTCCTCCCGGGATTTAGATGCTCTCTCTTCCTCCAGACCCATGGTTGATCTTACTGCCCTAACCAGTCTGTCTGTATTCTCAATGGGGAAGCAGGGTCTACCGCCCCCCGATGAGGAAGAGGACGATGAATCCCACTGCTCCTCGGACTGGGAGGAATCAGAGACGGAGGAAACCTCTCTACGGGGCCTTTTCTTCCCTCTAAGGAACCCCTTCAGGGACCCCTGAACTTCTGCATTTACTATGGACTTTAAATTTGCAGCAAAATCCTGGGAATTCTCAGCTATGGTTTTGGTCACACAGCCCTGGCAAAGTGGTTTCTGCCACTCTACTGAGAGAGAAGCTTGGCAAAGGGCACACATCCTATGCTTTTGCTTGGCACTACTCTTCTTAGGCTCCTAAAAAAAGGAAGCACATAAGAGACTTCCCGTTACTAATCAGTGACATTCACGAAGCTCACTCACCCTCGGAGGTCACAAACGGGTACCGGATTCGGAGGCTGTCGCGGAACTGATGATTCCATTCTGGATGGTCCCGAGGCGCTCGAAGCCTTACTCCTGCGGCTGCCACTACGATTACTCGAGCGGCTGTCTGTATACGATGCATCCCTCTGCTTCTGTTGCTGAGGTGGGGGGGTAAGCTGCTGCTCCTGGCTATCTGGATCAGCCATGTCTCAGAAGCGCACCACGCTTCCAGGAAAGCTCCCCCCCCTTAAATATAGGGCCATCCAGCCTCCTCCGGTCTGTGGGTCCTCCCCCTTCGCCAGGCCGGAGCTCCGTTGAAAAAAACCGGCCTGGGACGCTCCGATGGGCGCCGCCATCTTGGATCGGCGCCGCCTCCTGACGTCACCCAGCGCGCCGCTCCCAGCGTGCCCTGCGCCGTGACGTCAGGCGCGTCACACCCGGAAGCGTTCCACACTGCAGGGGGAGGACGGCGCCGCGGTCTCCGGGAGGACAGAGCCTGCCTCACCGCGTGCGCCCCGCTCGGCGCAGAGACCCCAGGGGAAGCTGCGGACGGCGCTTCTGGGATACTGAACCCGGTGCACAGGCCAGTGCCCGCTCTTCCACACCGGGACAGCCCCAGGTAAGTCTTCTTTCTTCCAGACAGGTTCCCCATCAAGGACAGGAAACCAACTGAAGCGAGGGAGAGGTACCGCCCTTTTATTTCAGACGGTTTCCTGTCCTTGGTGGGGCGGATCCTCTCTCAAGGTGTGCTGTCATGGGGGAGGGGAAAAAACACATGCAGGGTTCTTGCGCACCAGAATACAAAGTGTGCCCTGATAGGTGGAGGGCGGAAAGCGCTGGAGAGCCGGCGTGCGTGATTGCTTAGGCTGCTAGGGGTGTGGCCCGGCCATCAGAGAAAGTCTAGACTGAAGTCTGGATTTCTTAAGAGAGGGGCCGCAGGAGCCTCTGGAAAACGTGGAGGTGGCGATTCGAGCACCCTCACTGCCTGGTAGGATATACCTGTACTGAAGAACCTGAATCCTTCTTCACAGACTGGTGATGAAGATGGGCATGAGATAACCTGGACAAAGACCTTCGGGCGGCTGGCAGGTAACGGATCAGTCTTCCCTCCCTGCACCTTCTGGATCTGGAGGGCGAGCGGGCAGGGGATTAGTGCCAAGGACCGTCTGCAAGGGAATCCCAAACACTGTTGTTGTGTTAGGGTCCTACCTCGTAGACCACAGATGATACAGTAGTGAAACAATTCCACTGTCGCCCTCACAAACCTTATCTGAAAGAAAAAGGTTTGTTTTTTTAATTAATGATTCCCCGAAGGCTACATACACATTGTGTTCTGTGTCGCAATCGGGGTGTATTTCTGAAATCCCCAGCAAAACGGGGTCTGAAGTATGCAATGGTGATGGCAGAGCGAGCGTACACTTTTTTTGGGATTATACGCCTACAGGAGCGGACTCTCAGACACAGTAGCCTATGTGAGTGTCCGCCTCCTGTGGGCGTACACTCCGGAAAGCACATGTTCGCTTTGCCGTCACCATTGCAGTCTATGGTCACCGTCAGCGCATACTTCCAAACCCTGTTTTGCCGGGGATTTCAGACGTATGCCCCGACGGGGACACAGAACGCAATGTGAAAACACCCTAAGGTAGAGATGGGCCTGGGTCCAGACTCGTATCTGCCTCCTATTGACACCAAGCTAAAACGGATTAGCTTCATGCCAGTTGATTATGCACCCTTCTGGGGAAGAGCTAACTTTTTTTGTATAGTGTCAGCAGCATACACCCCCCAGGAGTGTACCATCACCCCCCCTCCCCAAACCTGCAGCATCCCCCCCACCAGCCCCACAGAGCACACAGCATGCCCCTACAGAGCCCGCAGCATGCCCCCAGCGTCTCGACAAGCAGCATCCCTCCAGAGCCACCACCAGCATCCCCCAGAGCCCCCACAAACCCGCAGCATGCCTCCAGAGCCCCCACAAGCGTGCATTATCCGCCCCCCAGAGTCCCCACAAGCGTGCATCATCCCCCCAGAACCCGCAGCATCCCTCCAGAGCCCCCACAAACCCGCAGCATCCGCCCAGAGCCACCACCAGCCCTGCAGCATGCCTCCAGAGCCACCACCAGCCCCGCAGCATGCATCATCCGCCCCCCCAGAGTCCCCACAAGCGTGCATCATGCCCCCACCAGCCCAACAGAGCACCCAGAGCCAGCAGCATGCCCCCGGCATCCCCACAAAAGCCCGCAGCATGCCCCCAGCGTCCCGACAAGCAGCATCCCTCCAGAGCCACCACCAGCCCCGCAGCATCCCCCAGAGCCCCCACAAACGTGCATCAAGAGTCCCCACAAGCGTGCATCACCCCCCCAGAATGCCCCTACAGAACCCGCAGCATCTCTCCAGAGCCCCCACAAACCCACAGCATCCCCCCAGAGCCCCCACAAACCCGCAGCATCCCCCCAGAATCCCCCACAAGCGTGCATCATCCACCCCCCCAGAACCACCACCATGCCCTCACCAGCCCCACAATAGCACCCAGAGCCTGCAGCATCCTCAAAGAGCCCCTGCAAACTCACAGCATCCCCCCAGAGCCACCAACAGCCCACAGCATAAACACTAGAATGTACGTGCTCCTTCCAGGTATGACGTCATTTCCGGGGGCGTGTCATGACTGCATTATGGGCGTGTTCTAGTTTAGCACCAGACGCCATAGTCTGATGCAGAGAGAGACACAGCTGCCGGTGGAGCTGCAGGAGGAGGTCAGTGCTGCGGGTTTGTGGGGGCTCTGGGGAGCAACTGCTGCGGGTTTGTGGGGGGGTCTGAGGGCATGGTAGATGCTAGAATGTATGGGCGCCTTCTAGGTATGACGTAATTTCCGGGGGCGTGTCCTGACGGTGCATTACTGGCGTGTTCTAGTTTAGCACCAGCGTGGACGCCATAGTCTGATGCAGAGAGAGAGACCCCTCTGCCGGTGAAGCTGCAGGAGGAGGTCAGTGCTGCGGGCTCTGGGGGGATGCTGCGGGCTTGTGGTGGCTCTGGGGGGGCGATGCTGCGGGTTTGTGAGAACTCTGAGGGCATGGTAGATGCTAGAATGTATGGGCTCCTTCCAGGTATGATGTAATTTTCGGGGGCGTGTTCTGACTGCATTATGGGTGTGTACTAGTTTAGCACCATAAGGGTATGTGCACACGATGCAGAAATGCTCAGGATTTTTTCCTGAGCGTTTCTGCATCTCTCTGGCAGGAAAAAACGCATGCGGATTGTACATGCGGTTTCCTGCCAGGGACATGCGGAAATGAAGCGGTCTTCACTTTCATTTCCGCATGCGGGTTGACAAGCGCTTCCCAAGCGATTTTAGCATCACTTGGAAAGTGCTTGTCAACTTCACACTATATAAATCCATGCAACCGGCATGGATTTATATAGTGTGTGAATGTCAAAAAAATAAAAAATAAATCTATACTTTACCCTCTGATGGCCCCCGGTGTCCTGCTTCATCGGTCCCGGCTGCCGGCAGTGAAGACTTTAGGACTTTAGGACCTTCCGACATCAGCGTCACGTGACCCGTCACATGACTCTGACGTCAGCGAAGGTCCTTCTTCATTCAACCGCGAAGTGCCCGGGAAGCCGGCAGGACGCAGCGCGGGCCGTCAGAAGGTGAGAATATATATATTTTTTATTCTTTTTTTTTTAATGGTACCTGGGTCTGGATGAGAGTCCTCTCATCCACACCCGGGTACCATCCGCACATTAGACCGCATGAAAAGCGCATCAACATATACAGTGATGCGGATTCCATGCGGTCTAATGCAAGTCAATGGCGCCAAAAGAGCAGCGTTTCCGCAAAATTAATTGACATGCTGCGGATTTTTGACCGCAGCGTTTACGCTGCGGAAAAATCCGCATCATGGGCACAGCACATGCGGATTTCCATTGGGGAACATTGCTGCCCTTCTACCATGCGTTTTTCATGCGTTTCCGCGGCGTTTACGCAACTGCAAAAACGCCGCGGAAACGCATGAAAAACGCATCGTGTGAACTCAGCCTAAGGCTATGTGCCCACGTTGCATTTATGAAGCAGAAAATTTCTGCTGCATAAATGCAAGGCCTCTCCCGGAAAAACGCATGCGGAATTCCGCACGCGTTTATCGCGCATTTTTCGCGCGTTTATCACGCGTTTTCCACATGCGGAATTGCCTTGCGTTTTTTATGCATTGGACAAAGGCAATTCCGCTTGCGGAAACGCAAAATTAAATGACATGCTGCGGATTTTTGAACGCGGCATAAACGCTGCGGAAAAATCCGCAGCATGTGCATAGAACTTGCGGAATCCCATTGGGGACCATGGGGTGCGGATATACATGCGTTTTTCAAGCGTTTACGCTGCGGAAATTCCGCAGCATATACGCTTGAAAAATGCTACGTGGGCATACAGTCTTAGGCTGAGTTCACACGATGCGTATTTCATGCGTTTCCGCGGCGTTTTTGCAGTTGCGTAAACGCCGCGGAAACGCATGAAAAACGCATGGTAGAAGGGAAGCAATGTTCCCCAATGGAAATCCGCATGTGCTGTGCCCATGATGCGGATTTTTCCGCAGCGTGAACGCTGCGGTCAAAAATCCGCAGCATGTCAATTAATTTTGCGGAAACGCGGCGATTTCGCCGCCATTGACTTGCATTAGAACGCGCCAATTCCGCAAGACAGCATCTGTACTTGCGCTATTGGCGCGTTCTAATATGCGGATGGTACCCGAGTGTGGAGGAGAGGAGAGTCTCATCCACACCCAGGTACCATTAAAAAAGCTGTAAAAAAAGAATAAAATAAAAAATAAATGTATTCTTACCTTCTGTCGGCCCGCACAGCGCTCCCGCTTGGTTCCCGGCACTTGCAGTGAGTTGTAGGACCTGCGCTGACGTCAGAGTCATGTGACGGGTCACGTGACGCTGACGTCGGCAGGTCTTTCAATTCAAAGTTGCCGGGAGAACGGAGTGAGCAGGACAGCGCGGGCCATCGGAGGTAAGTATATACACTCTCTCGGGTCACACTATATAAATCCATGCTGTTTGCATGGATTTATATAGTGTGACCTAGTTGTCAAGCACTTTCCAAGTGATGCTATCGCCTGGAAAGCGCTTGTCAATCTGCATGCGGAAACGCATGTGGATCCGCATGTATTCTGCAGGATAAACGCATGCACAATCTGCATGCTTTTTTTCTGCCAGGGAGATGCAGAAATTTTCTGCTTCATTTCTGCATCGTGTGCACATACCCTTAGGCTGTGTGCCCACTATGCGTTTTTGATGCGGATTTTTCCGCAGCGTAAACGCTTGGTAATCCGTGCCCCATGATCCCCAATGAAAATCTGCATGTTCGGTGCCCATGCTGCGGAATTTTCCGCAGCGGAAAAATCTGCAGCATGTCCATTATTTGTGCGTTTCTGCATGCGGATTTGAGGTCCCAGTGCATTTGAAAAGCGCAAGTCAAATCCGCATGTAAAATTCGCAAGCCCACGATATATGAATATATATGTGCCCACGATGCAGAAATGAAGCAGAAAATTTCTGCAGCGTTTCTGCATGTTCTTGGCAGTAAAAACGCTTGCGGATTTTACATGCGTTTTTGCAGCGTTTTTACATGTGGATTTGACTTGTCAAATATGGGGGGGAGCTCTGGGGGGGGATGCTGCGGGCTTGTGGGAGCTCTGGGGGGGGATGCTGCGGGCTTGTGGGAGCTCTGGGGGGGGATGCGGGCTTGTGGGAGCTCTGGGGGGGGATGCTGCGGGCTTGTGGGAGCTCTGGGGGGGGATGCTGCGGGCTTGTGGGAGCTCTGGGGGGGGGATGCTGCGGGCTTGTGGGAGCTCTGGGGGGGGGATGCTGCGGGCTTGTGGGAGCTCTGGGGGGGGATGCTGCGGGCTTGTGGGAGCTCTGGGGGGGGATGCTGCGGGCTTGTGGGAGCTCTGGGGGGGGGATGCTGCGGGCTTGTGGGAGCTCTGGGGGGGGGATGCTGCGGGCTTGTGGGAGCTCTGGGGGGGGATGCTGCGGGCTTGTGGGAGCTCTGGGGGGGGATGCTGCGGGCTTGTGGGAGCTCTGGGGGGGGGATGCTGCGGGCTTGTGGGAGCTCTGGGGGGGGGATGCTGCGGGCTTGTGGGAGCTCTGGGGGGGGATGCTGCGGGCTTGTGGGAGCTCTGGGGGGGGGGATGCTGCGGGCTTGTGGGAGCTCTGGGGGGGGATGCTGCGGGCTTGTGGGAGCTCTGGGGGGGGGGATGCTGCGGGCTTGTGGGAGCTCTGGGGGGGGATGCTGCGGGCTTGTGGGAGCTCTGGGGGGGGATGCTGCGGGCTTGTGGGAGCTCTGGGGGGGGATGCTGCGGGCTTGTGGGAGCTCTGGGGGGGGGATGCTGCGGGCTTGTGGGAGCTCTGGGGGGGGGATGCTGCGGGCTTGTGGGAGCTCTGGGGGGGGGATGCTGCGGGCTTGTGGGAGCTCTGGGGGGGGGATGCTGCGGGCTTGTGGGAGCTCTGGGGGGGGGGGTGCTGCGGGCTTGTGGGAGCTCTGTATGGGGCCCAGTCTGCATGGGGCATTATATGGGGGCCAGGCAGTATTCACATTATATGGGGCCCATAATACTGTGTGGAGGACTATACTGTCCGGTCTGCACTGTGCGTTGAGCTATTGTGGAATTTACAATAGATATCGCTCATGAAATGTAAGAAGTGAAATCTTCGGCATTGTACTATATATATATTTCTCTGCGGTATCTGTGCATCATGAATGGTGGTATGTGCTAAAGGGGCCCACTGAGACTCTTTCACTCAGGGCCCACAAAAACCTGGAGCCGGCCCTGGTTCAAAGCAATGATGGAGGAGGGAACGTCATGTGACACTCCCCTCCCATCATTCCTCCTCCTGCATCTGACACAGCGGCGTGATGATGCTTCACGCTCTGTCTGACAGTAGAGCTGGCAGCTGCTGAGGTGATGAGAGAGACACTGCAGAGACTGAAGCAGAGGGGAACGAGTATGTATTTATTTATTTTTAAATCCGTGTGTACTGATAATACTGGGGGCTGCATTTCACCCTATGAAGGACTGCATTATACTGTGTGGAGGACCATGGGGGGCATCATTATACTGTGTGGAGAAACATGGGGGGCTGCATTATACTCTGTGTAGTGTGAAGGTTTGTGTGGGGGCCATTATATTGTATGTAGACCCATTATACTGCATGGAGGGTTGTGTTGGGGTCACCATTATTTGCCTTGGGAGTTGAGGTGGGGTACAGTAGGTTCATTATACTGTGCACGCGGAGGAATTCACCATGGGGGTACCATACTGTGTCTGTGGGACCCTTTTTTTTGTTGGCATCATACTTTATGGGGCAATGAAAGAGGAATCTAGGACTTCAGCTGGAGGAAAATTATTATATAAAGGCTGGAAGGTTGTGGGATATGCTCTTTTGTGACCCCCGACAATTATTTACATTTTTTTTCTGGGGGAGTACCCAATTAGAACTGCTATGGGGCCCCATGATTCCTATGTACGCCCCTGTGTCGGACTCAGCTGTAGTGAGTGTAGCCTTTTTTTCCTGCGCTCATCTGTAAGTGTAGTTATTGTGTGTATTTCTATTCCTGGACTGTGTGTGTGTATAGATACTAATGTGAGGCTGGTGTTATGTCTACACCAGAACCTGCTCCTGTGACTTATGCTTCTCTCTCCAGGTGGTGCTGGTGATAGGGGATGGAAGAACCAGAAGCTCTGGAGGGCGCAGGCTCAGTCCAGCCAGAAATGTTAGTGATTGGGACCTGTAGTGCTCTCCAGTCTGGCAGTATGGGTGTGTGCTTCCAGCTGAAGTTATCTGCCCCAGCCAGTTGGAGAGCACCGCACCACACCCTACTGAGGCTTCCAGTTCACTGCTGGAAGCTGCCAGACATAGCTTTGTTTAGCATATCCCTGTTTTGACCCCAACTTGTTTCTGACTATTCTTAGGGATCCTGATTTTGTCCTTGACGTGACCCTCTCGACTCTGATCCTGCAAGGCAACCATTCCTCCCTCTGGACGGCAGCCCTTCCATGGTAGCATTCCATTGGGTTCTATTGTAGAACCAGATCCCTATTCAGGTGTACATCCGGCCCAGAAGCTTTTCCAATATTTAATTTGCTGCCGTACTTCCCCTTATGTTATTTATATCAGGTGGTGAGCTTTGATTTTCATCTTGCTGAATGATACCTGGCACAAGCAGTTCATTGTCAGTGCCAGTCATTGCACTGGTTGCCCATTCGATACAAAATACAATACAAACTTGTCTCTCACCCACAAAGCTCTCTCCAGTTCTGCACCATCCTATATGCTGGTGTGTTTGTCCTGCTGCATAACCCAAGTGCGCTTCAGCTTGAGATATTGAACAGATGACCAGACATTCTCCTTCAGGATTTTTTGTTAGATGGCAAAATTCATGGTTCCATTTACCACAGCAAGTCTTCCAGGTCCTGAAGCAGCAAAACAGCCCCAGACCATTACACTACCACCACCATTTTTTCTCTAATAACCCCCCACGACAGCACACTGGAGGATGTAACCCCACCCTAATAGGGACAGGAAACATGAAGAGGTTAAATGGCCTCTCCCACATCCTCCCTCCAGTGTGTTCTTTTTTTTTTTCCTGTCCCTATCAGGGATGAAAAGGTTCATCCTCGGTGTGCTGGGTCGGCGGCAGACACCATGGGGGAAATGGAACAAGCCGGGCTGCTGGGGACCGAGTGGGCTTACCTCCCCTCCCTGAAGCGCTGCTCCCGTCTCCTTCAGGACTCGAGACGTACTCTTGAAGTCTGCACCTTCAGGCAAGGTCTGCAGGGTTTGCTGACTGGAGGCCTCCTGAACCTCTCCAGGCAATCTCCTCCTCCCCTTTTCTCTACTAACAGCGGATTGTGACGCTGTGGATACCACTCCGGAGAATCCCGCGTTCCACGTGGGGTGCGCATGTTCTTGGCACCGGAAGTGACGTCGGACACCGGGCGATGGATGATGACGTCACTTCCAGCGAAATTGCCTTCTACGCTGGAGCGCATCAGCAGCTGCATGGGGATGTTGGCAGATGACCGCTGGTGAACGCATACACCTTCACCTGGACTACAAAGGGGAGGAGCCCCTCCAGATGGAGGGAGGGCGCTACATCCGGCCGCCCATAAAGGAGCCCTGGATAAGGAAGACACCGGAGGTAGGGCAAACTATGTCTGCTATGGAGGGGTTAGAGTCTTCCCGCTCTGCATCTTCGGAGCCCAGTGCCGTTCCAGTCCCGGTAAGTATGGCACTGGCTGTACATCTCCAGAACGCAGGTAATAGATATTATAGCCATATCCTTCTCCTCTCGCTTATAGGGGGACAAGGAACCTGCTTCTGGAGACAGATTCAAAACATTCCGTAGATGTGCAATTTGTTCCAAAAAATTATCTTTCTCCCATAAGAAATCGCTATGCAAGAAATGCACCTGGAAGGAACAGCCTTTCTTAATGGAAGAGATAAAGGGCATAGTGCGCCAGGAGATCAAATACTCCTTGGCCTCATTTTCCCACCCTACACCCTCACCCAGCCAAGACGCGGCACCCACTTCCCCGGCTGCAAAGAAAAGGAAGATCAACCTGCTTGAAGAAGAGGACAAGGATCCTCTGGTGAGATTTCTATTCCAGAAGAACCACCAGAAGAGGGCGAGCTGAGTCCAGGGCCTGAGGAATCCCAACGGAAGAAATATTGTTTCTCAGCAGATAGTATGGAAGAACTCCTAATGGCAGTGAGGAAGACTATGGAGGTCGAGGAAGAAAAGGTGTCGCAGAAGGAAATGTTTGAAGGTCTACACTCAAGGAAAAAATTAGTTTCTCCTATTCACCAAAACATTTGGTATCTGGTGCTAGAGGAATGGGATTCCCCAGAAAAAGCTGAATAGATTTTCTGAACCACCATCAATTGTAATGTCAGGTCAGACCCATATATCTTTGTATCGCATAAACCTACAACTCCCAATATGTAATTAACAATAGAGATACTGGGAGTTATCAGTCATCATCAGACTGCAGACCATACAGGAACCACAGTACTGATGAGACACAGGCAGGATCACAAATGAACATTTACATCCAGGTATCTTACCTGAGACTTCTTCTCTGATTAGAGTCGTTCTCTTTCTGTTCTTCCTCTTGTCCAGTCTCCATGATGACTTTTCTCATCCACAGCTCGTCTCTGCAGACTTCCATCTTCTCCGGTCTTCTGCAGCACATCCCCACACCATGCCCTTAAAGATAGCAGTGTCATTATAATGCTCCTGAATAAAAATATCTACACTGAGCCCCTGAATAAACCTAACTCTTACAATGCTCCCTGCACAAAACATGACATACACTCTACCCCTCTTATGGTACCTGCTCTCCACACTGTCCTGTCCTTACCATACTGGGCCCCCTCTTCACACTGTCCTCTCACATTGTGTCCCCCCTATACTGCCCAGTCTCTATACTGTGCCCCTTCATCACACTCCCCCCTCCTCAGCATACTGTTCCCTCCTTGCTGTGCCCTCACACTGTCCCCCCCCCCCCATACTCACGCATCTCTATACCTTCCCCCACACTACCTAGTCTCTGTGCTGTCACCTCACACTTTTCTCCCTCCATACTGTCTCCTCACACTATTCCCCCACTCTCCATACTGTTTCCTCATACATCCCTTTTCTGTTCCCGCACCCATTCCCACCCCTCCCCTATTTCCCCATACTGTTTCTTCATACATCTCCCCATTCTGTCTTCTAAAATTTCTCTCCCATCTCTCCCCAAATATAATAAATCTTCAGAAGACCACACAGACATGCAGAAGCGCGCTTACACACACGAAAACAAGCGCACACAGACACATACTAAGGGCTCTTTCACACGTCAGTACGTGCGGTGACAGTTTCCACACGTACCAGAGCACACTGATAACAGTTAGTGCTGTTCCCAAGCACCGGGTGCTGAGCGCTGCCCTCATCATAAATCCCTGCCGGCGCTGCGATCAGCAGCAGCAGGGTCAATGATGAGCGTAGTAGTCTACTCCCGCTGTGTCCAACTGTAAAAATAGGAATAAAATCAAAAAATCCTTATACTCACCTCTCCTAAGTGTGACCTGCTGTAATCCGTGTGAGAGCTCATGCCGAGGAGAATAACTCCTGCAGCGAGTGGACCCCAGAGCTGCGCTCAACAAATGGTGCCGTGTCAATCGCTGAGCGCAGCTCCGGGGCCCGCTCGCTGCTGGAGTCATACAGGAATGTGTAAGAAATAGACATTCCTCACATGTAATAAAGCTGTCAAACAGTCGCAAATCATGCACACAGGAGCGATTCAACCATATCACCGAACAGCTGTAAATACTCGGAGCTCGGCCCGAGCATACTCTGCGAAAGGGTTAATAGAACATACTCGCTCAACACTAGTCATTACTTCTTCACATTCAAAATAGTACACCAATTTTATCTCCCTAATTAAATGTATAGTTTTTTGATAAGCTGTCCAAAATTACAGCTTCTTTATTTAGTAAACTGTTAAACTCCCCAAACAATGACAATTGTTGCACCCAACCGTGTAAAAATGCAACAGCTTCTTTCGTTTGCACTGTCTGTCTATACAGTGGTTTGCAAAATTATTCAGCCCCCTTGGCATTTTCATGTTTTGCTATCCCACAACCTGGAATTTCATTGTTTTTTTTGAGGGTTTGCATCAGTTCATGTTAAAAACATGCCTACAACTGTGAACATATTTGGTTTTTCTTTTTATTGTGAAGCAAACCACAAATAGGACAAAAGTACTGAAAAGTTCAGTATGCATAACTGTTCACCCCCACCCCCCTAAAGTCAGTATTTTGTAGAACCTCCTTTTATGGCAATTACAGCTGCAAGTCGCTTTGGACAAGTATGAGCTTTCCACATCTTGCCACAGTGATTTTTGCCCATTCCTCAGGGCAGTACTGCTCCAGCGCCTTCAAGTTAAATGGGTTTTCTCTGGTGAACAGCAATCTTCAAGTCTGACCACAGATTCTCAATTGGATTAAGGTCTAGGCTTTGACTAGGCCACTCCAAAACATTTACGCATTTCCCCTTAAACCACTCAAGTGTTGCTTTAGTGTTGTCTTGTTGGAAGGTGAACCTCTGTCCCAGTCTCAAATCACTGACAGACTGAAACAGGTTTTGCTCAAGATTATCCCTGTATTTTGCACCATCTATCTTCCCCTTGACTCAAACCATTTTCCCTGTCTCTGCTGCTGAAAAACATCCCCGCAGCGTAATGCTGCCACCACCATGTCTTACTCATGGGGATGGTGTTCTTGGGGTGATGACCTGTGTTGGTTTGTCGCCAGGCAAACCATTTACCTTGGTGGCCAAACAGTTACATTTTTGTCTCATCTGACCACAGCACCTTCCTCCATACATTTGGGCAGTTTCCTACATGTCTTTTAACAAACTCAAAACGAGCCTTACAATTTTTGTGAGGAAGTCAAGCTTTTTTCTGCCCGCTATTCCATGAAGGCAACCTCTATGGAGTGATGGAGTGTATGGTTTATTGTGGTTGTATGGACAGACACTTTAGTCTCAGCTTGGGAACTCTGCAGCTCCTTCAGGGTTACCTTTTGGTCTCTGTGCTGCCTCTATGATTAATGCCCTCCTCGTCTGGACTGAGTTTTGGTGGGCGGCCCTCTCTTGGCAGTTTTGTTGTGGTACCATGTTCTTTCCATTTGATGATAATGGATTTGATGTTGCTCCGGGGGATCATCAGAGATTGGAATATTGTTTTTATTTTTATAACCCAACCCTGACTTGTACTTCTCAACAACTTTGTTGCTGACTTGTTTGGGGATCTCCTTGGTCCTCATGGTGTTGTTTACTGTAGTTAGTGGTGCCCCTTGCTTAATGGTGTTGCCGCCTTTGTGGACTTTCAGAAAAGGTGTGTATATACTGACAGACCATGAGACACTTAGATAGCAGACAGTTGGACTTCCTTTCACTAAGCATGTGACTTATGAAGGTAATTGTTTATACCAGAAATTGTAAAAGGTGTGAATACATATGCGCATGGCAATTTTTAGTTATTTGATCCCGTAAATTTAATGTATGCCTAAATTTTTCTCACTTCACCAACTTAGACTATTTAGTGCTCATGCATCATACACAAATCGGATTACAAGAAGGTTTAAACACAGGTTGTAATGTAACAAAATAGGTAAAAAACCAAGGGGCTGAAGCAGGTCTATGGCATTGATATACAGCCAAACGCACTGTCATGTGTCTTGGGCCTCCAAGAGAAGGGGACGGATCCAGATTTGCCATTTGAACCTGGGTGTCTCACGTATAATGTATCAGGCTAGGAAATTATTAGCTTATCATTGGTTAGATGCTGTTCCCCCGACTATTGTAGAATTTAAGAATGAGATTAATAATATATTGCGTTTGGAAAGGGGTGTATATCTAAAATGATATGCATTACATAAGTTCTATAAGATTTGGAAACAATGGGTGGATGTGGTGGGTCTTCCTTCACCGAGTGTATTGCAAAATAGTGGTTCGGACCAATTCTTACTCCTTATAGTCTAATTCAAATTATAGATCTCTGTCCTTTTTGGTATTGTGGAATGGGTTGATTGCTCACCCTTGTCTCCCATATTTTCCCCTGGTGAGGTGGATGGTGCCCTGAGGATAAAATAGGGGTGATACTTAATTTAAATTATATAATCAGAAACTGATTTTGAGGTATGACCTTTTATTATCAAGATATGCTGGTGTTTGTAATTGGCAAATATACTCTTTGTAAACTTTAATTTTGGTGTTATATTAATGTTGTTCTTGGTTACCATCTGTTTTTTTCTTAGCCAGTTAGGTTGAAGTCATTTGGACATTAAAAAGGCTGTGTTTGCATTATAGAACTCAAAACGTGTTCAACTGACTCTAAGGTGAACTCACTGAGTTCTATGAATATTTTCCAGACAATTTGACTCCTTCTATTTACATAAATTTATTCACTGCAAATCAAAATTGTGGAGAAAATTCTGCAAATTCAGATTTCAGATGATGGAAGCAGTTTCCACTTGGAAACTATTTTTAGTAACCACACATTGATTACTGTTAAAACGTGTAGATGTTACTACCATTATCTCCTCATGCTTCCCCTTTATTACCAGTAATTCTTTGAAGTCATCATCTTCCCATCCAGGTCCTTACAATATTTGATCCTCTCATTGAAAATCTTCTGTACAAGAAAATTTTTCTGATTGACTCGTCAAGGATGGATAGGGACCGAGACAAGATGGCGGAGAGGATATTACACCTCACCCTAGAGATCCTCTTCCAGCTTACTGGAGAGGTGAGAGATTCTGATGACGTCACATTACATCATTCTTATCTATGGGAATAACAGATGGACAGAACTGGAGAGGTGAGGACTCTGGAAATGTCTGTAGTGAGTTTTATTAATGTGTCTCTCCATAATCAGGATTACACAGTGGTGAAGAAGACCTCTAGTGAGCGCTGTCAGGCTCCTGTGTCTGAGGGATGGGGAAGACCCCTGAGCCCAATCACGGGGCCGCCACCTCAACCCCTGATACATGAGGACATCAATGACCAGAAAATCCTAGAACTCGCCTACAAGATGATTGAGCTGCTGACTAGAGAGGTGACACTGCTGGGAATGCTGGGACATTATACAGTAACGCTATGAAGGGATCGGGGGGATGATGGTATAATTGTATGTGACAGGTTCCTATAAGATGTCAGGATGTTGCCGTCTATTTCACCATGGAGGAGTGGGAGTATTTAGAAGGACACAAAGATCTGTACAAGAACGCCATGATGGAGGTTCCTCAGCCTCTCACATCATCAGGTAATAGACAGGACTAAATACACATGGCCTATAATATCTGTATATAAAGAATGAATTCAGTTCCTGTATGTGTTTCCTCCAGTTCTATCCAGTAAGAGGACAACAAAAGAGAGATGTTCCCATCCGCTTCTTCCACAGGACTGTAACCAAGAAACTTCCAATGTTCCTCAGGACCATCAGGTAGATAGAGGGAAGGTGTTGTGAGATCTCTCCTATGATGTATAGAAGGCTGTGAAGTTCTTGTGTTGAGTCTTGTTTTATACTTGTGTAATGAGAACGGTGGAGATGACTGGATTAGAGCTGATCATAACTATGACTTCTCCATCTGTCTGTCACTTTTACAATATTTTTTTAAGGGTAAAGATCTGACACACATTAATATTCCAAAGGGAAAGGACACTGGTTTGAATAGAGGATCAGCCATGAAGAAAGTTTCCCAAGAAACGAAAAACTGCATCGTGTAGCTCATCATGGGAGTGTCATGATGTAAAAATACGAAATGAAGTCCGTCCATCTATTCAAAAGCCAAGAGGTGGACGTCCAGGCAAAATATCGGAGTCAACAAGTCTGCTTATCACAAGGTCTATCAGTTCTGGTACGACAAACGCTGCAGTTGACGTGGCTTGTATGCTTTGTAATAGTGAGATCAAAGACGTCTAAGCACGTTGCACAAGTTTGGAATGGCAGTTTGAAAAAAGGTGAAGAAACCTCAACATCAGTATCGTCATAAGAAGCGTTGGCTCGAGTTTGTGAAAAGTGGACAGTAGAAGATTGGAGCGATGAAATGAAAGTCAATAGACCAGGCTCTGACGGGTTCAAATGGGTCTGGAAGAAATGAAGAGAAAAGGGGCTAACGGATCGAGAAACTGAAGGAACCGGGAGGGGTCTAATAGGAGCTTCCTCTCAATTTCACAGAAGCACTGCGCAATCCATGCTTGAATAGAGCCGTCGTAGGTCGCGCACACATGCGCACAGGGAGGAGGTGACCGATATCTTTTTTCACTTCCGGGGGAGTGGCTAAGGGGCACGGCCGCCACAGTGGTGAGAAATTTGAAAATGGTACCTTTTTAGTATATAAGGTCTTCCTCCCCTACAATTCTTGGCTGCACCACCAGTGATCTTGTGGAAAGAATGGAGGAAGAGAATCAAGCCAAAGATCCTGCAGAAGGAGCAGCCCCTCCATGCATGGTAGTTTCCTGCTACTGGGTTGGATGAGTCAAGTAACCGCATTCTTTACCTATAATCTAATGCTGTGCCCCTTGGATATATTTTATAGGGCAAACCTAGGAAAGCTGTATAAATCGAAAAATAATGAATGCACACTGTGTAAAGTTGTTGTCCTCCTATAACAAAAAAAGTTGTGCCAACCCTGCATAGAGAAGATGGTGGCAGTGGAATCTTCGTCTCTTATGAAAATCTTAGGCTATTGTAAACATGGAGGTCAGGAATTCCCTTAAGGGACTTAAAAATAGGACCCCTTACGTTTCTGCGTATTCTAAGTGGTGAACTATGGGGGTTTTATTCGGACGTCTCATCTTTATCCTCCTCCTCGTACGATAATGAGGGCCCATCCTTGTTTCCCAGCAGAGGACGCGTGGATAGGTTGGTCAAGGCGGTTAGGACCACAATGAAAATTGAGAACATTAAGGAGCACAGAACTGTACAAGACGTAATATTCGAGTGACTGGAGGGGAGAAAACTGAAATCTTTCCCAGTTCATAAGAACGTGTCCTCTATAATAATAATAATAAAAAAAAAAATGGAAGAAGCCGGATAAGAGGTTTCATTTCAGAAGGGGTTAAAAGAAAGTACCCCTTTGAAGCAGATATCTCTTAGAGTTGGGATAATGCCCCAAAAAATTGATGCAACCAACCGGCTGCATTTAAACCAATATCTCTGCATCTTGCACAGCAAGGTCAATGATTATATTGTTGGATCAGCTGCACTCAGATAAAAAAAAATGGCTTAAGGATCAAATCTTGACTAGTTTCCCGACCATTCAGAAGGCGGTAGATTTTTTAGCGGAAGCTTCTATCGACACAGTAAGACTCATAGCCAGCTCTTGGGCTCTATCCAGCTCTGCTCACCATGCTATTTGGTTAAAAAACTGGGCAGGAAATCTACAATCAAAAAGCAAATTATGTGGTATTCCATGCCGAGAATTATTTTTTGTGCCAGCCTTCGATGAAATACTGGAAAAAGCGGCAGATGCCAAGAAGGGATTCCCCACGAATCCCTTTCAGAGAGGTCCTTTTGTCCCTCAGAAAAAATACTGTTTTCCTCCAAAGGAACTAGGGACCCACAATGGACGGGCCAGAGGAGAGGGAAAGGATTTAACTCCTTTCCCGCTGATTCCCCCAAAAAGACCAAGAAGGCATTGATGCCAGGCTCCATGTAGGTGGAAGGTTAAAAATGTTTCTTCCTGCCTGGGCAGAGATTTCAAGGCGCAGGTGGATCTTGGATACCATAGGGCAGGGGTTAAAGCTGATCCCATTAGCCCTAAGGAAGATTCGGTCGGACCAAGCCGAAGTCATCCTGATTGCACCCTTTTAGCCCAAAAGGACATGGTTTACCTGGCTAAGGCTAATGGCAGTGGGGGATCCATGGGTTTTCCCAGAAATTTTGGACCTACTATCTCGGGGCCCAGTAGTTTGCCCAGGGGTTAGAGAATTTACATCTGACAGCATGGCGTTTGAGCGGCAGCTCCTGGAGTCAAAGGGGTTTTCCAAAAATCTAATTTCTACCCTTATGGGGTGTAGGAAGAATGTAACAACTAAGATTTATTCCAGGGTCTGGAAGAGTTTTTTAAAATTCCTCAAGAGAAATCCCTTTGTAAGTAACCCTGTACCATGGCATGGGCTAAGATCTTCGAATTCTTACAGAAAGAACTATAGCTGGGTCTGTCTGTTAAAGTACAGATATCAACCTTAGGTATCTTGTTTGACCAAAAAATTGCTGACCACTCTTGCCTAGTGAGGTTCATGAGGTCAGTAGGCAGTTCTAGACCAGTGGCTCTGTCTCAGGTTCCATCATGGGACTTTAATCTGGTCTTAGATGCCCTAACTAGATCACCATTTGAGCCTTTAGCGGATATGCAACCTAAAATCCAGACCTATAAAACTATCTTACTTGTGGCCCTTACTTCAGCTAGAAGGATAGGGGAATTATATATAAGATATATATTATTATACATTATATATTTCTCTGCCTAACTAAACGGAGGTCCTCTCATGCCACTGAAGCCAGAAGAGAGGCTCCGCCTTTTAAATCTGTAGGTTTCAGGTCCTTGGGGGCGGATCCTCTCTGTCGTATGGTGCTGTAGTGGGTTCTGGAAAATCAAATTACTGACAAGTACTGTAATTATCATTTTTTGCTTGAACCTTTCTGATACCGGCTAGAGTTATTAGACAATAACATTTTTCCACTTAATACTGCAGTCAGGGTTACAATTAAAGGCCCGTCCTCCCTGGCTGATTCATCCTTTTAAGGTTGATAATTTAACTGTGCAGTTTCAAATATACACTGCTCAAAAAAATAAAAGGAACACTTAACAGAACAGAATATAACTCCAAGTAAATCAAACTTCTGTGAAATCAAACTGTCCACTTAGGAATCAACACTGATTAACAATCAATTTCACATGCTGTTGTGCAAATGGAATAGCCAATAGAATGGAAATTATTGGCAATTATCAAGACACCCTCAGTAAAGGAGTGGTTCTGCAGGTGGGGACCACAGACCACATCTTGGTACCAATGCTTTCTGTCTGATGTTTTGGTCACTTTTGAATGTTGGTTGTGCTTTCACACTCGTGGTACCATGAGACGGACTCTACAACCCAGAGAAGGATGACACATCAATGCGAGCTGTGGCAAGAAAATTTGCTGTGTTTGTCAGCGTAGTGCCCAGAGGCTGGAGGCGCTACCAGGAGACGTGAAGGGGGCCGTAGGAGGGCAACAACCCAGCAGCAGGACCGCTACCTCCAGGAGGAGCACTGCCAGAGCCCTGCAAAATGACCTCCAGCAGGCCACAAATGTGCATGTGTCTGCACAAACGGTTAGAAACCGACTCCATGAGGGTGGTATGAAGGCCCGACGTCCACAGTTGGGGGTTGTGCTCACAGCCCAACACCGTGCAGGACGCTTGGCATTTGCTACACAATACCAGGATTGGCAAAGTCTCCACTGGCGCCCTGTGCTCTTCACAGATGAATGCAGGTTCATACTGAGCACATGTGACAGACATGACAGAGTCTGGAGACGTAGTGGAGAGCGATCTGCTGCCTGCAGCATTCTTCAGCATGACCCGTTTGGCAGTGGGTCAGTAATGGTGTGGGGTGGCATTTCTTTGGAGGGCCGCACAGCCCTCCATGTGCTCGCCAGAGGTAGCCTGACTGCCATTAGGTACTGAAATGAGATCCT
Organism: Phyllobates terribilis; assembly: GCF_046119375.1. Lineage (NCBI taxonomy): Eukaryota > Metazoa > Chordata > Amphibia > Anura > Dendrobatidae > Phyllobates > Phyllobates terribilis. The sequence continues at coordinate 49,450,678 of NW_027362765.1, forward strand.
CAGACCCCTTGTGAGACCATATGCTGGTGCAGTTGGCCCTGGGTTCCTCCTAATGCAGGACAATGCCAGACCTCATGTGGCTGGAGTGTGGCAGCAGTTCCTGCAAGATGAAGGTATTGAAGCTATGGACTGGCCCGCCCGTTCCCCAGACCTAAATCCGATTGAACACATCTGGGACATCATGTCTCGCTCCATCCACCAACGTCACGTTGCACCACAGACTGTCCGGGAGTTGGCCGATGCTTTCGTCCAGGTCTGGGAGGAGATCCCACAGGAGACCATCCGCATCCTCATCAGGAGCATGCCCAGGCATGCCCAGGACCATGCCCTGTATTGCTAGGCCCCACATATAGATGCCCACCGCATTCAAATGAATACCATCACTCCTCAAAAATTCCCCATTGCCTGATTCCAATTCAACGTGACGAACCACCAATGTGCCGTTCCTAACCATATTGCCCGATTCACCTTTTATCTGTGCTCTGTTGATTCCTTCTGTTGAACGTGCCCCCCCCCCCACCAAACTTTTCTCGGGATGATATCTGACCATATTGTCAACACCCAACATGGACCAAAGCCGCAAAAAGTCACATTTAATATCCCAAATAAGTTCTCTACACAGTCTTTTTCCGAGATCATTACCCCCGAGGTGAATTACCAAAACCTCTGGAACTCGATCAAGCCGCACAAAACGATGGAACTCAAGCAAAAACTGCTTCCAGACCATGCCGCGTTTACCGATCCAACGCAGGATAGCCTCCTCCCGTCTGAATCCTAATTGACGCCCGTCTGGACGTACCGCTGCACGCAACGCCGCCCAGAAAACAAAAGAATGTCCCATGATCCGTACGAGTAGCTGAGGCCTATCTGTAAAATAGAATAGATAAATCCATAAGATGTGAAAATAAATCGGGAGTAAACGCGGATTTCAAACTCTGTAACAAGTAAACCATTCCTGTGCGCACGTAAGAACGGCATCTCTCCGATTCCCAAGTCCCAATCCTCTTAATCACTTCCTCACTTAGCTCCCTTTTGGCTGACTCCGCCGCTGCCCCAATTCTAAAAGAATGCCTACCATACTTAGAGGGAATCCCTCCCATTTCCAAGCAACGACGAAATATGGCTATATACTGAAAACGCGAAAGAAATGAACCAAAAGTGGAGAATTAGTGGGCCCTCTGCCAAAATCCCTAGCACATTGAATTGGACAAAGTGCCGAACCATGAACCTTAAAGAGTACCACTCTCCGTCTTGGATGCACGTATGAATAGCTCGACTCTATCATCATATAGGTCTAAATCAGGGGTCTCAAACTCGGCTGGGTATATGGGCCGCACATGGAAAAAATTTGAATTTGGGGGCCGCATTCTTTGTTCAATGTGACATTTTTAGTGATGCCATTTTTTTTGTATACACCTTTTGAACATTTTTGCCGTGTTTATTTTTTTATGGCTTGGGTCGTTATGGATGTGGCGATAATAAACGTGCACTTTTTTGTGTTTACTTTAGTTTACATATAAAACAGCATTTTTAGTGCCCAATATTTTTTCATGCTTTATTTTATTTTTTATTTTTTTTACAATTTTATTTCCCCCAATTGGCCACATACAGTAATATTGTCTTACAATTAGCATCATATAGTAATAATGGAAAACATCTTGTAGTAATGTTCCCCATCCTGTGGCTATGTGCCCCATCCTGGTCTCCATCCTGTGGCTATGTGCCCCATGCAGGTCCCCATCTTGTGGCTATGTGCCCCATGCAGGTCTCCATCTTGTGGCTATGTGCCCCATGCAGGTCCCCATCCTGTGGCTATGTGCCCCATGCAGGTCCCCATCCTGTGGCTATGTGCCCCATGCAGGTCCCCATCCTGTGGCTATGTGCCCCATGCAGGTCCCCATCCTGTGGCTATGTGCCCCATGCAGGTCCCCATCCTGTGGCTATGTGCCCCATGCAGGTCCCCATCCTGTGGCTATGTGCCCCATGCAGGTCCCCATCCTGTGGCTATGTGCCCCATGCAGGTCCCCATCCTGTGGCTATGTGCCCCATGCAGGTCCCCATCCTGTGGCTATGTGCCCCATGCAGGTCCCCATCCTGTGGCTATGTGCCCCATGCAGGTCCCCATCCTGTGGCTATGTGCCCCATGCAGGTCCCCATCCTGTGGCTATGTGCCCCATGCAGGTCCCCATCCTGTGGCTATGTGCCCCATGCAGGTCCCCATCCTGTGGCTATGTGCCCCATGCAGGTCCCCATCCTGTGGCTATGTGCCCCATGCAGGTCCCCATCCTGTGGCTATGTGCCCCATGCAGGTCCCCATCCTGTGGCTATGTGCCCCATGCAGGTCCCCATCCTGTGGCTATGTGCCCCATGCAGGTCCCCATCCTGTGGCTATGTGCCCCATGCAGGTCCCCATCCTGTGGCTATGTGCCCCATGCAGGTCCCCATCCTGTGGCTATGTGCCCCATGCAGGTCCCCATCCTGTGGCTATGTGCCCCATGCAGGTCCCCATCCTGTGGCTATGTGCCCCATGCAGGTCCCCATCCTGTGGCTATGTGCCCCATGCAGGTCCCCATCCTGTGGCTATGTGCCCCATGCAGGTCCCCATCCTGTGGCTATGTGCCCCATGCAGGTCCCCATCCTGTGGCTATGTGTCCCATCCAGGTCCCCATCTTGTGGCTATGTACCCCATCCAGGTCCCCATCTTGTGGCTATTTGCCCCATCCAGATCCCCATCTTGTGGCTATGTGCTCCATCCAGGTCCCCATCTTTTGGCAATGTTCCCCATCCTGGCGCCCATCTTGTACTAATGTGCCTCATCCAGGTCCCCATCTTGTGGCTATGTGCCCCATCCAGGTCCCCATCTTGTGGCTATGTGCCCCATCCAGGTCCCCATCCTGTGGCAATGTTCCCCATCCAGGTCCCCATCTTGTGGCTATATGCCCCATCCAGGTCCCCATGTTGTGGCTCTGGTCCCCATCTTGTGGCTCTGTGCCCCATCCAGGTCCCCATCCTGTGGCTATGTGCCCCATCCAGGTCCCCATCCTGTGGCTATGTGCCCCATCCAGGTCCCCATCTTGTGGCTATGTGCCCCATCCAGGTCCCCTCTTGTGGCTATGTGCCCCCTGTTCTTCACACACATAAAATAGAAAAAAAAAGATGATTCTCACCTGTCCTCCGTTCCCTCGGCGTCCTTCCTGCAGATGTGGCCCGCAGGCACCACAGAGTCCGACCCCTTGACGATCCCGACCTGGTCCAGGAGGAGCCGCCGACAGCAGCGCTGCATTGCCGCACAGAGACTGTCTCCCAGCACAGCATTTTCAATGTCAGCCGCCGGCCAATCAGAGGCCAGCAGCTGACATCTGCATATGGCAATGTCGTCATACTCGCTGCGCCGACACGCAGATATCAGCTGCTGGCCTCTGATTGGCCAGCGGCTGGCATTGGCAGTGCTGGGAGACAGTCTCTGTGCGGCAATGCAGCGCTGCTGTCGGCGGCTCCTCCTGGACCTGGTCAGGATCATCAAGGGGTCTGTGCCTGCGGGCCGCATAAAGCAGCCTCAGGGGCCGCATGCGGCCCGAGGGCCGCGTGTTTGAGACCCCTGGTCTAAATCTTGTTTTAATAGCTCCTCTTTTTTTAAACCTGGAAGAGCTGTCCAACTCCCCCAGCCAAAGTGCCCCAAAAAATGCTTATGAAAAGGTTAATTTGAACAGACACCTCCCATTCTGAAACACAGCCTCCAACTTCACCCCCAACTATAAAAGTAAATCGTACGAAACTGGCCGCCTGTTTAGTACTTTCCACCCCTTCCTCCAACCCTTTAGGGCCTGGCACACCAAACATGATTTAGTCTGATCCTGGAGTCCCCGAGCCTTAAAGGCTAACGCCAATCCTGCCAACAAACTAGTTATCCTTGAAACTGGCCATCCCGACTCCCTACAGTGCCCCAAGAGTAATAATAACAAATGCCTCCTTTGGTGAACTACCCAAAGCCAATTTCCACTCCTCCCACGTTTTCCAAGCCTGGTCATATTGAATCCACATCCTATCTGCTAAGGATAAGGATATCAACTCCCTTACTGCCCTGAAGGGATGCTGAACAGATCCGGCGGGAACATCTGATATGTCAGTCCATCTTGAGCTGCTGAACTCCTCACTTGGTCCCATTAAAAATGGGAGACATTATAACCAAAAGGTTTGAGCCCTGCTTCTGATTTCCGCTACTACCCACATATTTAATGACAGGCCCAACGATACCAAGCGTTGCAAAACACGCACCACGGGTGCCGAACCCGATGTTAAAGAATTAATTGCCTTCACAACACCATCTTGTTTGTTGAAGAAACAAATTTTCTTGTGTTTGAAATTCTCGCTCCATAACAAAAAAAAAATACCACTAAAGGAAAAGTGTGCAGCAGCACAGTGTTTGAACTGAAACCTTGAACCAAACAGGATTGAGGCCAAGTGTTCAACAAGCAGCTGCCCTGAAAAGAGATCTTGAAACCACAATACATGTCTACCTCAATGACCAAACCCAAATCTTCCGCATCTACCATTGGTTGAATCCACACTGGCCTACGGTTGTATGCCTCCAGAAAAACTGGAGATGACCAAATCTTTCTTCCACCCTTTACCCAGCTGGATAAAATGGTGAGGAGACCTTATACCTACCGTCGCCAGTGACAAACGACGGCAAAAAGCTCTCCCCATTTGGCATAATTCTGCATGCAAAGTTCAATTTCTTGAGTAAAGACTGTAGCTCTCTTAGTGTCACCTTCTTCATTTTACTCGCTCTACGTACTTCTGCCAAAAGATCATTCTCTTTTTCCATAGTTAACCTGCATTCCATCAACAATGTATCAATTTCGATACCCAAAAAACTCAAAACCGTAACCGGCCCCACAGTCTTCGCCACCGCCAACGGAACACCGAACCTCTTTGCAACACTCTCCATTGTATGCAACAGAATGGAGCAATCAGAACTGTGATCTGAACCAATATACAAGAAGTCGTCCAAATAGTGAATGCAGGAATTTAAACCTGATAAGTCTTTGACCACGAACGCCAAAAAAGGTGCTAAAGGTTTCAAAATGGGCCCAAGAAAGAGAGCAACCCATGGGAAGACAACGATCCACGAAAAATCCCCTGTCCCAAAAACAACCCAATAGATGTAAGCTATCTGGGTGAACAGGTAATAACCTAAATGCTGGCTCTATGTCTGTCTTTGCCAAAAGTACCCCTTTACCAAAGAAACACACCCACTCAACCGCAGCATCAAAGGAAGTGTAACTCACTGAACATAACTCCAGATTAATCCCATCATTCACAGAAGCACCCTTTGAGAATGATAAATGATGTATTAACCTGAATTTGTTCGGCTCCTTTTTGGAAACCACCCCTAAAGGTGAAACCCTCAAATTGTCTAACGGAGCTGCATCAAATGGTCCTGCCATTCTGCCCAAAACTACCTCTTTTTGTAACTTTTCTGAAACAACTTCTGGAAAAGGATTTGCAGATTTTAATTTCTTTTTACATAACTTGTACTCAAAATCAACGGACGGTATGCTACAACCATCCTCAAAACCCTCTCTCAACAGGGTTGCTGCTGCTCTATTCTGGTATTTATTTAGAAATTGTTCCAATTCTGCTAATCGCACTGGTGTCTCCCTTTTTTCAGAATTTTCTCTCCCTCTATGACGGTTAGACCTGAAACACTTTGATGCTCCGTGAGTGCCCCTACAAGTTGAACACTCATGTTTGAACTTGCATTTACTCTCAAATTTACAGGACCCCCTCATTGAAGCTGAAGCACAGTCCTTTTTGTAACGCCATCGAGTGACCTGACTGTCCTGACCTCTCCCGGTAACCCCATTAAACAACTGGCTCCCTTGACCGAACCATGTAGGATGGTTACTCTTAACCATAAAGCGATGTCTTTACGGTCCCAGCGTATGCTGGGCCGTACTGCCTTGCTTTGACGAAATTGCTCGTCATTTCTAAGCCAACCCTTTCCTCCATAAACCCTATAGGCCTCCCCAATTGCGTCCATATAACAAAAAAGGCCAGAACAATTTTCTGGAGCCTTTTCGCTAATAATGCTAGCCAAGATTGCAAATGCCTGAAGCCAATTAGTGAAAGTTCTCAGGATCAAACGGTATTATTATTTATTTATATGGTGCCATTGATTCCATGGTGCTGTACATAACAAAGGGTTATACCAAATACAGATATCACTTACAGTAAATCAAGGGGTGCGAGAGTGTTAACTGGTAGGCCACAGAGGAGGATGTTGCAGTAGTCAAGGCGGGGGGTGATGAGGGCATGCACAAGCAGTTAAGTAGATTGAGGGTTGGGTTAAGGATCCTGTGTCCCTATACTTGTACTCCCAGCCATGCTCTGTGCCCCGCCAAAAGCCCCACCAGCTGATACTGCCTTATCCAAATTACCCAGCTACGCTGCAATAGGACATGTTCCCCATTGCATGCTCCCTGAACCCATTAACAACGCTAAAACCGCCCCCCCCCCAGGGAAAGAATCCTGACCCCCCCCCCCCCAAACCCTCCCCATTCCCTAGAGCGGTTCGCAAAGGTAAAGCGGTTTGCATGTGAAAAGCCTCACCTTACTGCGTGGGTGCCGTGTTCCCAGCAGCCGTAAGTCCCGGATCCTGCAGACGCCTTCCATGATCCATCTGTACCGTCTGTCCTGAATTGTCAAGCAGACTAGAAGTGGTGTGGAAACTAGGGCCCTTACCTGGTGGGCCGGAAATTTGCACAAGGCCAGCCAATTGCTGCCCTTGATGAACACCCCTGGGCTCATGCCTGCCTGTAGGGGTTAATGCTTGCCTTTCAATAACGTCTCCTGGGGTTGGAACCCCCCTTGTGCTCCCTAACACAGCCTCAGACTGGCCGTGTGCCGCCTGGTGGATGCTCCTGGGCTCATCTACCCCTACTAAGGGGTTATTGCTCGCCGGTCTGCAGTGACTCCTGGGGCGGTTTCCTCTCCTGCAGCTTCCAGGCCCAACCTCAGGCTGGCTGTGTGGATTGCTGAAAACCATGAGGGGCTGATGATGCCACGTTGTGGGCGGAGCCAGCTGACGGCTAGCCATTCGCACCGCCGCGCTGAGGGCCCTGCGCTCTGGCCCCCGCCTTCTAGCTTGGTGTACCTGTCGACAACGAGCGGGTCCCGGTCCGGTCAGAACATCTGCCGCAGCAGCTCCGGATCCATCGGTGTGAGTGGATGAAGAAGGGGGCTGGAATGCCTCACCTCGCTGTAGGCCCATCCGGGAGGTCGGATTCTTCCCGGATTTTGAGCGGCGTGCCAAAGAACCGGCCTTTGTATGATCCGGAGGGTCCCCAAAGGGGCTCCTGATGCGGCACCGAGCCCTAGGGGTATAATCTGGACTCGGGTGCACCGGAGGCCTAGTTCTCCGTGGCCGGCGTCCAGGTTGAGCTGGGGATGCAGAGGCAACTCCTTGTAGCAGACCCCGAATGGATGGCTGCAGCCACTGCTCTCCAAGGGAACCAGTAGCCGATCTTAGCTGCTGCAATAAAGTGTCCACAGACTCTATAATTGAGAAAAAATGCAGAGTCCCCTATAAAGATCTATAAAGTCAGTGGCCACCTAAAATGGTTGCGAGCTACCACATGACCCTGATATTTATAAAGTCACCTCCTACCCCAGCTCTCTCCCCTGTAGCCTATTAACCCCCACAGCACTCTAGCAGCACTGGCTCCTACTAATTCCAACCCTAACCTTGTCATGACCGCCTTCCTTTAGGCCTGAGGGCCCGTCCGGCCTCCTCTTTCCCCTTCGGTACAGCTCACACGTGCATGCAGTTTAGAACATTCTTCCCAATATAGTGACAATCCTTCTTCCACTTCTTTTTGGTAGTAAATTCACATGACTAAAAGCTCACATGAACATTAGATGGTTGTTGGCCAAATGATCATTTATCCCACCCCTATTTCTCCTGACCTCTTCATACACAGCTCGGCCAAGTGCTTCTTTGTTCTTGATGAGAGAGCTGTTCTCAGACGTTTCTCTGGCAGCGGTTTATTTCCCTGAAAACAAAAGTAGCTGGAAATTCAACAGGCTGGATTTCTTTTCTTACACAACATCCTGATGTCAGGAGGTCCCTATACACATTAGACAGCCAGCAGATCCCACTGATATTGGTGGGTTTGGCTGACTGTTCATGAGACAACCAACCCCTTTTAGGTCCCCTATCATAATAGTACAAAGTACATTTTAATAAAAAAATATATAGTTTGGATGTGTGAAACAAACAAAAAAAAGTTCCTGTGCCGAGATAATCTTATAAATGTGCCCCTTCTGTGCACTGGTATAATGGTTGTGTCTGACCGTACAGGAACATGGTCTGATCATACCACATCTCCTGGGCAGGGGAGGAAACATAAGCGAGTATATAGACGACACAGTAAGGGCTCGCGGCAGGACTGATGACTTGACAGAAACTCTCTCTACAATGATAAAACAGACAGGAAAATGTGTTACCTCACAGTAATAACCAGCATTTAACCTGCTGCTGCACTTTGTAACAGGGATAAAAGTGCCTCGTCATGGATAAGAATTCATCGTTCTGCTGATCAACCTGGGTCCAAATGGTTGAACTTCCACCGATCAATAAATTTTCAGCTATCCTTTGGATAGGTGATAATTTCTTTTCATTGGACATCTCATTTAATACAGGTTATGCTTTTGACAGATGACTGTTCCAGGAGATTACAACGACATCAGATATCTTCAGATTTCGAAGCAGAAGATGGCGGCATAACACAACATGCATATGAAGAGCAAAGCAAAGATCTACCGTCTGAACATTTGAAACAGGTCTGATCAAAGACTGTTAAGCAATCTAAAAATCATAAAAGGGGTGATAAAGAGCAAACAACCCACCCGCTAAAGAAACCATATTCATGTTCAGAATGCAAGAAATGTTTTAACCAGAAATCAGTTCTTGTTACACTCACACAGGGGAGAAGCCATATTCATGCCCATAATATGAGAAATGTTTTCATCAAAAAGACTATTTGTCACGGTTTCAATATTGACTGTGGCCGAGGGACGCTGTGAGTGACAGCTCAGCCACCTTAAGGGATCTAGAGTGTACTGGACTGTCGGTTTTGAGAGTGACACTCCAGTCACCTATTCTGATCCTGGGGCGTGCTGGGTTGTCAGCATTTTGAGCAGCAGGGCTGTCAATCAATCTGGTCTGGTCTGCAGGCATGTCCCCAGGTGCCTCCCATCCTTAACCCCTTTACGACCTATGACGTATAGGTAAGTCATAGGTCACCTCTCCCTCCTTGGAGCAGGATTCAGCGCTGAGTCTGCACCTTTTCAGGCACATAACGGCTGATCTGATCAGGGCTCGCATGCACTGTGTTCCTAGCAGTGGTAATTTTTTGGTAATAAAACCTTCATTGTATGGAAAAAAATAGCACACAGTCTAATAAGGGACACATCCCTGAAATCTGTGTTTCAGCTGCAACATTATGCTGTCCTCAGATTACACAGCAAAAACCTGCTGACAGACTCTCTTTAAGGAAAATCTTGTTGCACAATTTATAGAGGGTTCGTGTTAGTTTAAAGTCCAGAATATAGGAAACATTAAAACATTAATTCAGATAACGCATAACAGAAAACTAAAACAACTAATTTTCATGTTCAGTATATGGGAAACCATATAGCACTAAATCATATTTTGGTATATATCATGTTCAATATGTGGAAAGTGCTTTACTAAGAAGTCGACAAGATACACATCAGATAATTCACACAGGGAAGAAGCCGAGGATGTGAGAAATGTTTTGACTGTTAGGTAGCCTGAAAAGTCTGATACTGCAGTATTTTGGTCAATATGATATTGGTTACCTCTGGTTTTCATCCGTATTCCCCTAGCAAGTTAGCTTGAAGTTATTTGGACATTAAAAGGCTGTGGTTACATTATAGAAGTCAAAACATGTTCCGTTGACTCTGCAAATTTGATTCAATGTTCTACCAATATTTTCCAGGCAATTTTGAGGCTTTTTAATCTGTGAATTTATTCATTGCAGATCAAAATTTTGGGGAATATTCTCCACATTTTACTAGTAGTAAACATCTACATGTTATATCTCCTCATATGTTTCCTCTTATCACCAGTAATTCTTTATCATGTTACCTCAGTTGATCTTCTCCCCATTCAGGTGTCTGCAATATCAGATCCTCTCAGTGGAGATCTTCTATATAAGAGAACTTTCCTGATGGACAGGGACAAGATGGCGGAGAGGATATTACACCTCACCCTAAAGATCCTCTTCCGACTTACTGGAGAGGTGAGAGATTCTGATGACGTCACATTACATCATTCTTATCTATGGGAATAACAGATGGACAGAACTGGAGAGGTGAGGACTCTGGAAATGTCTGTAGTGAGTTTTATTAATGTGTCTCTCCATAATCAGGATTACACAGTAGTGAAGAAGACCTCTAGTGAGCACTGTCAGGCCCCTGTGTCTAAAGGACGGGGAAGACCCCTGAGCCCAATCACCGAGCCTCCACCTCACCCCCTGATACATGAGGACATCAATGACCAGAAGATCCTAGAACTCACCTACAACATGATTGAGCTTCTGACTGTAGAGGTGACACTGCTGAGAAATGCATTATACAGTAACGCTTTGAAGGGATCTGGTGATGACGGTATCATTGTATGTGTCAGGTGCCTATAAGGTGTCAGGATGTCGCCGTCTATTTCTCCATGGAGGAGTGGGAGTATTTAGAAGGACACAAAGATCTGTGCAAGGACTTCATGATGGAGGTTCCCCAGCTCCTGACATCACCAGGTAATAGACAGGACTAAATACACATGGCCTATAATTATCTGTATGTAAAGAATGAATTCAGTCCCTGTATGTGTTTCCTCCCAGTTCTATCCAGTAAGAGGACAACACCAGAGAGATGTCCCCGTCCTCTTCTTCTACAGGACTGTAACCAAGAAAATCCCAACGGTCATGTGATAAGTGGTGTGCAGCGTAAACAGATTTCTACAGATGGCGACTCAAGTGAGTAGTACCCAGTAAATGTGGAGAAGTCACAGATTCTACTTCCACATAGAAGCTATTGTGTCTCGATAGGATGTCTGAAATACAGCTATGTGATTTTGAAATTGGGGAGTGATTTAATCTAGGATAGTTCTGCTAAAACCATTTCCTCAGGTGGTGCAAACAGTGTGTAGACTTTAGGAAAATATTTATTTCTAGAGCATCATTGATTCCATGGTGCTATACATGTGAAAAGGGTTTACATACAACATACAAATATAAATTACAATGAACAAACTAACATTGACAGACTGGTACAAACATGAGGGCCCTCCCCTTGCAGGCTTACAGTTTACAAGATAATGGGGAAGGAAACAGTAGGTTAGAGGTTTGCAGCAGCGTCGTTGGTGAGGTGACAGTGAAGTCATTGCAGGCTGGCTGTAAGCTTTCTTGAAGAGATTTGGAACTTTCAGTTGGTACTTGAAAATCAATGTGGTGGATAATTGGATTGGATACTCGGGGAAAAGTCTTGGAGGAGATTGGGTGAAGAATGTAGAAGTGGGAAGTAGAGATAAAGGACATGAGAGAATCGGAGATTATGTGTGGGAAGATATCAATTAGTTCAGAGACAGATTATGGACTGCCGTGTAGGTCAAAGCTAATAGTTTTTGTAAAGAGAGGAGAGAACAAGGCGCAATGGGTGACTCAGTATTGCAATTGTTAGAGGGGTGTGGGGATGGCTACTAACCTTATGAAGTTGTGCACCTCTGCACAACCCCAGTGTAAAGCTCCACAAGCTCCGCTCTGTTGGTGGCTGTCATCTAATTCCAGCGGCGTTCACAGATCCTGATCTCTCGGTGGTGGATCACGTGGTCAGGTTAGTAGCATGTAACGCCGAGATGGACGCCCAGCTTCACCAACACCCCAGGCAGCGTTCCGGAGGGGTTAGGGCAGCGCAGCTTGGAAAACCAGGGTAGAGATTCTAATTAAATTGCTCCCACAGGTGAAAGAACAATAGATTAAAGGCAGCTCTACTGCACCCCAACAGGGGGAAAGGGCCAATCAGTGAATATGAATAGCGGTACCAGAGCGCCAATAACAGGGCAAAAATATTAAAAGGACTGGTTTATTAATACACACAACGCGTTTCGGTGGACACAGCCACCTTCATCAGGTGTGACAAGCAGCAAACAATTGATCCTTATATACATTTGACTAGGTATACAATTACTTAAAAGGGGCGGGGCCAGATACAGAGTAATACCTCTATATTAACCCCTTGAGTTCATATATGCTCAATAGAGTAAAAAGGATTGTTATAAATTAATGCCTAATGAAGCATATAGGGTTCTTATAAAAAGGATTCGCTGTATAAAAACTTGTGAATCCTATAATCATAATACTTTTATAAAAAAAAAAATAATAATTTTTACATACAACATAAAACAATGTATAAATATAAAATTATAAAATTACAATCAGTTTCTATCATTATAATTAGGGAAAAGTAGACGAAGAAAGGAAAGAGAAAAAAAAAAAAATCCCCCCCCCCCCCCAAAATATATATTTTTTTTATTTTTTCTTTTCTTTCTCTCCTCCCTCCTCCCCTCCCTCTCTCCTTTCCCCTCTTCCCTCCTTCTCTCTCTCCTCCCCCATATAAAAGATATATATATATATATATAATAAATTTGCTAAAATATTAAAACAATTATTTAAAAAGTTCTCTTCTCTTTATTAAGGTTGAAACCTTCAGGAGACAAGGTTCCCATTTTGAAAATCCAATAATTTTCACGTGTAATGAGACGATTTAGTCTATCATGGTGTGTATCAACTATATGATCAATGATAGTTAGTTTTAGGTTATTAGGATTTTTTTGATGTTCTTTTAAGAAATGATTAAAAACACTATGTAGGGGAAAGCCGTTTCTAATATTTTGGCCAATGTATTGCAGGCCGCAGGTGCACTGGAGCAGATATATCACATATGAGGACTGACATGTAAGTCTAAAGCGAATGGGATATATCTCTCCAGTGACCGCAGAGACGAATGTTTTGGCTCCGTTATCAATGGATTGACAGCATAAGCATTTAGGGACGTTACATTTATAACATCCATTATTGCTAATAGGAGCTACATTTAAATGGTTTGGTCTTCTACCAATTGTTGTATTGCTAGGGGCTATATAGTTTCCTAGATTTTTACTCCTCCGATATACGACATGAGGAAATTCCGGTAAATGACCAGTTAATATTGGATCATTACTTAAAATGAACCAGTATTTTTTTAATAAACTGGATAACACTTGCGTAGGTTTACCATAAGTAGTAATCAGATTTAAACTGAAATCGTTGTATGGTTCTTGGCTGGTATTCTTGGATTTGTTGATACACAAGTTCTGTGATAGGGATCTAGTTTTGGAGAAAGCATCCTTTAATAATTTCCGGGGGTATCCCTTAGCTCTAAAACGTTTTTGTAAAACCTTAGATTCCAGAAAAAAATCCGAATCATGTGTACAATTTTTTCTGACACGCCAATATTGACCGTATGGAATATTTCTAATCCAGCTGGGTAGATGGCCACTGTCAAATTCAAGATAGCTATTTACATCCACTTCCTTAAAGTGGGTAGATGTGGATATTTTACCCGAATTGTCTATATTTATCTGAAGGTCAAGATATTGAATATTACTCTCAGATATGGTAGAGGTAAAGGAAAGACCCCAGTCGTTAGAGTTTAATTCATCAATAAATTTGGCAGCCTCCACAGTATTTCCTCTCCATATGATAAACAGATCATCTATAAAGCGGCGGTACATAACGATGGATTTATCGGCGCCGAGGGATTGCGCGATGTGGATAGACTCGAATGCCCCCATATATAGATTTGCATAACTGGGGGCAAACCTCGTCCCCATCGCGCAGCCCCTCAGCTGCCGATACATCACCCCCTCAAAAGAAAATACATTGTTCTCAAGAATGAAAGTTATACCCCTCAATAAAAAGTTTTTTTGAGGATCTTGTAAGTTAGGGTCCTCATCTAGGAATTTTTTAATTGCCTGTAAACCCAATACATGTGTGATATTGGAATAAAGAGAGCTTATATCGAGTGTAATAAGAAGACAGCCTGAAAGAGGGGGTAATTCTCTCAATAGTCTAATTAAATGTGTAGAATCCTTTAAATGAGAATCTAGGGATAAAATGTACTTCTGTAAAAAAAGATCAATATAGTGGGATAAGTTGAATGTGATAGAATTAATACCAGAAATAATAGGACGTCCAGGGGGATTAAATTTATCTTTATGAATTTTGGGTAAAAAATAAAAATAAGGGACTTTGAATTTTTTAATGTCTAAAAAGGATTTTTCTTTTTTATTGAGGAAGCCAGCTGTGGAGGCCCCTGCTACAAGTCCTTTGTACTCCAAAAAAATGGTTACAGATGGGTCTGCTTCTAATTTCATGTAGTAGTTTGAGTCGTCTAAGATTCTGAGGCCCTCCTTGATGTACCAGCCTCTGTTCATTATCACAGTCCCCCCTCCCTTATCTGCTCTCTTTATAATTATTTCTTTATTATCCTGAAGGGTTTTTAATGCACATTTCTCCTGGTAGCTCAAGTTATTAACTTTTTTAGAAATTGGGGGGAATGTCCTAAGGTCCCTCAAAATTAATTGTTGGAAAGTTTCAAGGTGTGAACCTTTGTGATGTAATGGATAAAAATTATTTTTCCCCTTCACATTTACATGAGTGAAAGGGTCCAGTAATGGGGGGCCTGGTATATTAGATTCTTGAATGGAGGGGGATACTGTTAAGCATGAACTAATAGGATGTGATTTTCTCTTATCTTCCAATAGAAAATGTCTTTTTAGTGTCAATTTCCTTATAAATTCATTTAAATCACAGAACAAAGTGAAATTATTAAATGGGACAGCTGGACAGAAAGATAATCCTCGACCTAACAGGGATCGTTCAGCTTCAGATAGCACATAGCTAGAAATATTAAAAATACCCCCACAACCGATAGGGGTTTCTATCTGCAGGGAATTTGTATTCTGGTTCATTGGCAAGATTTCATTTTCTTTATATTTGGATTGTGTCTCAATTTCGGCATTTCGACTATTTTTGTTGTTGAGGCCTTGGGTTTTTCCACTCCCTCTACATCCCCTAAATTTCTTTTTCGTTTTGGACAACGTCCAGGGACCACGTGAAGAAAATGTGTAATTTTCGTTTTATTAGTTTGAGATGCAACTGCATTCTGTGGTTGAGGATTTATCAAGATACTATTTTCATTCAAAATCGGAGATAATTCCAAGGATGTCATTCTGTTTATAGGGGGTTTTATGTGGTTTATACCATTTGTTTTATCAGAGGGTCTCCCTTGATTTAAAATATTCAGTGTATCCGCTATCAGGATCTGTCCAGATGACTCCCCAGCAATAGGAGTCTGTATTGCACTAGAAAGCTCTGAGATATTAGATCCACTATGGGATATCTCCTGTGTATTAATATGTAATGTGAAGTTCAGTTCATCAATATCTGCTACTTGTGTGGAAATAGTAGACGGATTAGCAATAAATTCTACATCTGCTGCTTGTGTGGATAAAATAGGTGGATCAGCAATCAGTATGGAGGGAGGAGTAATTTCCATACACATTCCCTCTATTATAAGGTCATTATTTTTTTCCAAATTAGAATTAAATGCAGTATTTTTCTTGTAATTATTGTTAATGGATAACTTCTTTTTATGAGTCTCATATATTGCTTGTTGTTTTTTATTCATAAAAAAACAGTTTTTGAAAACTATTCACTTGTTTTGTATGGTTATCAGTATCATTGCTTAGAATAGGGGATGATGGATTATCCCTAGTTGTTCTCTGCATAGAGATAATGGGAACAGGTGAAATTTGAAGTGGTGATTGGATTTTTTCTTTTTTAGAGTCTTTTATATCTTTCATATTTTTTTGCTTTTTTATTTATTAAATCATTTTCAAACTTAGCCAGTCTTAGTTTTACCTCATTATCTGTGGCAAAATATTCCGCAGATGAAGAAAAGAACTCCAAATCCCCTTTAATTTTAGCTATTGTTTCTAAAGCATGCATAGCCAGAGTATTCCTTATATCAATCAACAATCTGATCAGTGTTGTTGAGCAATCAGAAATACACCTGTCCCATCTTTCAGTAAAAACAATATCCTGAGGAAAGGATGAGTGGAGATTCATTCTCAATCCCTTGGGTATTATGTTATCCTTAATGTAATGTTCTAAAAACATCGTGTCTACGTGATTAGTTATTTCTAAGTTCAAAAACAGTCCACGTAACCTTTTTTGATCTATATCATTCAGCATAGTTGGATTATTATATATGCATCTGTCGCCATCTTTAGAGTCTTTACTAAGGGCTGTATTGATCAGAGATAATCTAAATTTCTCTCTATTGGTCACATAAAAGTCCATAATGATCCAGCAATTTAGATTTTAAAGTCTTAAACACAGTTCTTATCTGTTGACGATTCTGCAAGGTTTTTCCGTCTCTCGATGTGTAGAATAATCTGGGTCGCCCAATTTGCAGCTCCTGGTCTTGAGGCTAAGCCCCCAGCAATAGCAGACTCAATATGTAAAGAGAGGAGAGAACAAGGCGCAATGGGTGACTCAGTATTGCAATTGTTAGATGGGTGTGGGGATGGCTACTAACCTTGTGAAGTTGTGCACCTCTGCACAACCCCAGTGTAAAGCTCCACAAGCTCCGCTCTGTTGGTGGCTGTCATCTAATTCCAGCGGCGTTCACAGATCCTGATCTCTCGGTGGTGGATCACGTGGTCAGGTTAGTAGCATGTAACGCCGAGATGGACGCCCAGCTTCACCAGCACCCCAGGCAGCGTTCCGGAGGGGTTAGGGCAGCGCAGCTTGGAAAACCAGGGTAGTGATTCTAATTAAATTGCTCCCACAGGTGAAAGAACAATAGATTAAAGGCAGCTCTACCGCACCCCAACAGGGGGAAAGGGCCAATCAGTGAATATGAATAGCGGTACCAGAGCGCCAATAACAGGGCAAAAATATTAAAAGGACTGGTTTATTAATACACACAACGCGTTTCGGTGGACACAGCCACCTTCATCAGGTGTGACAAGCAGCAAACAATTGATCCTTATATACATTTGACTAGGTATACAATTACTTAAAAGGGGCGGGGCCAGATACAGAGTAATACCTCTATATTAACCCCTTGAGTTCATATATGCTCAATAGAGTAAAAAGGATTGTTATAAATTAATACCTAATGAAGCATATAGGGTTCTTATAAAAAGGATTCGCTGTATAAAAACTTGTGAATCCTATAATCATAATACTTAATAGGATATATTGTCATCTACCACCCTATATTTTATATTATATAAAAAAAAAATAATCATTTTTACATATAACATAAAACAATGTATAAATATAAAGTTATAAAATTACAATCAGTTTCTATCATTATAATTAGGGAAAAGTAGACGAAGAAAGGAAAGAGAAAAGAAAAAAATAAATTCCCCCCCAAAAAATTCCCAAAAGTAGTTTTAACTGGAATAGTAAGCCAGTGAAAGGATTTTTAGAGGGGTGAAATGGAAGATAGGCGAGGAGAGAGGTGGATTAGTCAGGCAGCAGAGTTAAGGATGGACTGGAGAGGTGAGAGAGTGTTAGCAGGAAGGGCAAAGAGGAGCATGTTGCAGTAGTCGAGGCAAGAGATGATGAGGGTAGGCACTTACATTTTATTAGATTCAGGGTTGAGAAAAGGATGAACTGTGGAAATATTTTTGAGGTTGAGGCGGCGGGAGGTAGCAAGAGCTTGGGTGTGCTGTTTGAAGGATAGGACAGAGTCAAGGGTTACTCCGAGGCAGCAGACTTCCGGTACAGGAGGAGAGTGTGATGTCAATTATTGTGATAGAGAGATCGGGTAGGGGACTTGAGTGGGATGGAGGAAAGATGATGAGTTCAGTTTTGCCCACATTGAGTCTTAGGAAGCGCGGTGAGAAGAAGGATGATACGGCTGGTAGACACTCTAGGATTCTGGACAGCCTAGAGGTGACGTTTGGGCTAGAGAGGTAGATCTGAGTGTCATCAGAGTACAGATGATACTGGAAGCCATGGGACTTTGAGTTGTCCCATGCCAAAGATATAGATGTAGAAGAGTAGGTGTACCAGGACAGAGCTTTGAGAGCTACCCACAGAAAGAAGGAGAGATGAGGTGAAAAGGTCAGGGATGAGAAAATGAGTAGATGGTGGTCAGTTGGGGAAGAGGTGAGGTTAGGGAGCAGAAGCAGGTGAAGATGAGCTCTAATGTATGTCTATCTATGGGTGGCTGCGCAGGACTGTTGTGCAAGACGAAAGGTTGAAGCAAGTGACATGAGTATGGGGACTGCTGATTGGAGGGTGTCAATAGGGGGGGGGTCATGTTGAAGTCACCCATGATGGTAAAAATGTCGAAAGAGAGAAAGAAGTTGTCAATAAAGGCAGTAGCCAGGCCCGGGCAGCTGTTTGAGGCTCACTTGGAGGTTGCAGGGAGAGTGGATACGGGGAGAGTGCATTTCAAAAGGAGGAAGGGCAGAAGTGAGATTTGATTAAAAGAACAGTTGTGAGAAAGGATAATACCAATTCTTCCAACATATCTATTGCTATGGCGAGAAGTATGGTTGAAGTGAAGGCCACCGTAACACAACGCAGCAGGGGAGGCTGTGTCTGAGTATGTCAGCCATGTTTTGGTTGAGTCCAAGGAAGGATAGGATAGGTAAAGAGGTCTTGAATGATATGATGCTCATTGCTGATGGAACGGGCGTTCCATAGTGATCCACAGAGAGTTAGTGGCAGAGTGGGGGTCAAGTGAATGGACTTTATGTTGGAGAGGTTGCACTAGTTTCTAGTAGGTGGGGAGTGATAGAAGGAAGAAATAATTGGAGTATTAGCTGAGAAGGTCCAGGATTGGGAGTAGGAGAAGCAAAGGGAGAGCAAACAAGTGGGAGGAGGAGAGTGACCGGCTTGTTATGTGTTTTAGAAGCAGGGATCTGAGGTTTAGTAGCGGCTCTGCAAATGAGGCAAGTGGGAGGTAAAAGAAATAAATATTTGATTTTGTGGGTTTTGAGACCATGAAGGAGAATAACGATTAGTGGAGTAATAACTGTAATGGCATATGTAAGCATGGTGTGTAAAAGTAATTGTGGGAAGATAATAAGGAAGGTGCGGTTAGTAGACCATTGTAGCGCTTACCTTCTCATCATTTCTAGTACATTGCTGGTATGTTTCTGATGTGCACTCAAAGGCTGCACTTTAATGAAGAGCACACATAGACCAAAATATTTGGATCTGTTGATATTATTGATACCAAGGAGATCTGAGGGAAATATCTCTTTTGCTTGAACCTTTCTCATACTGACTGGACATTTTCCACTTTGTAGTGCAATCAAGCTTACAAGTAAGGACCCATCCTCCCTGCACTGTCAAGTATTGGAGAATTTTCTCTACTTGAACGTGCATTGTACTGTCCTAAATTACAAGCAAGTTGTACTGGTGAATAGAGCTACATCTCTGTATACTTGTGCATTTCTATAAGCCTGTATTCTGGGGGTAAAATAAAAGTCAGATTTTGTTTTATCTATAAAATGACTAAAAAATAATGAAAAATAATTACAATAATTCAATTTTTAATACAGCTTTTTTTTTAAAAAATTTAAAAAACAAACATTTTCGGTTTCCATGTAATCATAACAATATGTACAACACAGTGAAAAGATTATTTACGGTGATTGGTAAATGTTGATTGATTTTTATTTTTTTTTCCGCTTATTTATTTATTTTTTTTATAAAAATGTAACACTGAGGCTGTGTTCACACATGGTTTAAATGCTGGGGTTTTTTTCTGCCGCTTTTTATCTGCATGTTTTGTGCAAGTGTCTACACCACACTACACAATAAAAATCTTCACTGATTATTGTGATTTTTGTGGCATTTTTTTTTTTTTTTTTCCACCTTACCTGATGTGCATTTGGTGCAGATGTGAAGTGGCATTTTTACAGGGTTTTTTTTTATCATACAGAAAAACTTTGATTCTGCACTTAAAAATACAACTGCATTTTTCCTTTCACACATGATGGTACCATGAGAGAGGGTACCCTTCCCTGGACAGGAAACCTATTTGTACAAAAAGATGGAGCCTCCCATCATTCTACAGTGGTTTCCTGTCCTTGAGGCACAATCCTGTTGAGCTCCCAGGCGCTGCCTGGGATCAGGTGGAGGTAAGCAAAGAAAACTTAACAGAAAGCTGGCCTCCCACGGGGTGGTTGATAAGGGGTAGTTTCCCCATCACGACCGCGCCCGGCCCCAGGAGAGCCCAGTTAGAAACCTGGGATGGAACCAGATCGGTGGTGGTTGGCTGACATCACAGCTGGCGGACGCTGGACCTTTAGATAACTGAGCACGGCCCACTGTCTCAGGGCGTGGTTGGTCTTCACGGATCAGGAATTATCCAGACTACATGGGCTCCTCCAAGTGACTACACTTAGGATCATCTACTAAGTTTAGATCTCTCCATGGACACTTCGGCTGACCTGATGGATTGTTCAGGCAAAGTGAATCGTGACACGGCTACCCCATTCACTATGGTATGGGCGAGTGACTGTGTGGCAGTAAATGTTTTTTCCCCCTTTCCTAATGTATTGATATTAATACTCTAGAGAGAATGGCCTAGGAAAACCTCAACTAAGGTTTAAGGAATGTGCGGTTTGTAAATCCAAACTGGAGTCCTCCTTCACTAAGCTTCTATGTGAAAAGTGTATTGGGGAGATCGTAGCAGCTGAGCCCCGTCTATGTTTAAGCTGAAAGATGATTATAGAGAAAATTTGTACTACCCTTAAGAGAACAGGCATGATGGTTCATGGATACTTTTTTTAACACTGGATAGTCCAGATGAAGTGATCTGTGTCCTGGCTACCCCATCCACTTTGGTTTTGGGGATGGTAAGGGTGAGTGGCTGTGGGCCATAGCACTATTTTCCTCCTCCAATTTGTTTATATTAATGTCTAAGAGGATAGGCCTTGAAAGGCATTAGACTTGACAAAGGTTAAGGGAGCAATTTTGGAAATCTAAACTAGGTGTCTCCTTTACTGATCTCTAAACTGTATTAAGAAACTATTGCTGTTGAAACGAAGTCCAGGTTAACCCATTAAGCAGTTGACTGAGGGAGAAATATGTAATACCCTAATAAAGCAGACTTCAAGTGGACACGCAGCAACTTCTGAGCAGGTCAATTGGGCCTCTATCATATACCAAAAAAAAAACCTTCAGAGAGATGGGAAGCTTCCAGTACATAAAAAAACCTATAAAGATTAGACCCCTAAAATTTAACTTTTAATGAATTATCTAAAAGGACTAGAAACTCCACAGTAGAAAAAAAAGCAAAACAAACCACAATAATATAGTGTTAGGGAATGACCAAAAATAGGTTACTCCTATATATGATACTATTCTGTGGAGAATCCGCTTTAGGGATCCTTCTAATAATATAAGAAAAGAGAATCACCACTGCATGTGATAGGGATTATATCCTGGGCTCGGGTAATGAATGATACACTTTATCTATGAATTTATAAGCCCTACTAGCACAG
This sequence comes from Phyllobates terribilis, assembly GCF_046119375.1. Classification (NCBI taxonomy): domain Eukaryota; kingdom Metazoa; phylum Chordata; class Amphibia; order Anura; family Dendrobatidae; genus Phyllobates; species Phyllobates terribilis. The sequence continues at coordinate 49,472,345 of NW_027362765.1, forward strand.
CTCGTTGGAGTTTGGTATTATCCCTCTATTTCCCTAGAGCTGTTATTATGCCTATTTGAACAGTTGTGTTTTTTTTTAAATGTTCATTTAAATGGTCGCCTCTTAATCTATACGTTCATTTCCTTCTATCTTTTTTGCACGATTGTAATTTTGTATTTGTTAGGATAGGGGATTTTTTAAGGGACATAAGGGTCACCGTCGTTGAGCGGAGGCGCCACGTATCACAAATTAGGGTGCCAACCTTCGCTGCCAGGAAGGGGGAGATATTAGGGATAAAGTAGGGACAGGTTTAGCCTGTACTCTCTCCTGGTCAGTGTGTAATCTATTTTTGGTCATTCCCTAACACTATATTATTGTGGGTTTTTTTTTTTTTTTTTTCTGCTGTGAATTTTCTAGTCCTTTTAGATAATTTATTAAAAGTTAAATTTTAGGGGTCTAATCTTTATAGTTTTTTTTGTGCTTAATTAGGCCCGGTTTACATTTTTTGATAAGGTGTTTAACTAAATCTTCCAGAACATCCCATAGAGGGAATTATATTTATATCCATAACAATGTTTGCAGTGATCGAAAAGAAATGAATATTTTTTACGGACATATTGGTAAACCATAAATAATCATTATGGCTGTAAGTGATGCATATCTATGGCCCATAATTCTGATACCCCAGTGAAGTACACTCGTATAGCGCTGGGCTGCCCGCCTAATTTAATAGTATGGCAGTAACTTATAGGCTATAAGCCAGACATTGACATTAGATGTGTGTGACCAGCGCCCTATACAAGCCTTGCTTGTGTGACATTTCAATACTAAACAGTAAATCACCCCCTCCATGAATTAGTAGGTTGTGATTGGTTGTCTCATCGGTATTTTGCGCCTGTCTTGCCTCTGCCATTATCAATTGAGGGTTGCTGCTTCCTGTTAGCGCATGAGGTTTTTTTTTTTGTGACCTTGGAAGGTAATTTGTTTTCTACAGTCAGGACACAAAGGTGCCCTATTTTTACAGACCGTTACAGACCGTTCTGGAGTATTTGGACGATTGGCAACCCTGGCTGGTGAGATATCTGGACCCTTGATATAATGAAAAACAGGTTGAAGCTAGAATCCCTCTCCTTCAAAATCAATGGCCATTCTGGGCTGAGCGTGCCTGCCCTCGTCAGATTGCAGACGTCATGCAGTTTGAGGTCTGGCAAGTACCAGCATGGGAGACTGACTTAGAATCCCTGGTTCTGTGTGAAATGTGGGGGAAGGAACATAAAACCGCAGCTTATGCAGACGACCTGCTACTGTTTATAACCAATCCCCAAAAAGCCCTGCCAATCATATTTGATATACTAGATAGGTTCAAAGATATATCCAATTTCAAAATTAACATGGACAAGTCTCAAGCCTTAGATATTAACCTCAAAAAAATGTGAAAGCAAAAATAATCCAAAACTCCCCCTTTAACTGGTCTTCTTCAATCCGATTCCTAGGTATTAAAATTTCTCCCAACCTTAAGGACTTATACAAGGATAATTTTCCACCCTTACTATCCAAAATTGATGAACAAATGTCCTCTTGGAATGCCCCCTGTTTGTCCTGGATGGGTAGGAAAAATCTCATGAAAAGTATAATTTGGCCAAAAATCACATACTTATTACAGTCTCTTCCCATACACTTACCTGGCCCCTTTTTTAAGGAAACCAGAAGAGTTCTTTCACAATTCATCTGGAACAAGAAAAAAACTAAAATCTCATTGCAGGTGCTTATCTTACCCCACCAGAATGGAGGCATTGATTTTCCATCTCCATTACACTACCAACAAGCCATACACTTACAAAGAATAGTTGATCGGGTAAGGAGTCCAGAAAATAAGCTTTGGATCCAGATAGAGGAGGAAAACATCTCCTTTCCTCTAAGACAAATTATATTCTCCAAACTAGGGAAGTCTTCTAATTTTCAGCTGTCAATCCCTTTCACTCCAGTCACACAAAAAATATGATCACTAAAACACATAAGAGAGACATGTGTTCCCTACCCTCACCGCTGATGGGAATCCGAGATCTTTTCCTATCTAATACACCAGAACTGAACGAGGCAATACCCCAAGCAATATGAAAATCTGATACCATGCTACAAACCCTAACGGACACAGGGCTGATACCTTCAATTAAAGAAATAGGAGAAAGATTGAACGTTGAGAACTTAAACCCCCTTCTGTACCACCGTTTTTTACTTCATTACAAACACATCACGCTAAAAGAAGATATTATCAGACAAATTACATGGTTTGAGACACTACTGGATAAATGTCCTCAAAGTTGTTTCGTAGGTTCTTAAGATTAATTTATCCGTTTTACCAGAGATATGTCTGCTCCATCTGTTTCCAGGTGACCTCTCCAGAAAAGAAATCTCTGCTAAGACATCTCTTGGCTTCTGCTAGATTGTTAATACCCACAATGTGGAAATCAAATCAACCCCCCACCTTAGACCAATGGGAACAGAAGGTGGAGCAGATATATAGACTAGAAGAACTAACAGCCTGGGAACTTAGGAAACACTCTCTCTTCACGATATGGTCCCCCTGGCTCTTTTTCAAAAATTCTCATAACTGAAGATACAACTGTTACCCTCTTCCCCAATTTAGAGACAAAGTCAAAAGCCATATGTCTAATTCTAAGAACATTAAAACTACTAGGAAATAATAACGCCTGGTTTAGGTTCTTGTACTGACACAAAAAAAAAAAAATAAATAACTCACTGATTAGCCCTTTTCATAATATTTAAATCCAACCCACCCAACATACATCTGAAAACCTAATTTATTCTGTTCTAAAATATCCTCCCCTCTATTTCCATGCCTTCCCCACCCCACCTTATTCTACCTACCCCCCCCCCCACTTGTCTGTCTTCTTGTTTTTTCGACACACCTATTTATACATTATTATAAATGAATAATAATCAGTTGTTAAAACCTCTGTTGTGTATAACTATGCTATATACCAATACTTGAAAGGTGGTGTTCTTTTCTTATAATGCTAGCGTGTTGTGTACTGTTACCTTTTGAAAAATGTAATAAAAAGATTTTAAAAAGAAAAAGAATCCCTGGTTCCATTGACAAACCTCATGTATTCTACCCCACTTAAGATTGAGGTTTAGTTTACTCTCACTTCTTCTTAGGGTATGTGCACACGATCAGTGTTCGCTGCGGATTGGACGCAGCGCAAGTGCGCTGCGTGCAATCCGCAGCGGCCAGATGTTACAGCATAGTGGATGGGATTTATACAAATCCCATGCCCACTATGTGTCTGTGGCACACTTGCAGAAACAAACATGCGGCACGTCTTTCCAGACCGCTGCATGTCTATTTCCTCCTGTGGGTCTGCATGCAGGCTTTCCCCATAGACCTAACTTCTATGGGGAAAGCCCGCCTGTGGGAAAAAAAAAGCGGCAGCCGCTCATTTGCATAATGAGCGGAAGCCAGAGGCAGCTTCTTCACAGCCTCGGGGCCGCAGCCGGCTCCGGATTGTCTGCACATACCCTTAGTAAGGGAACCAAGCGGGATGAGAACTATTATGAACTTTAAAGGCTTAAACAAACAAGTTTCTAAAATACAAAGAACTAAAAAAATGGAGAACCAGATCTGTGCTGGATCTGTTATACCAGGACTAGTTTAGGTCGATGCAAGATGCCTACTACCATATACTAATCCACCAGGCATATCGATAATTCTAAAAAGAGTTGTCCACTATTAGGACAACCCTTTCTCATTCCCCATGTTTGGCCCCATTACAATAATAGAGCTTATACTCCCCTCCCTTGCTGGCGCTGTTCCAGCTGTGTTTGCGCTTCGTTCTCGGGGCTCACGTGAGGTTATGTCACAAGCACTTGGCTAAGTGTCGGTCTTTAAGTGGACCTTCACAGTAAACACGTTAGTCAGGGCACGGGTGATGTTATGGTACACGTGTTGGTGGGGATGGCACACTGGGAAGAAATAGTGGCGCTGGAGACTGAGTACCGAGGGACTGACGCCGCTATGAGGTAGCGGAAAGTCTGAGTCTCCACTAGCCTAAACGACAATATTTCCAGGGCAAGCAGTCTGGAAATGTGCCCATTTAGTGCTTGGGCCTGTGCGTGGGTGGGTGGGTATTTTCGCTTGCGTTACAAAGCATAGGGTAGGGACAGCTGAACACTGCGCTGGAAAAAGGAAGTAGACGTGGTTGCTGATACTGCTTGCAAATGTACAACGACATCAAGCCGAGCAGGAAGCATCCATGCCTGCGTCATGTACAGAGGATTGGCGAGCACGTAGCACAGAGGAAGAGGAAGTGTCGTCATCCACAGACAGATTGTGGATCCAGGAGTTTGGCCCTCCTAGTCGGGTGCTTTGATGACATACGAGGGGCGATCCAAAAGTAATGATAATCAATACTAAACACAATGAATATAGTAAAAAAATATATATATTTTTCTACATAGTCTCCTAACAAGTCTATACATTTAGTCCATCTCTTTTCTAAACTTAGAATTCCCTTCGGAAAAAATTCTTGATCTTGACCCTCAAAAAAATCCCCAACAGCGGTTATCACGTCGCTATTGTCGTCAAATTTCTTGCCCCAGAGGTGTTCCTTGAGCCGAGGAAAGAGAAAGAAGTCACTGGGGCTAGATCTGGCGAATAGGGGGGGGTGTTCCACCAGTTCAAAGCCCGCTTCTTGAATGGTAGCCATGGCAACTGTAGCTTTGTGAGCCGGCGTGTTATCTTGGTGAAACAGCACTCCAGCCCGCAGTTTGGCGCACCTTTTCTCCTTGATAGCCTCCCGCAATCTTCTTATTTGTTCTGCGTAGTAGGAGCCCGTAATAGTGGCTCCCTTCTCCAAATAGTCGACCATAATAATTCCTTCAGCATCCCAAAAAAACGGACGCCATAACCTTCCCTGCTGAGCTTGACACTTTGAATTTATTCGGCGTCGGTTCGTTGGCTCGTTTCCATGTCATCGATTGTTGTTTCGTTTCGGGATCAAAGTGGTGGATCCAGGTCTCGTCCATGGTCAAAAAACGTGACAAAAAATTCTCCTTGTCTGCTTGGAACTTTTCGAGATTTGCTATTAAAATGTCAACTCATTTCTTCTTTTGCTCGTCGGTTAATATTTTTGGCACCCAACGCGCCGAGACCTTTCTCATATGCAATTCTTTTGCAAGGATTCTTTGAATACTGCCATATGAGATCCCTGTGACCTCAGCTACATGCCTGATAGTCACTCTTCGATCGGCCAATACAACTTCTTCAACTTTTTTCACGTTTTCTTCATTGAGGGACGTGGATGGGCGTCCTTCACGATGTTCATCTTCCGTCGATGTTCTTCCCAGCTTAAATTCCTTGGCCTAGCGTGCAACTGTGGAATATGGAGGAGAAGAGTCCCCCAATGTTTCCACCAAGTCGCTGTGTATGTCTTTGGTAGTCATTTTTTTCAAGCAGAGGTATTTGATGACAGCTCTGAGCTCGTTTTTTTCCATTTTGATGTTCACTCCTCGGCAGTTCCTATTCAAATGAATGTAGCTCCCGGGAATCGTGGACTATTTAAGTGATTTTTTTCCTGGACTAGTGGGTACCTAAGAGAGAAGAAAACATTTTATTTTAATTTCTGTGTGTAATAGAAATAACCGATTATCATTACTTTTGGATCGCCCCTCGTATGCCTGAGCATGCCGGTGTGGGTCAGGCTGGTAGTGGTCAGGCCCTGCTAATCTTGGTACAGCACAGGTTGCAAATGACTATTCGTTTATCGTCTGCACTTTCTTTAAAAAACACCAGACTGGGGAAGACCTGTGTGTGATCACGTGTCTCCTGGCACTCGCCATGGTGGGAGGAAGGTGATCAAAGTGAGAATTATGTGGACTGGACTGTTTGAAAGACAGGGTGGTGCTGGGAAACATACTGGAAGCATTATCTGCTATCCAACCGACCACCTGTTCACACTGTTTCGGCTTCAAAAGTGGTGTCCCGCACCCTCCTGCAAAGTAGGACAGGAAGCTAGGTCTCATGGATGATCGTGTTTGCTGTGCTCCCGCAACAGGAACAGTTTCACCTGTCCCACCGCCTGGGCCTCTGCGTGCACCATCAGCAGCATGTTCACTTCCTCATCTCTTACCACACACCTTGTGCATTTTAAATCAGGTATATAGGCCTCCAAACTTTTTACAGTATTAATAGGGCAAAAAATTATTTTACCCTGACATAGACTGTTGTTTTAACGGTGCAGTAGCGGCGGTTGTATACTAGTACTGCAATAGTAATATTAAACCTTGCCTAGATGCCTCTATTCCTAAACTTTCCCTCCACTTAACAGCGATTTTACTACAGAAAGGAAAATATTTAGTCCTAAAAGGGAATGTTATTTTAATGCTACAGGAGCAGTATACAAACAGAAGAAGAAAAAAATCCATCGAAGGGAGGAGATAAATAAAAACTTGGTTTATTAAAAAAAAATCTACAAATCAATAAAAACCTGTGTGGTAATGAACCACAGCAAACACGTTTCAGAAGTAGTCCATGAATAAGGACCATGTTTGAAATGGGTTTGCTGTGGTTTATTACCATACAGTTTTTTTATGGATTTCCTCCCTTTGCTGGATTTTTTCCTTCTTTTTGCTAACTTTTCCTTGACAGACTGCAACGTTCTGTGCATGGAGGATCCTGCCCTTGGAGAGCTGAAGTTGCTTCTGTGTCTGCTGTATATAAGTACTCCTATAGCAATATTATTAAACTCAGACTATATGCCTGCTTTAACGACGCTTCTCCTCCTATAACAACTCTCCCTGAACTGAACACAGCGTGCTGAGCATTGCGTCACCGTGACTTGTATAAGACCCCCATGACGCAATGCGGCCGACTAATCAAAGCAATGCCACTAGCCAACATTACTACGGCATTACTGTGCATGGCTGGCATTCCCCGCATGTTCATTAGCTGTTTAACAGGTGCCAAACATGCGGGGAAAAGAAAAAAAAACAGTCTTTTATGTGACTGTGTGAACATGCCCTTGCAGAAACAAAAAGCAATACCTATTATAGTGAAGCTATAAAGTTATGTAAGCTATGTCTATGAATGAATGGACAAAAAAAAAGAAAATTCATAGGTCCCAACTGTCCCAGGACACCGAGACAGTCCTGGATTTGGATCTGCACACCACTGTCCCGGACAGTGTGCTCAGTATCATTCCCTGCCTCCTCTGACATCTCCTCCTGTCAGGGTAGAAAGAAACAGTAAATGGGTGTAGTCCAAGTTTGCCACGTTGCGTGCCACATAGTTTGACTTTTTCTGTAAAAGTTGGGAGGTATGTAACTGTACCGTGTGTGTGTATATATTTTTATTTATTAGTGGCATGTAATATGTGGTGTTGACACTACGTTGAGCTGACATACCCTATGAGCAATACCTGCTTGAATCCTTTATTCCTACAGCTTTCTGGTGTCTTTTCCTGAAGATCCTTTTTCCACTTGTCACTGTGAACAAAGCTCGGGATGAGCCCACACATTATGTTGATAAAATCAGTTATTCCTGTAAAAGTTTTGTTGCACTTGCATTGGATTTTTTGCTGAAAATAAGTGTAAAAAGCATCAACCACAAGAGTGCTGTATCTTGAAAAAAATTTTTTTATTGGTTTTTATAGACAATAAACACCAATGAATCAAATGGGCCAAATTAACCTATGAAACACCAAAATAAATGAAGTCAAAGAGAGAACTATGAAAAAAATGGTGGGATGCCTGGACCCATAGTATGTATAAGCTGAAAGCTATGTCATCCACCCTGTGCGAAACGCGCGTCGGGTGCGTGGTGGGTGCTTGGACCTCTGATCTGAGCTCTTTGGTAACTATGGTTATATCTTATTTTTGTGTATAGTCCCTTTGTGCATTGATATACCTGTATATGTGATTGTATTGGGATAATGGATCAACAGAGGTTATTTACCTATTATTATTATTATTAATCTTGGACTGTTATTATTCTTTGTGATAAATATATTTATATATACACCTCTTTCTCTGTTGCTCGTGATATTTTATATCATGTTTTATATTGATTACCAATGATATATTTATGCTGGTTATCTGGATGACATAGCTTTCAGCTTATACATACTATGGGTCCAGGCATCCCACCATTTTTTTCATCTGTGGTGTGCCTTGTTTTTATGATTATTATATGTAATTTTTAATATGTATTTCATTAAAGTATTGGCATTTTTTCAACTTTGGGTCTTATAGTTGTCTCTTTGCCTTCACTGGTTTCTATAGACCTAGCAATTAGAAAATTTGTAAGGCGTGCGATAAAGGGCGGATGAGTGGAAGTGCTGATTATGGTGCACGCAGACGCTGAGAACATCGGGTAGGTGTGACTACGCCTGTTGCTGGAGCTCAAGAAACATGCCCATCCAAGACACATAGCTTCATGTCCCACTTTGCAGGGAGGCACGGGACACCACATCTGAAGCCACACCAGTGCGAACAGGTGGTCGGTTGGATATCAGATCGTACTTCCAGCATGCTTGCCAGCAGCACCCAGTCTTCCACACGGTCCAGTCTTAACAGCCAACAGTCTGGATCACTTAATCCTAACCCTGATCCTCCTTCCTCCCACCATGTTGAGTCCCAGGAGACCAGTGATCCCACACTAGTACAGTCTGCTGAGCTCTTTACAATATCCTTTCTTGATTGTGTCCTCTCACTCTGCATGTTCCAAGAGGGACAGGAGAACATGCTGTTTAGTGATGCAGAAAACTTAGAGCAGCCACAGTCAAGAGAAGATGACTGTGGGTAATGACAAATTTTGTCTAATGTGGTAGATGATGAAGAGACAAAGTTGCCGATAAGTCTGGTTGTTGTTAAGTCACCAAGTCAGGAGGACAAGAGTGCAGTGGAGGAAGACGAGGTGGTGGATGACTAAGTCACTGATCCAACCTGGGAAGCTGGCATGCAGAGCAAGGCCAGCAGTGCTGAGAGGGAGGGATTGGCAGCACCAAAACTGGCAGGAAGAGGCAGTGGGATGACCAGAGGGAGAAGACGAGCAACTGTTCTGCAGAGCACCAACATGCGTCAAGTGAATTTCTCCATGAAAGAGTCAAGTGTTCTCCAGTTTGGGACTTTTTTTTAAAGAGAGTTCTGAGACAAAAAAATGGTCATTTGCAACCTGTGCCATGCCAAGATCAGCAGGGGTCTAACCACCACCAGCATGATCAGGCACGTGTAATCTAAGCACCTGACTCAGTGGGTCGAACTCTTAGGACCACGATTGGTGCCAGTGGATGACATCATTGCCTCTTCACCTGTGCTAGGTGCTTCCCAATCCCCTGTCCATGACACTAGTGCAGATACCTCCCGCACTGCACCTCTGCTTGCACCATCGTCAGGCACTGACAAAAACTTGTCCCAGCACAGTTTTCAGCTGTCCCTACCCCAGGCCTTGGAACGAAAAATAAAGTTCCCAGCGACCCACCCACAGGCCCAAATGCTAAACGGGCACATTTCCAGGCTGCTTGTCTTGGAAATGTTGCCATATAGGCGGGTAGACACAGAGGATTTCCGCTGACACATGGCATCAGCCGTCCCTTGGTACTTGGTCTCCAGCCGCCACTATTTCTGTGTGCAGAGCTTTTATGAGTGTAGGAGTACCACAACTACACCTTGTTAACAATATTTGAATGAGGCGCTACAGTTGGTGCCCTCAAGGGTGTTTGGATGACCCTGCTTGCAATTTTTGGCAGGCTTTGTATTTACTCATAAAGGCTATGCACTATCACTACATGACAATTTGAACATAATGTTCTAATACAGGGTGTATCTGAGTCCCTAGTCCATCTAATTTTTGGCAGTTCTTGCTTCCTTCATAAATTACACTGAATTTCCAATTTTTGTAATAAAAAAATAATAAAATGTAATAAAAATTGATAAATTAAATTTTGGTTTACTTAAATTATTTTTTTAAAATCTTTTTTAGATTTTGCCTTGTATACCAGTCACTATACAGAGAGAGTGGCCGTAAAAAAACGTCAAAATTGTTGTAGCGTCGGCTTCTCTGCCTCCTGCCCGGCAGGGACACCATTCCCCTCACTGCCGTGGTCCCGGTCCGGCGTCCTCCGGCTCCCTTGCTGCATCTGCCCGGGGTCTGCGCAGATCCCCAGGCACTGTACTTAGGGCACGCTCCCTCCCTCTTAAAGGGACTGTGTGTGCCGTCCTAAAAAGTCCCTGGCCAATGGCCGGAGGACTGCCCCTATATAAGGCACCTCCTCCAAAATGGAGGTGCCTGTGCAAAGTTGTAGTTTTGTGTTCTAACACTTCTCCAGACCTCAGGCTGGCGGGCTGCACTTGGACCTATCAGCCGTGTCCACTTGTCAGTCTGCCTGCATCACCTGTCTGCCTACCTGCATCACCTGTCTGCCTACCTGCCGTGCCTGTCTGTTTCGGCCATCAGTCCCGTGGGAGTCGTCTGCTCTCACACCAGGTCGGTCCTAGAGTGGCACCTGGTCCACGTTCCTGGTCCATCTTTGGACCGCGGAGTCTATTAAGCTGCCGTGTAGAAAGGGTCGGTCCCTGTAGGCACTTAGTTACGCCCCTCTGGTCCCTCCTTGTATCACAGCACAGAGGTTCCACCACCCGGACCCGTAACAATTGGTTTGTATATAAAAAATAGAAAACTTTATTAACATATCAAATAACAGGAAAAAGAGCAAAATGCAGAAGGAGGACACTACATGATTAAAGACAGAAAACGCTGCACATAACTGTGAAACATTTCATGTCATCAATCGTGCTTTAAGCCAATTGTGCGTGCGTGTGCGTTCGTGCGCACGCACGCACGCACGCACGCACGCACACACACACACACACACACACACACACACTGCTCAAAAAAACAAAGGGAACACTTAAACAGAATGTAACTCCCAAGTAAATCAAACTGTCCACTTAAGAAGCAACACCGATTGACAATCAATTTCACATGCTGTTGTGCAAGTGGAATAGACAATAGATGGAAATTATTGGCAATTATCAAGACACCCTCAATAAAGGAGTGGTTCTGCAAGTGGGGATCACAGACCACGTCTCTGTACCAATGCTTTCTGGCTGATGTTTTCGTCACTTTTGAATCGTGGTAGCATGAGACGGACTCTACAACCCACAGAAGTTGCTCAGGTAGTGCAGCTCATCCAGGATGGCACATCAATGCGAGCTGTGGCAAGAAGGTTTGCTGTGTCTGTCAGCGTAGTGTCCAGAGGCTGGAGGCGCTGCCAGGAGACAGTCCAGAACACCAGGAGACGTGGAGGGGGCCGTAGGAGGGCAACAATCCAGCAGCAGGACCTCTGCCTCCGCCTTTGTGCAAGGAGGAACAGGAGGAGCACTTCCAGAGCCCTGAAAAATGACCTCCAGCTGGCCACAAATGTGCATGTGTCTGCACAAACAGTTAGAAACCAATCCATGAGGGTGGTATGAGGGCCTGACATCCACAGATGGGGGTTGTGCTCACAGCCCAACACCGTGCAGGACGCTTGGCATTTGCCACAGAACACCAGGATTGGCAAAGTCACCACTGGCACCCTGTGCTCTTCACAGATGAAAGCAGGTTCACACTGAGCACATGTGACAGACGTGACAGAGTCTGGAGATGCTGTGGAGAGCGATCTGCTGCCTGCAACATCCTTCAGCATGACCGGTTTGGCCGTGGGTCAGTAATGGTGTGGGGTGGCATTTCTTTGGAGGGCCGCACAGTCCTCCATGTACTTGCCAGAGGTAGCCTGACTGCCATTAGGTACCGAATTGAGATCCTCAGACCCCTTGTGAGACCATATGCTGGTGCAGTTGGCCCTGGGTTCCTCCTAATGCAGGACAATGCCAGACCTCATGTGGCTGGAGTGTGTCAGCAGTTCCTGCAAGATGAAGGCATAGAAGCTATGGACTGGCCCGCCCGTTCCCCAGACCTGAATCCGATTGAGCACATCTGGGACATCATGTCTCGCTGCATCCACCAAAGTCACGTTGCACCACAGACTGTCCAGGAGTTGATGGATGCTTTAGTCCACGTCTGGGAAGAGATCCCACAGGAGACCATCCGCAACCTCATCAGGAGCATGCCCAAGCGTTGTAGGGAAGTCATACAGGCATGTGGAGGCCACACACAATACTGAGCCTCATTTTGACTTGTTTTAAGGACATTACATCAAAGTTGGATCAGCCTGTAGTGTGTTTTTCTACTTTAATTTTGGGGGTGACTCCATATCCAGACCTCCATTGGTTAATAAATTTGCCCCATGTGCTGACTTCTCCTGTCTGTGCTCTTCTTTGACCTGTCTACCTCATGTGCTATCCCCCTTGTCTGCTATCTCTCTCCTTCCTGTGCTGTGTTCTCCCCTCATGTGCTATCCTGTTTGAGCTCTCTCCCCCCTGTGCGCTTTCTCTCTCCCCCCTGTGCGCTTTCTCTCTCCCCCCTGTGCGCTTTCTCTCTACCCCATCTGCTGTCTTCTCCTCTCACGTGATCTCTTCTTTGACCTGTGTATTCTATGTGCTCTCCTCCTTGTCTGCTGTCTCTCTCCACACCTGTGCTGTCTTCTTCGCTCATGTGTTCTCACGTTTGAGCTGTCTCCCCGCGCAGTAAATCAGACCGCCGCCATCTTTGTGCAGGCAGATAGCAGCGGTTACATTAAAACTGCGCATGCGCTCCTCCAGTACAAAGATAGCAGCGGTCAGTGAATCATTCGGCTGATCCCAGCGGCAGCGTGTACGGCGTGTTCGCGACAGTGTTCTGCTGGTGGTACCGCGCAATAGGCTGGTGCCACCAGCGGTTTCCATATTGAGACACCCATGACTCAATATGGAAGGAACAGGTGGTTGCTACCCAGTCACAGTAATGCACGCTGCCACCCCAATTCGCGTTTCGGCACGAGCCTTCCTCAAGGGGTACTGATTGCAACACCTGCCTTCTATAAATAGGGTACCCGCACTCCACGTGACAAATGCCCACCGTAAAAAACACTCCCATTGCCAAAGTGCGCACCGCAAACAAAGATATCGGCGTCCACACATAGCTTATTGCGCATGACCGTAAATGACGTCTGCCACCACCAATTTTAGCTTCGTCCCTTTCTTGTGATCCATGACTTGTTGTTATGATGTCCTTACCATCTGGACATACATGCTTTTAGAACATTGTTTTATATTTTTATTTATATTTTTTTGTATTATGTGTATTCTCCGTTTTTTAGGCTATATTAAGAATTGCTACATTTGCCTGCTGTTGATGGTGGTCCAGTATACATGTGTGGGCTTTATGATGGTCCCCTCTCCTTATCTTGGACAAGCCTGTTGTGAATAAATATTCCAAGCCCCAGCTGTCCTATTATTATGGATATATATGCATCTGATCATACAATATAGTGTAATAATAATTGTGATATGACATCTTTTGTGAGACTATAATTTGGATCTTATTATACATAATTGCGTGTGACATTCTATGTGATCCAATAGTATCTTATGATCTGATATGGCTTTTGCTGGTATCATTTTATATGATCTATGATACTATCCCATTTAGGAATGATGTCTCTTCATATTAGGTGTAGTAGCTTTACTGTTGTGGGCATTTTTTTATGGATGGGTATTTATTTTCATATGTTCTTTCAATCCATTATCCCCTTACCAATATGCATGCATGTGCGCTGGGGTGTCGGGATACTGGTATGTGCGGCGGCTTTTGGCATCCTCCGTATTGCCTTCTGCAATGTGGATGCCGACGCCGTTGCATATCATGGTTATAGTGACTTGCCCCGCGTCACTTCCGGCATGTGCATAGTAAGATTGGGTAATGATGTTTTGTTACCCTCGATGGTAGCCTGTGCACCAGAAGACTGCGGAACAGTGCAGATACAAACGGGCCGGGAGGAAGCAAATTGCTCCTTATGTGAGCGTCGCATTGCGCATGCACTGGAAATGAGTTAGACCAGTGCACATCACAGGGCCCTGTGATGTGCAGGGGAGGGGGAGAACATGCTAAATAAACAGGTGGGGATTTCTGGGCTAACTAAAGAGATAGGTTGGGATTTCTTGGCGTCCGGGGGACGCCAAGCATGTGAAAATAGATTTTATCGAACTCCATTTCACTTGAAGCCGACCTCTACTATGGGCCATACAGGTATGTATAGATTTACTTTTCTATAACCTGTATGCCCATATTAGAGATCTCAAATCTCCCAGAGGGTGACAGATTCCCTTTAAAGAAATAAGGGAAAAATATATGATTTATTAAGAAGTATTGATTAAAAGATGGTTATCAGTTTAGGAGGGTGAAGCACCAGCACTGGCTCGGTAAAGGTAGGCAAGTTTCATGGTTTTGCACACATCTATGCACTCATTACAGTACATGTTTGAAACATAGGTAATTTAAAATCTGGGCATGTGGCAGATCATAGCTAGTCTGCAAAACTGTCCAATACCCCTACTTCTGTATATACCTAGGATATAGGCAACACCGCTTGTTTCTTCTATACCAGTTCCCCAGAGAGGAATATCCATTTCTCATTATGCCAAAGGGGGATATGTGCATAAATTCCAACTATCTTGAAGAGTTCCTCCATTGCTTTACATACCAATAATGAATGCCAATAGACTGGGGTCTCCAAAGATGGCCCTCTGCCTCCCACACCACAAAACAGAAGATTCAATGGATGCAAATATCCCTTGTTACGGTGATGTATGAGACGTGTCTGCACCCTCATTCCTTCTGATGTATGCCACCTAGTGTGATGAGCTAATTTGCTGAACAACTAGTTTAACCTTATGTCCAGAAATGCCATGCCCCCAGCTTTCCATGATGCTACACAATATCTAATGGATACTCTGTTGGCCTTTATTTTCACAAATAAGGCTATCCTGCTTTCCAATGTTTTCTACATATAGTGCTACACCTATAATGCAGAGTGCTGCAACACACAAAATATTTTGGGTAAAGGAATCCTTTTAATTAAACCTAATCTAGCTGCTGTTGCTAATGGGAGCTTACTCTATCCTTTAATTTTAGACTTATGGTTGAGAAAAAAGTGGTGGAACATTTAGCTGCGTTTATTTTGTCACAGATGAGGAAACCATGACCACCCAAATACATGATGGTTGATTCCCTCAATAATGATACCTACTGTATGTCACCAATCTAGAAGGAGCCATTATATCTATAGTTAACAATCTGGATTTGGACCAATTAATTTGGAGTCCAGACAGGGAACTGAAGTGATTTAGAAAGTCCATAATGTGGTCAAGTGATAAATCAGCATCTGCAAGGTATCATTTGCATATAAACTGACTTTCTTGCTCACTGGGGGTACATCAAAACCGAATACTGCAGGGTCCTGCCATAGATGTATTGGTAGGGGTTCTTTTCGCTAATGCAAATAAAATTAGAGATTAAAGGTAGCCCTGCCTGGTGCCACTTAGTAGCTGAAAGAGTTCTGAGGTCTACCTCTTCATTGTTACCTGGGAGTTAGGTTCAGTGTAGTGTACCCATGAAATAAAGGTGTTGTTCACGACAGTGTAGGAAAGACAGTGCAAAATGAAGGGATGAGGGGAAAGGGGGAGTGGAGACCTCCTAGGCTGATCTAATAACACCCTGTCTCCCCTACCGTCCCTATATTGGTTCCTCACCAGTCGCTGAACAGGAAACCTAAACCCTGCATCTCCCTAGAGCTAGGCCTGCATAGGGAAGGGGGGGGGGGGCGTGAGCACTGGTCAATCCCCACCAACCATTAAAGACATGAAGGGAGACAAACATAGGGGGAGGCAACTTAGCTTGAGCCGACTTCAGAGAGAGACAACACCAAACGTCCTCCAAGGACCAGAGAGGAAGTAAGCAGACTGCAGTAGCTCCAAGCCTTCACAAAGGCACATGTGATTATCACCGGTGCCTCCCTGTAGCAAACGGAAAGTATTTAAACACCCAGGCCAGGGTGTCAATCAGAGCAGGAGGGAGGTAGCTGCTGGGTCCTAGAGTAAGACAGATTTAAGAAGGTGTCTTTAATGCCAGACAAAGTGACCTTCTGCAACCAGCTGCAGAACTCATCTCTGCTACATCTGACACACCTGTGACAGGTGTCTCTTTACCCTAATCTGAAAGTGTACGGCACAAGAAACGCCACTCAATCGAGTTGAATGTTTTGGAGACATAACGAGTCAAAATTAGCCTGGACCCGATATGATAGTAAGTCGCTTTAGGGTTTGTAAAAAATTATGTGTGTCTTAAAGGTCATTGAGCAACCAGACATAAAGCCCGTTTTGTCGGGATGTATTAATGAACAAATTATTGAATTTACCCGACTAGCTAATATTTTGTTTAAAAATTTTATATCTGATTTTGTAGTAGGAAAACTGGCCAATAAGAATCAGAGTCTAAGGTTCATAAAATGCTGGCAGTGCTCATGCTTTACCGCTGCTTGATTCATCCCCTCTGGGGCTTCACTAAGCTCCTCTCCTCAAGCAACCCTATAGAGAAAGAATAGAGAGGTGATCAGGCATCCGACCGGCTTCTCCATTTTGCAACAAGGATAAAAGTGCCTCGTCGGGGATAAGAATTCCTTGTTTTGCTGGTTGACACAGGTTCCAACAGTTGGACTTCCACTGATAAGTAAGTTTTTCATTGTTTTAACTGGACAATCCTTTTAATAAAGTTTATGTTTTTGACAGATTACTGTTCCAGGACTTTACAAGCACAACGGATATCTTTAGAATTCAGAGTAGAAGATGGTGGCATAAAACAACATACATGTGAAGAGCAAGTCAAAGATCTATCATCTGAATGTTTTAAACCAATGCTAGCAAAGACTATTAAGCAAACTAAAAATCATAAAAAAGGTGATAAAGCGCAAACAGCCCACCCTGCAAACAAAAAATATTCATGTTCAGAATGCGGGAAATGTTATAAAGCTAAAAAACATCTTGTTACACATCAAAAGATTCATCAAAGGTTTAAGCAATTTTCATGTCCAGAATGTGGGAAATGTTTTAATCGGAATACACATCTGGTTATACATCAGAGAATTCACACAGGGGAGAAGCCATTTACATGTTCAGAATGTGGGAAAAGTTATAGAGAGAAAAAACATCTCGTTTCACATCAATACATCCATCAAGTATTTAAGCCTTTTTCATGTTCAGAATGTGGGAAATGTTTTAACCGGAAATCACATCTTGTTACACATCAGAGAACTCACACAGGGGAGAAGCCATATTCTTGCCCAGAATGTGACAAATGTTTTCATAAAAAATCATCTCTTACAAAACATCAGATAATTCACACGGAGAAAAAGGAATTTTCATGTTCAGAATGTGGGTTATGTTTTAGATACAATGACACACTCATTAGACATCAGAGAAGTCACACAGGTGAAAAGCCTTTTTCATGTTCAGAATGTGGGAAATGTTTTGGCACTAAATTCAATCTTGTTATGCATCAGAGAAATCATACAGGGGAGAAGCCATTTTCATGCTCTGAATGTGGGAAATTCTTTATAAAGAAGTCTATTCTTTTTACACATCAGAAAATTCATACAGGGGAGAAGCCTTTTTCATGTTCAGAATGTGGAAAATTGTTTAGAAGCAAGTCAATTCTGGTTACACATCAGAGAATTCACACAGGGGAGAAACCCTTTTCATGTTCAGAATGTGGAAAATTCTTTACAAGAAAGGCAAATTTGGTTGGACACCAGAGAATTCACACAGGGGAGAAACCATTTTCATGTTCAGAATGTGGGAAATGTTATAGAGATAAAAAACATCTTGTTTCACATCTAAACATTCATCAAATATTTAAGCCATTTTCATGTTTAGAATGTGACAAACGTTTTCATGAAAAATCATCTCTTACAAAACATCAGAAAATTCACACAAAGACCTTTTCATGTTCAGAATGTGGGTTATGTTTTAGACACAAAAGCGCTCTCATTGGGCATCAGAGAACTCACACAGGTGAAAAGCCTTTTTTATGTTCAGAATGTGGGAAATGTTTTACCGATAAATCCTCTCTTGTTGTGCATCAGATAAATCACACAGGGAAAAAACCATTTGCCTGTTTAGAATGTGGAAATTCTTTTCAGCGAAAATCAACACTTGTTATACATCAGAAAATTCACACCGGGGAGAATCCACAATCGTGTTCAGAATGTGGGAAATGTTTCCGCAATAATACTGATCTTGTTCTTCATCAGAAAATTCATACAGGGGAGAACCCTTTTTCATGTTCACAATGTGGAAAATTCTTTACAAGGAAGTCAAATCTGGTTATACATCAGAGATGTCACACAGGGGAGAAACCATATTCATGTTCAAAATGTGAGAAACGCTACAGCAGTACATCTGCTCTTATTAGCCATCAGAAAATTCATACAAGGGAGAAACCTTTTTTATGTTCAGAATGTGGAAAATTATTTGCAAGGAAGTCAACTCTGGTTACACATCAGAGACTTCACACAGGGGAGAAGCCAATTTAATCACGAGTAGGCGGGAATTATTTTATCCAGAAAACAAAGCTTGTCTGGCATAAAAAAACATGCATATAACTGATTGTCAGAATTAGGACTGGGGGGTTTGCAATACAAAGACAGGTTTGCACTTGGGGTTATTTAGTTTGGAAAAACGAAGGCTTAGGGGCAGGGCTGGCTCCAGGTTTTTGTGGGCCCCGGGCGAAAGAGTCTCAGTGGGCCCCTTTAACAGATATTATGATTCCAGATGCACCCCTTAAGTGTGTAAGCCCCCCAACAGTGAAATTCCACATGCAAGAGGAATGAAATGCAATATCACCCCCTTACATATGCAAGGCGCCAACATGCAACATAAAGGGTATGTGCACACGGTCAGTAAACGCTGCTGATTGGATGCAGCACACTTGCGCTGCGTGCAAACCACAGCATTCGACATTACACGCAAAGTGGATGGGATTTGAAGAAATCCCATGGCCACTATGCATCTCCAGGCACCTGCGGATCACCCGCGGACACGGACATGCGTCGTGTCTTTCCGTCAATTTCTCTTGCGGAGTCGCTAGTCTCCGCAAGTGAAATTAGATCACAAATCAAACATCAACAGGAAGTCAGGGCTGTGGCTGATTTCAGACTTCCTCTTCATGTTCAGTTTGTACAGGTGGGGACAGTGACGCCAGCGCTGACTGGGTGCCGGGGTCACGTGTCACAACAACCGCACTGGAGCCCAGAGCCTGCTCGTACCGACACCACTGAAACGGCATCAGAGCTGAGTATAGGCTTTTTTATTTTATCTGGGCCAAGCGTGGGGTATGAACAGGGGTTGTCCTAGCAGTGGACAATCCCTTCCCTGTGAAAGGACCCACAACATCCAGCACATGTATGCATCACTACCTTCTATGTGCCAGACCCTCAACATCACACCTTTAGTTATGTAAGCCCTCACAACCTGCAGAACTGTGCACATTCTGTGTGCAAGACCCACTACATGCAACCCTCATGTAGTAACCTGATCCACATTTTTATGCCCCCAAAACACAGTATCAGACCACTTACACTTTGTCCTATACATAAAAACTAAATACGTAATTGCTGTCTCCACACTGACCACTTATGCAGCTCCTCAGCCCTCCCAGGATCTGTAGTTAAGCATCACCTCATATACAGCAGCACCACGCTACTTCCTGGTATCGGTGGGCACTGATCTGGAGGAGGCGCTGCCCCTTCCAATCGCATCATCACCTCCCGGGAGCAACTCCATTATAGACACTCCCAGAGCGAGCAACGTTGTCCCAGACTGCTAGTGGGCCCCTCTGTTAGTCCAGGGCCCTGGCACTTGCCCGGGTGGTGACGCCGGCCCTGCTTAGGGGTGATCTTATTACTATGTACAAATATATGCGGGGACAGCACAAAGACCTTTCTACTGATCTTTTTACTCTGAGACGGGGACAAGGGGGCATCTTCTACGTCTGGAGGAAAGAAGGTTTATTCATAATCACAGACGCGGATTCTTTACTGTAAGAGCAGTGAGACTATGGAACTCTCTGTAGTTTTTGCATCGCCATATTTTGAGAGCTATAATTTTTCCATATTTTGGCCGACAGAGTCATGTGATTGGCTTGTTTTTTGCAGGATGAGTTGACGTTTTTATTGGTGCCATTTTCAGGCACGTGACATTTTTTGATCGCTTTCTATTACAGCTTTTAGGAGGCAGAATAAACAAAAACCAACAATTCAGGAATTGTTTTTTTTTTTTTTTTATTCTACTCCGCGTGTGGTAAAATTGATAAGGTAGCTTTATTCTTCGGGTCAGTACGTTTACAGCAGTACCACATTTATATCGTTTTTCTATGTTTTAGCGCTTTTACACAATAAAAGCTATTTTATAGAAAAAATTATTTTTTTGCATTGCTTTATTCTGAGAGCTATAACTTTTTGCTTTTTCGGATGATGGAGCTGTATGGCGGCTTGTTTCTTGCAGGACAAGATGACGTTTTCAGCGGTACCATTTTTATTTATATTCGTCTTTTTGATCGCGTGTTATTCCATTTTTTGTTTGGCAGTATGATGATAAAGCATTGATTTTTGCATCTTTTTTTTTTTTTTTTTTTAACCGTGTTCACTGAAGGGGTTAACTAGTGGGACAGTTTTATAGGTCAGGTCGTTACGGACGCGGCAATACCAAATATGTGTACTTTTATTGTTTTTTTTTTTCATAATATTTATTGATGGGTACATTATATTTTTATTTTTTGTGGATTTTTTTAAATTGTTTTTTTCACTTTCTGAGAGTTTTTTTTACTTTGTCCCACTCTGGGGACTTTCACTTCTTTTATTCTGATCGCCTGCATAGCATAGGGATGGAGCACCATCCCTGTGCCATGCAGGCAGTCAGCGCTGCACAGTGAGAAGATTGTTTGGTCATGCACTGCGCATGACCAAAAATCTTTCTGCTGTCTGGTGACCCGGATGTTGTCATGACGACATCGGGTCGTCATGGCAACACCCGGGAAGCCGCGGCAGACAGCGCTGGAGGCCGAAAGAGGAGGTGAGTATCCCGATCACCTCCCCTTAGCCACCGCAATGCTGCGATCGACTTCGATCGCAGCATTGTGGGGGTTAATGTGCCGGGAGCGGTGCGGTACCGCTCCCTGCACATTGTCACAGCTGACACCCGGTACTATCAGCCGACACCCGGCGGCGATCGCGCCCGCACAGCCTGTGTGCGCGCGCGATCTCGATTACATACTAATACGGGTCAGGCTCTTAAGTCCCAGGGCACAGACGCGTATTTGTACGTCATGGGCTTTAAAGGGGTTAAAAAAGACATAAGAGACTGCCTTGTGTGTCGTGGCTTTGCAGAGTTGGTCTCTATACCGTTGCTGATACTTTTAACACTTAATTCCCTAATTGCAGGATGAAAGCTCCAACTACAGTTTGTATGTTGGATGATCCGCTATTTAGTAGCAGCTGCATCTTCCCGGGACATCTCCTTACATCTTGAACACTTGGGTGAAGTATTTCTGAAGAATACTGTGCCTAAGGCTGCGTACCCACAATGTGGATTTAATGCATTTCTGCGGCTGCATTTTCACCGCGAATACGCATGTTAGGTTGTCTGCCATGTTTCCCAATGATAATCCGCATGTGCTATGCACATGCTGCGGAAATTTCCGTTGCGGATTATCATTGCGGAAAAATCCGCAGCACTACCATTAATTTTGCGGAATCGTGGCAAAATCGCCACCATTGACTTGCATTGAACCTCAAAACATACAAGCATGCATGTGGATGTTATGCAATTCAGTGCGTGGATGGTACCCTGGTGGCGCTGCTGGCTCTTCGGCTGCTGGCGGAGATGTAAAAGGACCTTCCATAACGTCATTTAGTCATGTGACAGGTCACGCGACCGCTGACGACGGCGGTTGCGTGACCTGTCACATGACTAAATGACGTCATGGAAGGTCGTTTTTAGAGCACCGTGAGCCGCCGGAGAAGGAGGGGGGCCATCGGAAGGTGAGTATAATGTTTTTTTTTTTTCTTTTTTTTTAATATTGATGCTACATTTGCAGCATCTTAACTTGGTCACACAACATAAATCCATGCCAGTTGCATGGATTTATATTGTGTGACCAAGTTGTCAAGCACTTTTCCAAGTGATGCTAAAAAAGCTTGGAAAAGCGCTTGATAACCCGCATGCAAAATCGTATGTTCAAAACGTTTCTACCTGGTAGAAAAAACGCATGTAAAATCCGCATGCGTTTTTTCTGCCAGGGAGATGCAGAAACGCTCCGCAGCATTTCTGCATCGTGGGCACTTAGCCTAACAGTGTGAGGTACCCCTTAACTCCACTACATGTGGTCTTCATATATAATATTCTTCATTGGTGAAGTGTGCTCCCTAAACTGCTCTGTATTCCCCACCATGTACTCTTGTGCTTCTCACTTTTGTGTGTAAAAGGGTTAACCCTTAGCACCGAGCTTGTGTGTTATTTTGCTACTTTCTATATCTTGTGCAGGGGAGGTAAGCGCAGGAGCCACTGGCGGACACACAGAAAAGGGCCCCTGTGCAAGAATAATATATGGACCCTTTGCAGCCCAACAGCTCATCATAATGCAAAATTGCACCTGATTTGGAGGTAGAAATTGGGCCCCTTACCTCTCGGGCCCCTATGCAGCCGTACAGGTTGCACCAATGATATTGTCTGCCCCTGGGTTAAGCCCCTCACATGTGCTCTCTTCTATGATCTCCCCCATGTGACATGTGGATCCATGCATGTGGAATGGGTGGGCAATACAATTTTTCCATTGCTTGAGTAACTGTTAATACCATAAAGCTTATTGTACCATGTATTATTAGGCTATGTTCATACTTCCATATTTTTGTTATGAGTGTTGTCTGTGTAAAAATAAAAAACTGACTTCATACAGACAGCTCTAGAACTAATGTTATGCTATTGGGCTGTTCAGATGAAACGTTTTTCACATGAATCGAATGTTCAAGTGAAAAAGATCGCAACGAACACTCATCCGCATTTGGATGAGACTGCAGAGTCAAGTCTATGGGCGCATATAAAAAAAATGGATCTCATATGGCTTAACAATATAGAATCTGATTTTTACGTATAGATTGAAATTAACATAGAAAACTGTATTTGGTTTTGTAAATTTAATTCACTGCTGATGTATCAAATGGTTGTCACACGGATGGCAATACAGATGAAAAATCTGTCGTTTTTTTGTGATGACTATTTTTTATATGCTCTTATGATTGTAGATTTACCAATATCAACTAATCAAAACCATATAGTTTATGTTTTTTTTTTAAACAATACAATGAATATTGTAGAGAATTAAGTTTAGTTGATTGGGTCCCAGTTTGTCTTGTGAACCCTTGGAAAAATAAATTGCCCACCCCTGGTTTGGAGCATTAAATGATGATTAAACATCTTTGCTTATCTGTGAGTTACGAGTGTCAAAATTATGTTTTAGGGTACAGATATTGCTCCAGATGCTGCTTAAAATTCACTTTTGGCTATAATGTTGCATAAACTCACACAGTTGTGAGTTCATGCATCCATTTCGCCTCCTGCTTGGCAATGCCTGTGTTAGGCTATTTAGAAGTGGTGGATTTCTAATATCACTATGTCATAGGGGATGAACACATTTTATACATCTACTATGGTCTTGTCTTGGTATTTGCATCTT
Organism: Phyllobates terribilis; assembly: GCF_046119375.1. Taxonomy (NCBI): domain Eukaryota; kingdom Metazoa; phylum Chordata; class Amphibia; order Anura; family Dendrobatidae; genus Phyllobates; species Phyllobates terribilis. The sequence goes on from NW_027362765.1 coordinate 49,496,043, forward strand.
TTGGACTAAAGTAATGAACCTTGTTTCGGACGTTATCCAATGTCCGCTACATCTTGAAATGCATTTTTGATAATATTAAACCCTACAAGGGCCTCTTCCTAGCACACAATAGAACAGCAATTATTTTGATACACTGCAGAGCCATGTTTGGATGTATTCTAATATGGTTAATACAATTATCCACTATGAAGTGTGACAAAGTCACTGACAAAGTACTGGAGAGAAGATGTGTAACATTAAGATTGTTAGCTCCTGTGATATAACCATAGAAAAAGTGTTCGAGCACACAAAGTATAAAAAGGGTTAATCGGCCATCTTAGTGCTAGGGTGATAAACACCTGTGGAACTCGGAGAGTAAAATCACAGCCTTTCAGAGCATTTGGTGTGGGGTGGGCCTGGAGATGAAAGGTCTGGTATTCATGTTAAGGAAAGCTAAAACCTTTGGTTGTTTTGTTCCTGAAGCTGGTGGTTACCCGTAGCAACAAGGACTGTGCCATACGTTATGTTTATGTTTTATTTTGCATTTTAGGCCAGGAAGGCTGTGTTTGTTTTTACTAAGATTGCTGTAGTTTATGCAGATGCTCTTAATAAACTCAGCAGAAGATTTAAAGAGACAGTGTTCCTCTGTACCTATGTGTGCAACCAAGTGAGTCGATCTACCACAGAAGATGTATCACAAATATCAAAATTTATTGAGAGAATGTAACAAAAACGGGCAAAAGGCAAACATCAAATATATAAAAATAGTCTACAGTAGCAAAGACACAGGTATTTTGTAGTGAATGGGCCACAAAAATATACCGGGCAGGAGTGATGCTACTTCTTTAAGCTATAGAAAAACCAAAGACAAGAAAAATACCCAAATAACTGGAAGTAAATGGATAGATCGCACAGTGCAGAAATAATAATAAATAATAAAGGGTATTTAGTTAACATAATTTTGATCAAAATAATGTAAAAGCCATCCCACCTCGTCACGGCAACCCTTATGGGACAGTCCTAACTCTAATATTAAAAACCTTACCATTTGTCAAGTGACATAAATATGGACAAGGGCAGAGAGACTGGATCCCTAGTATAAGCATAGACCCGAGGCAGGATAAGCGGCCCAGCCCAGACAAAGGGCGGCCACACCCTTTTATATGCACTAAAGCACACTGAACTACAAAGAAACCTGGAGGTCTGAACTGAAACGTAAAATGATGTGCATGCAAAATGTAAATGCATGTTCACACAAGGCCATTAGACAGAGAAAAACCAAAGACCAGAAAAATACCCAAATAACTGAAAGTAAATGGATAGATCGCACAGTGCAAAAATAATAAATAATAAAGGGTATTTAGTTAACATAATTTTGATCAAAATAATGTAAAAGCTATCCCGCCACGTCACGGCAACCCTTTAAGTTATAGGTAGAATAATATCAATATTACAATATGGAAAACAAAAACAGTAGGAGCGCCAATGGTGAAGAGCCTGAGGTTTGGGGGGGGGGAAATGAAGGGGGAGATGTTGTGACCACTCACCTGGTCCTGTTGTGCAAAGGAGCCCCGCACAACAAGGGAAAACGCTTCCAGGTGGGAGTCTGTAAGATGATCACAACTTAGCAGGAACTGTTTTAGGGAACTTCTGTCTGCTTCAGCGGTCACATGACCAGGACCGTGTGACCGAAGTGGGCATTCCACAATGACATCACGGTAGGTCCTGTAGTAGGCTAGTTGTAAACAGAGCAGCTTCCACCGCTCTCCACAAGGGAGATTAGCAATCAAGAAAGAAGGAATTCTGCGGTGTTAGGGAAGCGCTAGAACAACTAGACAGTGGATTAGGTTATAACACACAAACCTTTTATTGTTTAGTACGCTCTCTAACGCCACGACGCGTTTCGATAGCAGACGCTATCTTCCTCAGGTAGATTAGAGAGCAAATGAAAGAGCAACCATTATATAGGGTAGGTGCACCAATCAAAGGACACTAACAATAATGACAACACAGGAAATACAAAACAGGAAGTTAAAAAAAAAAAAAAGGTAAGTAAAAGAAATGAATATCATATAAATATGAATATAAATACTACATTAGATCAGCAGGTTAAAAGAGAGGATAAAAGATGCCACGGTATACCCAATAATGTCATGATGTACTAAAAGCAGGGATTATGAATAAAATATAAAATTAATAAAATAAAAAATGAAATAAAAACTAGTAATGCATGAATAAGAACCAAGAGAGAAATAGGGTTAATAAATCGCATTCTCAATTGTTAAATTAAGGCCCTCAGGGGACAGAGTGCCCAATCTAAAAATCCAATAACTCTCACGATTAATTAAACGACCCAAGCGGTCAGTCGTGGTTTCAGCAATCTGATCAATAATTTTAAGCCTTAAGTCAGTAGGATCCTTATTATGCGCCACAGAAAAATGTTTAGAAACGCTATGTAGAAGGAAACCACTACGAATATTAGACCTATGCTTATTCATCCGTGCATGCATGGCCTGTATACAGGACTCTTGAGATAATGCTCTACATTTCTGAAAGGCATCACTCAGTAATTTCCGTGGATATCCTTTTTGCCTGAACCGTTTGTTGAGGATTTTGGCCTCCAGGGCAAAATCAGAATTATTAGTGCAGTTTTTTCTGATCCTCCAGTATTGGCCATATGGTACGTTTCTGACCCATCTAGGGAGGTGTCCACTGTCAAAGCAAAGGTAGCTGTTAACATCAACCTGTTTAAAATGGGTAGACGTGGACAACCTCCCCGACAGGTCAACCCGCACCAAAAGGTCCAAATAATGGAGGGCTGTTTCTGACACAGTTGCTGTAAAGGTAAGACCCCATGTATTCAAATTTAATTCTTCCACAAACATAGATGCCTCCTCTTTAGTCCCTGACCACAAAAAGAAGAGATCATCAATGAAACGCTTGTAGAGGAGAACATGTCCAGCTGCAGAGGGGGACTGCGTGATGAAGACAGACTCAAACACCCCCATAAACAAGTTAGCGTAACTGGGGGCGAATCTCGTCCCCATCGCGCAGCCCCTCAACTTCTTGTAAACAGATGTCCCAAAAGTAAAAACATTATTGTTCAAAATGAATAGGATCCCCATCTTAAGAAATTCCTTCTGGTCCTCCAAGAGAGTATCATCCAAGGACAGAAAATGATCTACCGCAGATATGCCTAGCTCGTGAGGAATATTGGAATAAAGAGCTGTGACGTCTAAAGTCATCAGCAAACAACCTGGCACTGAAGGAACATCCCTAAGGTGTCTGATCAATTGGGATGAGTCCTTCAGATAGGACGCTAACTTAAGAACAAACTTTTGCAAAAAAGGTCTATATAATGTGCCAGCTTGTTTGCTGATGACTTTAGACGTCACAGCTCTTTATTCCAATATTCCTCACGAGCTAGGCATATCTGCGGTAGATCATTTTCTGTCCTTGGATGATACTCTCTTGGAGGACCAGAAGGAATTTCTTAAGATGGGGATCCTATTCATTTTGAACAATAATGTTTTTACTTTTGGGACATCTGTTTACAAGCAGTTGAGGGGCTGCGCGATGGGGACGAGATTCGCCCCCAGTTACGCTAACTTGTTTATGGGGGTGTTTGAGTCTGTCTTCATCACGCAGTCCCCCTCTGCAGCTGGACATGTTCTCCTCTACAAGCGTTTCATTGATGATCTCTTCTTTTTGTGGTCAGGGACTAAAGAGGAGGCATCTGTTTGTGGAAGAATTAAATTTGAATACATGGGGTCTTACCTTTACAGCAACTGTGTCAGAAACAGCCCTCCATTATTTGGACCTTTTGGTGCGGGTTGACCCGTCGGGGAGGTTGTCCACGTCTACCCATTTTAAACAGGTTGATGTTAACAGCTACCTTTGCTTTGACAGTGGACACCTCCCTAGATGGGTCAGAAACGTACCATATGGCCAATACTGGAGGATCAGAAAAAACTGCACTAATAATTCTGATTTTGCCCTGGAGGCCAAAATCCTCAACAAACGGTTCAGGCAAAAAGGATATCCACGGAAATTACTGAGTGATGCCTTTCAGAAATGTAGAGCATTATCTCAAGAGTCCTGTATACAGGCCATGCATGCACGGATGAATAAGCAAAGGTCTAATATTCGTAGTGGTTTCCTTCTACATAGCGTTTCTAAACATTTTTCTGTGGCGCATAATAAGGATCCTACTGACTTAAGGCTTAAAATTATTGATCAGATTGCTGAAACCACGACTGACCGCTTGGGTCGTTTAATTAATCGTGAGAGTTATTGGATTTTTAGATTGGGCACTCTGTCCCCTGAGGGCCTTAATTTAACAATTGAGAATGCGACTTATTAACCCTATTTCTCTCTTGGTTCTTATTCATGCATTACTAGTTTTTATTTCATTTTTTATTTTTTTTAGTAATTTTATATTTTATTCATAATCCCTGCTTTTAGTACATCATGACATTATTGGGTATACTGTGGCATCTTTTATCCTCTCTTTTAACCTGCTGATCTAATGTAGTATTTATATTCATATTTATATGATATTCATTTCTTTTACTTCCTTTTTTTTTTAGCTTCCTGTTTTGTATTTCCTGTGTTGTCATAATTGTTAGCGTCCTTTGATTGGTGCACCTACCCTATATAATGGTTGCTCTTTCATTTGCTCTCTAATCTACCTGAGGAAGATAGCGTCTGCTATCGAAACGCGTCGTGGCGTTAGAGAGCGTACTAAACAATAAAAGGTTTGTGTGTTATAACCTAATCCACTGTCTAGTTGTTCTAGCGCTTCACAAACACCGCAGGATTCCTTCTTTCTCAATATTACAATATGTCACGATCCTCATTTGAAAACATGGATGAAGAAGCTATCACATAATTGATATCAACATGATATGCATCCCCTATGCATAAGTCAGTTATACTATAAAAAAAAATGCAAATGCAGAAAGTATTTGATCCTACATCACATGTATTAACCCTATATGAAAGACGATGATCAAGCTCCACAGACTCCAATAGTAAAAACAAATGTCTTTTATTTAGAATTTTTTAAAAATATCAAGATGGCGATAATGTAACTCCAGCTGGTAGAAGAACCATACTAAAAGGAAAACACAGGGGCACCAAGGAGGGGTGCGCTACCAGACGCGTTTCGAGCGACGACCACTCTTAAACTTGGTATGAATAAACCAAGTTTAAGAGCGGTCGTCGCTGGAAATGCATCTGGTAGCGCACCCCTCCTTGGTGCCCCTGTGTTTCCCTTTTAGTATTGTTCTTCTACCAGCTGGAGTTACATTATCGCCATCTTGATATTTTTAAAAAATTCTAAATAAAAGACATTTGTTTTTACTATTGGAGTTTGTGGAGCTGGATCATCGTCTTTTCTATTACCTGTCTACTGAGCGCAAGCAGCAGCGCTGAGCACGGATCCAGGAGACACCCAGCTGGTTCATGGAGGTGAGCTGTTTTTTTTTTTTTTCTTTTCCCTTTCCATTAACCCTATATATCGTCTGAGAGCTACTCAGTGTTGCAAGGTGAAAAGTACAAGCCACATGTATAAAGCCATAAGAGTTGTATTACAGAGTCTAATCCCATACTTTATGCACTTGCACTTTTTATAGTATAATTGACTTCTATATAGGGGATATACACTGTGTTCCAAATTATTATGCAAATAATATTTTCTCAAATTTTCCCAAATTACCTATATGAATTGCAGTCATTGTAATTTTCCAGTCAAATAACTATTAGAGTACAATTGAAAGGTTTTTGTACAAACTGCCTATGATAACAGTATATTTTTAAAAAACTCAAACTGCTCTCAAAATGCATGTTCCAAATTATTATGCACAGCAGAGTTTTCAACCTTTTCATTTTAATAAAGAACAAAAAAATGGTCATTTTTGAAATTATAAGCATTAGCAGGTTATTACAAACTGAAATCAAACAGTTTTCAACTCGAAACTTTATTCTAGGTGATGTTACATTTGCACATAGGACCCCTTGTTTGAAAGGAGCTTCTGAACTCTCTCGTCCATTGAATTTGTCAGGTTTTGGATGGTTTCTGCTTCAATTGTTTTCCTGAAAATCACATTGTCTGATTTGGAAAGAAATCTTTTTCAAATTTTGGTGGAAAATAAGTATTTGGTCAATTAAGAAACAACCAAGATTTCTGGCTCTCACAGACCTGTAACTTCTTCTTTAAGAGGCTCCTCTATCCTCCACTCATTACCTGTAGTACTGACACCTGTTTGAACTTGTTATCAGTATAAAAGACACCTGTCCGCAACCTCAAATAGTCACACTCCAAACTCTACTATGGTGAAGACCAAAGAGCTGTTGAAGGACACCAGAAACAAAATTGTAGCCCTGCGCCAGGCTGGGAATACTGAATCTGCAATAGGCAAGCAGCTTGGTGTGAAGAAATCAACTGTGGGAGCAATAATTAGAAAATGGAAGACATACAAGACCACTGATAATCTCCCTCGATCTGGGGCTCCACACAAAATCTCACCCCGTGGGGTCAAAATGATCTCAAGAACGGTGAGCAAAAATCCCAGAACCACACGGGGGGACCTAGTGAATGACCTGCAGAAAGCTGGGACCAACGTTGCACAGGCTACCATCAGTAACACACTACGCCGCCAGGGACTCAGATCCTGAAGTAACATAGTAACATAGTTTTTAAGGTTGAAGGAAGACTAAGTCCATCTAGTTCAACCCATAGCCTACCATGTTGATTCAGAGGAAGGCAAAAAAAAAACGTGGCAAACACTAAGCTCCACATTGAGGAAAAAAATTCCTTCCCGACTCCATATGACAATCAGACTAGTTCCCTGGATCAACAGTGCCAGACGTGTCCCCCTGCTTAAGCCATTACATGTCCGGGCCCGTCTGAAGGTTGCTAGAGAGCATTTGGATGATTCAGAAGAGTATTGGGAGAATGTCATATGGTCATATGAAACCAAAGTAGAACTGTTTGGTTGAAACACAACTTGTCGTGTTTGGAGGAGAAAGAATGCTGAGTTGCATCCAAAAAACACCATACCTACTGTGAAGCATAGGGGTGGCAACACCATGCTTTGGGGCTGTTTCTCTGCCAAGGGACCAGGACGATTCATCCATGTACATGAAAGAATGAATGGGGCCATGTATCATGAGATTTTGAGTGCAAACCTCCTTCCATCAGCAAGGGCATTGAAGATGAAACGTGGCTGGGTCTTTCAGCATGACAATGATCCCAAGCACACCGCCAGGGCAACGTAGGAGTGACTTCGTAAGATGCATTTCAAGGTCCTGAAGTGGCCTAGCCAGTCTCCAGATCTAAACCCTATAGAAAACCTTTGGAGGAAGTTGAAAGTCTGTGTTGCCCAGCGACAGCCCCAAAACATCACTGCTCTAGAGGAGATCTGAATGGAGGAATGGGCCAATATACCAGCAACAGCGTGTGCCAACCTTGTGAAGACTTACAGAAAACGTTTGACCCCTGTCAATGCCAACAAAGGATATATAACAAATTATTGAGATGAACTTTTGTAATTGACCAAATACTTATTTTCAACCAAAATGTGAAAAAAAATTCTTTCCAAATCAGACAATGTGATTTTCAGGATTTGTTTTCTCATTTTGTCTCTCATAGTTGAGGTCTACCTATGATGTCAATTACAGGCCTCTCATCTTTTTAAGTGGGAGAACTTGTACAATTGGTGGCTGACTAAATACTTTGTTTTCCCCACTGTATCTTTATGGACTATGACTCTGTGTCTCTTGTAGGAATTAGTTATTAATGATTGTCCTAGGGTATTGCCAGTTTCAGCCTGAATTTTTGGGCATCTGGCTGGTTTAATATACTTGTATATATTTTATATATGTTTTGGATAATACTGACTCTAATTATCCTCTACGAATAGATTGCTTTCAAATACAGTACAGACCAAAAGTTTGGACACACCTCATTTAAAGATTTTTCTGTATTTTCATGACTATGTACATTCACACTGAAGGCATCAAAACTATGAATTAACACGTGGAATTATATACTTAACAAAAAAGTGTGATACAACTGAAAATATGTCTTATATTTTAGGTTCTTCAAAGTAGCCTTTTGCTTTGATGACTGCTTTGCTCTTGGCATTCTCACAATATGCCTTGCATTTATAGGTGAAAAAAAAGGAAATTTGGCAAAAATGTTGAAAATGTCGCAATTTTCAAAATTTGAATTTTCATGCCCTTAAATCCGAGAGATATGTCACACCAAATAGTTAATAAAGAACATTTCCCACGTGTCTACTTTACATCAGCACAATTTTGGAACCAAATTTTTTTTTTGTTAGTAAGTTTATAAGGGTAAAAGTTGTCCAGCTATCTCATTTTTCCAACAAAGTTTACAAAACCATTTTTTTAGGGACCATGTCACATTTGAAGTGACTTTGAGGGGCTTTTCTGACAGAAAATACCTAAAATTAACACCATTCTAAAACCTGCTCAAAACCACATTCAAAAAGTTTATTAACCCTTCAGGTTCTTCACAGGAATTTTTAGAATATGGAAGAAAAATATGAACATTTAACTTTTTTCACAAAAATGTTACTTTTAGACCCAATTTTTTTATTTTCGCAACAGTAACAGGAAAAAATGGACCCCAAAATTTGTTGTGCAATTTCTCCTGAGCATGCCGATACCTCACGTGGGGGGAAACCACTTTTTGGGCACATGGCAGGGCTCGGAAGGGAATGAGCTCCATTTGACTTTTTGAATGTAAAATTTGCTTGAATAATTAGCGGATGACATGTCGCGTTTGGGGAGCCCCTGATGTGCCTAAACAGTGGAAATCCCCCACAACTGACCCCAACTTCTCTAGATGTGTGGTTAGCACCCTGAACCCCCATGTGCTTCACAGAAATGTATAACGTAGAGCCGTGAAAATAAAAAAAATCTAACTTTTTCCACAAAAATGATCTTTAGCCCCATTTTTTTTATTTTCACAAGGGTAATAGGAGAAAAATGGACCCCAAAAACTGTTCTGCAATTTCTCCTGATTACGCTGATACCCCATATGTGGGGAAAATACACTGTTTGGACACACGGCAAGGTTCAGAAGTGAAGGAGCACTGTGTGACTTTTTGAATGCAAAATTGGCTGTAATCGTGAGCGGACGCCATGTCATGTTTGGAGAACCCCTGATGTGCCTAAACAGTGGAAACCCCCCAAAAGTGACCCCATTTTGGAAACTACACCCCTCAAGGATTTTATCAAGGGGTATAGTGAACATTTTGAACCCAGAGTTTCGACGCAGAATTTGATAACATTAGGTCATCATATTGAATAAGTTGTCATTAGTCTTGAGCGCAAATGCTCTTACTTGAGTTTGCATCGGGTAGTCGGGTATGCACCAAGTATTGTGGGTGCTCGAGTGACATGCTCGAGTCTCCACCCCACATGTTTCACGGTTGTTAGACACCCCAAAAAAAACATGTGGGGATTGCTTGTGCATGGCAGGCAATCCCCGCAAGTTTTTTTTTGGCTGTATAGCAGCCGCGAAACATATGGGGCGGAGACTCGAGCATGTCACTCAAGCACCCGTGATACTCGGTTCATACCCCATGCAAGCACTTGCACTCAACCCTAGTCGCCATATCATCATTTTTTTTCTTTACTTTTTTTTAAATCTTAACCCCAACACAACCCTAACCCCAACCCAGCACAACCCTAACCCTAGTTTAACTCTAACTCTAGCACAACTGTGACAAATGGCACCAGAGAGATCCTGCAGAATCTCACCGCTGCTACCACATGTGAAGAATGGCACCAGAGAGATCCCGCAGAATCCCACCGCTGCCACCACATGTGAAGGATCCCCACTTCGCCACCCGCCTGACGTCACTATTACGTCAGACGGATCACATGATACGAATCCGCACTTTGCCTTAACGTGGTGTTCTGCACCCCCTTGGGGACACGTAAGGTCAGATTGGTACAGTTCTACACAGACACCCCCTGTCCACACGGGTACAGGAAGGCACTGGGAGTGCTGAGAGGCCCCTTCACTAGCCACAGTGAAACAGAACCTTATCAGCCCGGTAGAGCTGCCACCAGTTTCTATTAGATATAACGGGAATTATATTGGGCCAGAAACCAGCCCCGGTAGCGTGTTCGTTGGACCGAACAATGGGCGTGAGGATTCGTGGATCGAGATAAAAGAGCAGCCCAAGGTTAAATTCTATATTTAATCACCTTAAGGGCACACTAGACAATACACTATATACATAGGGGTTATACATATATAATGGTCAGAGATGCAAACACAATAGTAGTGGTACAAAAGATATAAGCAGATATTAAAAGTCCGTTACTAGTCAGATGGAATTCCTGGCTTGCAGGGGAGGGGCTGCCACATGGGAGGCTTGTGGGTCCCTCTCTCTTTTCAGTGACTATCATGGGTGTGTCAGAAGTGACAGACAGTCGCCCTGCAGTTGATTGCAGGAGATCTCTATATTTTAACATTACAGACATCTTATTAGAGGCTGTCTCGAGGACCTAGCAGCTACCTCCCTCTGGCTAATTATCTCCCTGGCCTGGTTGTATAAATACCTGGTGTGTTCTAAAGGGAGGTGCCAGCGATATTCATTACTACTTGTGAAGGCTTTAGCAAGAGCAGTACCCTCTGGAGCTTGAGGACGTATGCTCATTTGTCTGGAGTCATCTAAAGCTAAGCTATTTCCCCTTGTTTTCCTTCCTTGTCTATAATGTTTAGTGGAGATCGACTAGTGCTCATCTCCTCCCTTCCCTAGCCTCAGCCAAACACCAGGGAAACACAGGGCGAGGTATGTGTGCGGCGATTGGTTAAGAGCCAATACAGGGACGTTAGGGGACATAGGGCGACGCTAGATCAACCTAGGAGGTCTCCACTCCCCCCCCCTTTCCCTAGTGTCTGGACTCCCTTTCCCTCTTCCCTTTGTCTTTTTCACACGATGTATCGTCGCGACCTCCCAGAGAAAAAACACTGAGCTAGGGCTGCAGTAGCTTTTAACCTCTGGGTCACTCCCCCTCCTGACCCCTGGGCTGGACCTAAATCTCCACCTTTGGCCTCCCTGGTCGGGCCCCTGCTACGCTTGGAGACTAAACACAGTGGTCCTAGTGGTTTCCAAAGGCTGTGCTGGGTATCTTCCCGTCCCTACGCTCTAGACTGGACTGGAAGCCAGGGTGACATTCCCCATTCTCTTGGAATCTCGAAAATCTAGGTTATGAAAACTAGGACATACAGTATTCCCATAACTCGGTATTGAATTATAATTGTCTGACAAAAAGGGAACGACGCATGGCTTGGAACTCCAAGGGGTCTTTCTGTTGGAGCTTAGCTGGTGGGGGTGTAACTCCTTGGCTTGGAGCTGCTAAGTGAGATATCCGTCACTCACTGTCATTTCTCCCCCTCCCTTCTTCCTAGCTGCAGAAGTGTCCAGTTACGACTGTACACTGTAGACCTTTATAATTTCCTGCCAAATAGGATACAATGATTGACTGACATGGGATTATATCTCCAATATTCTTCACAACAACCCTAGCACAACCCTTTATTTTTTACGCTGTTCCTCGTGCGGTATAAGTGATTAGATGACGTTATTCTTCTGGTCGGTGCGATTACAGCGATACCAGATTCACATCGGGTTTTAAAAAGACGCTTTATTTTGCAAAGACTAGTTTTTGCAATCATTTTTACATATTTCACCCGACAGAGTCATGTAAGGGCTTTTATTTTTGCAAGACAAGTTGACGTTTTTATTGGTACCATTGTCGGGCATGTCACATTTTTTTTATCTCTTTCTTTTCCGATTTTTGGGAGGCAGAATAAACAAAAACCAACAATTCAAGAATTGGTTTTTTTTTATGCCGTTCCGCGTGTGGTCAAATTGATAAGTCAGCGTTATTCTTTGGGTCAGTACTTTTACTGCGATACCACATTTATATATTTTTTTATGTTTGCCACTTTTACACAATAAAAACTATTTTATAGATAAAAGGATTTTTTTTGCATCGCTTTATTCTGAGAGCTATAACTTTTATTTTTTCTGTTGATGGAGCTGTATGGCGGCTTGTTTTTTGCGGGACAAGATGACGTTTTCAGCTGTATCATTTTTATTTACATTCGTTTTTTTGATTGCGTTTTGTTCCATTTTTTGTTTGGCAGTATGATAAAGTTTTTTGCTTAGTTTTTTTTTTTTACGGTGTTGACTAAACGGGTTAACTAGTGGGATAGTTTTATCGGTCAGATCATGCCAAACACGACGATACCAAATATGTGTACTTTTATTGTTTTTTTGTTTTTTTTCATAATAATAATATTTATCTATGGGTACAGTATTTTTCTTTTTTTTTTCTTTTAAATATTTTTACTTTTTTTTCTCTTTTTTTTTTCTTTTTTAAAACCGTCTTTATTGAGTAAAAATCAGAGTATGCATATAATGTTAATATCTCTGAAGATAGGAAAAACAATTATGCACTACTTATAACAGATGACGGCATTTTATAACTATAACCTTTTTCCCCTTCCCGGGCACATACCCATGACTTTGTATAACAATATCAATCAAGTCTAACAGGTATTTTGCCGGCCAGTTGCTCTCTCATGTACCAATTAGTGAACTGGCGTGTAGATGATGTCTGAGTATTAATAAAAGAAGACCATGTAAGAAAAAAACGTTCAGTGTCTTTGTATTTATTGAGTATGGCCTCTATCCAGTCCATTTTGAACAGATAGGTTACTTTTGTAGTAAGTAAACTTAAAGAAGGTGCTGCATCCTGTGCCCATGAATGGAGAATACTTTTGCGTGTGGCTGCCGCCCATATGAACAAATGCGGCGTTGCTGAACAGAAAGCCTCACCAACTGATCCTGTGTGAGAATGTTAAATATGGCCCACTCCGGGAATAGAGAAATAGATATAACAAAAGTGTTAATGAGATGACGCAAAAGTATATCCCACACCTCTTATTTTTGGACAGTCCAAGAAGCAGTGAAAAATATCAGCTGGAGAGTGTAAGCATTTAGGGCAGGGATAGTCCCCTGAGGGTGACATTTTAGACTTAACCTCTAGGGAGATATATGCTCTATGAAATATCATGAGAGATATGGTTGTGTAACTATCATACGGTAGTATAGAGTTAATACGTAGTGTGGCTTTCAAAAGGTCATTTACCCGACAATCCGTTAATTGAGAAACCCATGTCCCTGGGTCTGGTGAAGAGTCCGACCACTGTATGGAAGTTTTCAATGACTTGTATATAAAGCTCAAGGAATAAGTCCCCATTTGGGATTTGATGGAAATTAAGTTTAGAGGGTGTGTTCTAACATCTTCCGGTATGTCTCGCAATATCGAGCTTATATACTGTCTAATTTGAGTGATAGTGAAGTTGTCATTTGCAAGAATTGGGTATTTGAGGACCATGTCATCCACGGTAAGAGGATATTTATTATTTGTTAACATGTCTCGAACCAGTCTGCATCCATTATTCTCAAGCACATGATAGTCGGGAGGTGGCCTGCCTTGTACAAAAGAGGGGCTGCCTTGAAAGGGGAGGAACACCGAGATGTGATGGTCAAGTCCACTAATTCATTTGGTATAACGCCATCCCAAGATTACCGACCACAGTAGGGGATTATCTCTAACCTCCACTGGGACCTCAGCTTGTCGTAAATGGAGCAGAGCTGGAAGGCTAAAGGGTCTAAACATGACCTCATCTATTGGGGTATTTGTGAAGCAAGTGGAGGCATAGATCCAGTCAAAGGAATGGCGGAAAGCAGCTGCTATACTGTAAAGGCGTAAATTGGGGAGATTAAGGCCACCTAAAAATTTAGTTTGCTGTAGCTTAAAAATACTAATCCTAGAGCCCCCCTCTGAGCCCCAAATAAATTGATGGAAGGCTCATGTCAAAAGCCTATCATCAGCTTTGGATAATAGAAGCGGCAGTGTCTGTAAGAGGAAGAGTATTTTAGGAAAAGAGATCATTTTAATTAGGTGGGCTTTACCCGCAAAGGATAGTGTAAGGGGTTTCTAGTACTGCATTTCCTGTATAATCACCGAAATAAGAGGCTGGACATTTAGTTTATAGATATCATGAGGATTTGAGGGTAGGTCAACACCAAGATAACGTAAAGAATTTCTCTTCTACTGAAAGGGGAAAGGGAACGGCCACCGTTTCTGAGCACTTTTAAATATGACTAAAGCATGAGATTTGTTAAAATTTATACTAAATCCCGAGACTGCTCCAAAATTCGTTAAAAGCATCCATTATAGAGGAAATGGATTCCTTAGGATTAGATATCATGAGTAAAATATCATCATCAAATGCCAATGTTTTAAGTGTATAGTGACTGATCCCAATACCCCTAAAGGAAGGGATCATCTCCAGGTATCTCAATAAGGGGTCAAGGGCAATATTAAATAACAAAGGTGACAGAAGACAACCCTGCCTTGTCCCCCTGAAGATGGAAAAAGGGGTTGAGTGGATACCATTAAGCCAAATCGAAGACTGGGGGTTGGTGTAAATTGTACGTATAAAGTTAAAAAAGGTAAAGCCAAACAGTCTATACTTAAGAGTTCTAATAAGATGAGACCAGGATACTCGGTCAAAAGCTTTATCAGCCTCAAGGCTGACCAGTATATTTTGCTTGGCCTTAGTCTGATAACTATGTGTAATGGCCGCCAATGCCATCCAAATATTATAAGTGATAGACCAACCATGAACAAAACGTGTTTGAGATAAGGTGAGAATATCAGGAAGTATAGACTGCAGTCTATTAGCCATGGTTTTGGTGAGTAGTTTAAAATCAACATTTAAAAGGGAAATCAGGCGGTACAAGGCAGGGAGAAGCGGATCTTTTCCTGGCTTTAGTAATAAAGACAGGCCTCATTAAATCGATCAGGCAAAGAACCCGAGTCAATAATGTGATTAAAAATAGAAGTAATTAAAGGTTGCAACAGTTTATAAAACTCTGCCAAGAACCCATCCGGGCCAGGGGCTTTATGCAGCTTTGAGGATTTGATGACTGATGCAACCTCCTCAGGAGAAATCGGCTGATTTAGAATCTCCCGCTGAGAATCGGAAAGCCTTGGCGGACAAGCCTTATGCAAAAATGTATATCCATCCTCCTGAGAGTCTAAAGATGGGCCATAAAGATCTGCGTAAAAATCTCTAACAACCGCACAAATTTGAGTTGGGTCACGAGTGATAGAGCCATCGGGTAAGGAAATATTAGGGACTCTAGTAGCCGCTTTGAATGGCTTTGTTAGAGATGCCAAGAGACGGCCTGGTTTATTACCCCAGCGGAAATAGCGATTACATTGATGAGCTAATTGGTTGTGTGCTTGTTCATGTAATAGGGTATTTAGATTTTGTTTAGCTGTAAGGTAAGACTCTCTGGAGGAGGGAGTGTTGTGTAATTTAAAGTCTCTGTATAACCGAGTAAGCTGGTCTAGATGAGGCCGCAAGGAGGACAACAATTTATTTTTTTTCCTGAGACACATAGGAAATAACATGTCCCCTAAGCACTGTTTTAGCAGCGGCCCAAAATAAATTGATATCATCCAGGTGTTCCAAATTATCCTCCATGGAAGTCTCCCACCAGCCAGTCATGTAGCATTTGAAATTATCTGAAGTGTAAAGATAGGAGGGGAAGCGCCAGCGAAAAGATACAGATCTACTAGTGGGGAGTTCCAAAATAAGTAAAGGCCCCGTCACACTAAGCGATGCAGCAGCGATCCTGACAACGATATGACCTGTCGGGGATCGTTGCTGCATCGCTAATACATCGCTGGTGAGCTGTCAAACAGGCAGGCTCACCAGCGATCAGGGGAGCAGCGATATCGTGAAAAGAATCTTTCCACGATGTCCTGCTCCCGGTTACCAGCCTGCTGCTGAAGCAGGAGCAGGCTCGTAACCATGATAAACATCGGGTTACTAAGTGCGCGTGTGCCCCTAGTAACCCGATGTTTACCATGGATACCACTCTGCTACGGTGCGCGGGAGGTTACCGTTCACCTTAGCAGAGTCGTATCCATGATAAACATCGGGTTACTAGGGGCATACGCACACTTAGTAACCCGATGTTTATCATGGATATGACTCTGCTAAGGTGAACGGTAACCTCCCGCGCACCGTAGCAGAGTGGTATCCATGGTAAACAGCGGGTTACTAAGTGCGCGCGTGCCCCTAGTAACCCGATGTTTACCATGGATACCAGCCTGATCGTTGGTCCCGCTGGTCACACACAGCGATGTGTGCTGGCCAGCGGGAGGCCAACGACCAAAAAATGGTCCAGGACACTTTGCAGCGATCAGCGACCTCACAGCAGGGGCCTGATCGCTGCAAAGTGTCACACATAGCGACATCGCTGGTGAGGTCGCTGTTGCGTCACCAAAACCGTGACTCGGCTATGTGAAACGGGGGCTTAAGGCCGGAGAATGATCTGAAATAATCGAAGGGAGAATGTCAACTGTTTTTAAAAGGGAAAGAAGAGAAGCAGAGGTCAGCCAATAGTCAATGCGAGTATGGACATCATGTACCCTAGAATAGAAGGTATATTCTCTGTCCGTATGGTGGCAGCACCTCCAGGCATCCGCCAAGTCAAGCCTGTCTAATAAGGTAGAAATCGCTCTAAATGGAGAATGAGATGCAAGTAGAGATGTGGATCTATCCATAAAGACATCATGAAGGGCATTTAAATCTCCACCTAAAAGTATATTAGTAGGATGCCAGCCATGAACTACCTCTACAAGCTTAGTAAAAAAAGAAGGATTAGTAGTGTTGGGTGCATAAACGTTTATGAGACAATATTCCCGCTGTACAATAATGGCTCTGACTAATATATATTGACTCGCCTGGTCTCTTACTATATCCTGTATAGAATATTCGAGATCCTTATGGAACAGAATGGCCACACCACGTTTTTTCCACGAAAAGGAAGCCTCCAAGCACTCCACATAATGTCTATTACGAAGCGCTGGGTGACCTTTGCATAGCCAGTGAGTTTCTTGTAAAAAGGCTATATGCGGGCATAAGCGAGTAATGTGATCTAATACTTTTTCTGCGCCTAACCGGTGAATTAAGGCCAGCCACATTCCAGGATAAAAGTTTGATGGAACTTATATTAATGTGAGAAGCTGTGTTATTAAGGGCAGCCATATTAACCTATCCCACATTGGGGCCAGAATGTAAGAATAAGAAAGAGAGAATGATTGGGCAAAGGTCTGTCCCAGCGAGCAAACCCAGATACCCAAATTAGCCAAAAAGACCAAATATATACTGTGCCCAAGGAAGGGGAACCCACCCCCAAACCCCAACTGAACTGAAAAACAACATATAAACTAAAAAGCTGAACATCAGGTTAAATTATCCCAACTATTGGCATCCCCTAGAAGGAAAGTTGTAGCATCGGCATCTCTGCCCCCTGCCCGGCAGAGACGCTGTCCCACTTACCGCCGGTGTCCTGCTCTGGCGTCTTCAGGCCTCCCTGCAGCTGCTGCTGGTGCATGCAGCTTCCCCGGCTCTGTGCATAGGGCGCGCGCGCCCCCTCACTCTTAAAGGGGCCGCGCGCGCCCCCTCCCTCTTAAAGGGGCCATGCGCGTCATGCTAAAAAGTCCCCGGCCAATGGCCGGAGGACTTCCCCTACAAAAAGCACCTCCTCCAATATGGAGGTGCCCATGCAAGGTTGTAGCTTTGCGTTTGATACTCTGCTTCAGCCCTCAGATCCCGCTGCTAGCCTGACTACAAGTCCAGTCCGCCAGCCTGACTACAAGTCCAGTCCGCCAGCCTGACTACAAGTCCAGTCCGCCAGCCTGACTACAAGTCCAGTCCGCCAGCCTGACTACATGTCCAGTCCGCCAGCCTGACTACAAGTCCAGTCCGCCACCCTGACTACTAGTCCAGTCCGCCTGCTTGTCTACTCCCCAGCCCAACAGACTGTCTACGGGCTCTGTCCGCCTGCTTACCTGGAAGCACCTGCCTGTTACCTGCCGTGCCTACCAGCCAGCCTACCTGGAGACTCCTGCCTGTTACCTGCTGTGCCTACCAGCCAGCCTACCTGGAGGCTCCTGCCTGTTACCTGCCGTGCCTGCCAGCTCGCTTACCTAGAAGCACCTGCCTATTACCTGCCGTGCCTACCAGGCAGCCTACCGAGAGGCTCCTGCCTGTTACCTGCCGTGCCAGCCAGCCCGCTTACCTAGAAGCACCTGCCTGTTACCAGCCATGCCCACCAGCCCGCGTACCTGGAGGCTCCTGCTTGGTACCTGCCGTGTCTGCCAGTCCGTCTGCCTGGATCACCCGTCAGCCTGCCTGCCGTGCCCATCAGCTGTACCGGTCAGTCCCTACCTTCTGACCCGTGGGAGTCACCCGCTCTCATACAAGGTCGGTCCCCAGAGTACCACCTGGTCCCTCTGCTCGGTCCTTCCCTGGTCACGGAGTTGATTGAGCCGCCGTACGGCCTTGGTCGGTCCGAGTTGATACCTAGTTACGCCCCTCTGGTCCCTCCTTGCACCACAGCACAGAGGTTCCACCACCCGGATCCATAACAAAAATCATAAGATAAGAACAAAAGTTCGACATAAATCGTGCAATAAACTCAGATTTAAATACTTAAAGGTAGTATAACATATGGTTACGGATCAAAGTCAAGTGACCGGAGAGGAGACCCGGGTAGAGCGCTCAATCTCCTCCAGTGCTTTATCCGGATCATCAGAAAACATCGGTTTTCCTTGAAGCACCACCTGAAGGCGTTCAGGGTAGAAAAGAGCAAAACGATTGCCTCTGTCATGTAATAGCTTACATACTGATGAAAAAGCACAGCGGTTGGCCGCTACTAAGGCGGAGAAGTCTTGAAACATGAGAAGAGAGTGACCCTCATATTTCAATGAGAAGGCGGCTCGGTATGTCCGGAGTAGCTGTATTTTGTCCTGATAATTGAGTAACTTAAAAATAACAGGGCGTGGACGAGCTTTTGGATCAGAGCGCTCAGGTCCAGTCCTGTGCGCTCGCTCCACGACCATAGAGCCTGGCCGGTCCGGCAAAATTGAGTGCTTATGGAAGCCAGGAAAAGTAAGGTGGTGGAATGGTGGAGGTCCTTCACAGATTCAGGGACGCTGATGATCCAGAGATTGTTACGATGACTTCTGTTTTCCAAGTCGTCAAATTTTTCCTGGAGCTGCTCTATCTCATGGTCTCTGTCTTCTATCTGAGCAGCAAAGGATTGTACAGTGTCCACTAAATTGGAGATCCGCTGAAATTTTACTGGTGTGTTCAGTCAACTGGGATGTGATTGATTCCAATGAGGATTGAAAAGTTTGAAGTCTGGCATCAATCAACGGCATGAGTTTCATTGTAATAGAAGCAGCAATTGCTTGCAGGGATTCCTCAGACATGATGGTATTAGAGTCCGATGTTTTAGGAGGAGATTTGGCGACCTGGGCTCTGGTCTTAACCGATTTAGAGCCACCAGGGTTCACAAATTTAATCATGGAGGATGGAGCAGAGTATGAAGTCATCATGTGTGCATGAAGAAAGAAATATAAAAAATGGGGATACCACAGCTGAGATTTAGCTAAGGAAACTTACATAGTCCTGGTAGAGTTGAATCAAAGATATGTCCCAAACTGGGCCGGGGTCAAATGTAATACGGAAGGCGAGCCCTGATGGAGGGGGGACTTTATCCGTTATCTATCCAAGCCGTTATAAAAAAAGCAGTGATCCCTGCTTAGCGGTGACCACCGGAGTTAGCAAACAGGTTACATCAATAACAGGCTATATACAGTACAGTAGTATTAGACAGAGAAGGTTCTATCCCGAATGGGTTCACCTTGTCACGGTAGGAAAGCTTTCATACTATTTTTGATCAAAAACACTGTTACTAAGAACCCTATTTTATTTAAATGCACTTGTAGGTTTTTCTGATTCATGGCCATTGTGAAACATGCATTTATGTGCTGTATGGATACCATTTTAAACCAAGCTCAAATTTTGTGTTTTTTTTCTTTATATACAGTAGTTGTCGGCAAAATTTCAGTTTTCACCCCTCGGCGTTATAATCAAAGGGATATGTGGTGTACAGTGGCCGAATAAGAATTAGCAAGATTATTATGGTGTGTTTTCTTCTCTTGGCCACAGGGTGCCTCCAGAGTTCCAGTTGTTAACTGCTGTACAACTTTCTTGAGAAATATAGGCATAGAATTTTAAGGTTATTCTGTATTCAGCCACTAGATCCCGCCAGAGTCTGTGTGATAGTTATGCAGGGATGCTGAACTGTGGTAGACACTGTTAGGTTTTCTTAGTATTAAATATGAAGCTCCACTGTAGCGGTATTAAATTAGTAATGAGGAGTTAACATCACTGAAGTCTGTATTTTCAGAATAAATCTGATATTTGAGGGCCTGTTGCAGTTAAAGAGAAGTAGTTCTTATATACCGATATTTAGTGTGATGATGAGTGGACTCCTATTTGCGTCCTTGGAGAGGTATATATTATTTGGGATTGCTCTTACTGATCATTGAGGGGGTAAGATATCTGTTATGTGGTGACCAGATGTTGTAGATAGCATACAGAGATTTTAGAGGAGCCTCTACTTGAGCTAGCATTAAATATATTCAGTTGCCTCAAAATGGCGGGTGCTCCCTCGGCGGGAAATTCCCGAGGTACAGATACCCTACGGACTGTAAGTCTATGGCTGTGAGTTCAGCTTCTCCCTCCGCTCAGGCAGCACCCTCCCGCCTAGCTCATGGCCCCCAGGAGCCGATGGAAAACCTGCAGGCATGAGCTTTGGCTCGGTAAGTATGAGCTCCATGCTCTATGCTGCGTCGTGGAGGCCAGGAGTCGGGATCTCCTCTTACCTCCGCTCCGGAGATTTTCCGTGTTAGCTGAGGTGCTCAGTCGGCGTTTGTATCTCTGGTGGAACGTAGCCCTCCGGTCCTCGTCCTTCGGTCTCCGCCGTGAGTGGGATTCAGGGCTGACTCGTCCCGATACCTCCTCTCTACGTCTCCTCCAGTCAGGTTCGGCAGGGTCCTCTTGAATTGCGCTGCCCACTCTCAGGAAAGTCCGCGGCTTCAGGGGCTCCAGTAGGCCTGGTCCTCCAGACCGGAACTGTGGCTCCGGTATCTACCCCTCGCTCCTGTGGGATCTCCTAAATTAATTATATGATGAGTGGTCTGTGAAAAACTTTTTTAGGAAATAGTTTTAAGGATTGTTTCAGGGAGCTCTCTACTCCACGTCCTTCTCCCTCGGTTGCTGGACACGCCCCCTTTTTTCATTTTCTGACAGTTTTTTACTTTTATACTTTGTCCCACTATGGGACTTTCATTTTTTGCAGGCTGATCGCTTGTATAGCATAGATATGCAGCAGTATCTCTATGCTATCCAGGCTGTCAGCCCTGCACAGGCACAAGTTACTTT